>NC_133389.1:121249222-121850472 GCF_047511655.1 Castor canadensis
ATACGATTTTTGGTCTTTTGGGCCAGGCTAACCTCACTCAGAATGATGTTCTCCAATTCCATCCATTTACCAGCGAATGATAACATTTCGTTCTTCATGGCTGCATAAAATTCCATTGTGTATAGATACCACATTTTCTTAATCCATTCGTCAGTGCTGGGACATCTAGGCTGTTTCCATAACTTGGCTATTGTGAATAGTGCCGCAATAAACATGAGTGTGCAGGTGCCTCTGGAGTAACAGTCTTTTGGGTATATCCCGAAGAGTGGTATTGCTGGATCAAATGGTAGATCGATGACTAGCTTTTTAAGTAGCCTCCAGATTTTTTTCCAGAGTGGTTGTACTAGTCTACATTCCCACCAACAGTGTAAGAGGGTTCCTTTTTCCCCGCATCCTCGCCAACACCTGTTGTTGGTGGTGTTGCTGATGATGGCTATTCTAACAGGGGTGAGGTGGAATCTTAGTGTGGTTTTAATTTGCATTTCCTTTATTGCTAGAGATGGTGAGCATTTTTTCATGTGTTTTCTGGCCATTTGAATTTCTTCTTTTGAGAAAGTTCTGTTTAGTTCACATGCCCATTTCTTTATTGGTTCATTAGTTTTGGGAGAATTTAGTTTTTTAAGTTCCCTGTATATTCTGGTTATCAGTCCTTTGTCTGATGTATAATTGGCAAATATTTTCTCCCACTCTGTGGGTGTTCTCTTCAGTTTAGAGACCATTTCTTTTGATGAATAGAAGCTCTTTAGTTTTATGAGGTCCCATTTATCTATGCTATCTCTTAGTTGCTGTGCTGCTGGGGTTTCATTGAGAAAGTTCTTACCTATACCTACTAACTCCAGAGTATTTCCTACTCTTTCTTGTATCAGCTTAAGAGTTTGGGGTCTGATATTAAGATCCTTGATCCATTTTGAGTTAATCTTGGAATAGGGTGATATACATGGATCTAGTTTCAGTGTTTTGCAGACTGCTAACCAGTTTTCCCAGCAGTTTTTGTTGAAGAGGCTGCTATTTTTCCATCGTATATTTTTAGCTCCTTTGTCAAAGATAAGTTGCTCATAGTTGTGTGGCTTCATATCTGGATCCTCTATTCTGTTCCACTGGTCTTCATGTCTGTTTTTGTGCCAGTACCATGCTGTTTTTATTGTTACTGCTTTGTAATATAGTTTGAAGTCAGGTATTGTGATACCTCCTGCATTGTTCTTTTGACTGAGTATTGCCTTGGCTATTCGTGGCCTCTTGTGTTTCCATATAAATTTAACAGTAGATTTTTCAATCTCTTTAATGAATGTCATTGGAATTTTGATGGGAATTGCATTAAACATGTAGATTACTTTGGGGAATATCGACATTTTTACTATGTTGATTCTACCAATCCATGAGCATGGGAGATCTCTCCACTTTCTATAGTCTTCCTCAATCTCTTTCTTCAGAAGTGCATAGTTTTCCTTGTAGAGGTCTTTCACATCTTTTGTTAGGTTTACACCTAGGTATTTGATTTTTTTTGAGGCTATTGTAAATGGAATTGTTTTCATACATTCTTTTTCCGTTTGCTCATTGTTAGTGTATAGAAATGCTAATGATTTTTCTATGTTGATTTTATATCCTGCTACCTTGCTATAGCTATTGATGATGTCTAGAAGCTTCTGAGTAGAGTTTTTTGGGTCTTTAAGGTATAGGATCATGTCGTCTGCAAATAGGGATATTTTGACAGTTTCTTTACCTATTTGTATTCCTTTTATTCCTTCTTCTTGCCTAATTGCTCTGGCTAGGAATTCCAGTACTATGTTAAATAGGAGTGGAGATAGTGGGCATCCTTGTCTGGTTCCTGATTTTAGAGGGAATGGTTTTAATTTTTCTCCATTAAGTATAATGCTGGCTGTAGGTTTGTCATATATAGCTTTTATAATGTTGAGGAGCTTTCCTTCTATTCCTAGTTTTCTTAGAGCTTTTATCATGAAATGATGTTGGTCTTATCAAAGACTTTTTCTGCATCCATTGAGATGATCAAGTGGTTTTTGTCTTTGCTTCTGTTAATGTGGTTTATTACGTTTATTGATTTTCGTATGTTGAACCACCCCTGCATCCCTGGGATGAAGCCTACCTGGTCATGGTGAATAATCTTTTTGATGTGTTGCTGAATTCGATTTGCCATTATTTTGTTGAGGATTTTTGCATCAATGTTCATTAAGGAGATTGGCCTATAGTTCTCCTTTTTGGAGGTGTCTTTGCCTGGTTTTGGGATAAGTGTAATACTGGCTTCATAAAATGTGTTTGGCAGTTTTCCTTCCCTTTCTATTTCATGGAACAGTTTAAGAAGGGTTGGTATCAGTTCTTCTTTAAAGGTCTGATAGAATTCAGGAGAGAATCCATCAGGTCCTGGACTTTTCTTTTTGGGGAGACTCTTGATTGCTGCTTCAATTTCATTTTGTGTTATAGGTCTATTCAGGTGATTAATTTCCTCTTGGTTCAGTTTTGGATGATCACATGTATCTAGAAATCTGTCCATTTCTTTAACATTTTCAAATTTATTTGAATATAGGTTCTCAAAGTAGTCTCTGATGATTTCCTGGACTTCCATGGTGTTTGTTGTTATCTCCCCTTTTGCATTCCTAATTCTACTAATTTGGGTTTTTTCTCTCCTCATTTTAGTCAGGTTTGCCAGGGGTCTATCGATCTTGTTTATTTTTTCAAAGAACCAGCTTTTTGTTTCATTAATTCTTTGTATGGTTTTTTTGGTTTCTATTTTGTTGATTTCAGCTCTTATTTTTATTATTTCTCTCCTTCTATTTGTTTTGGGATTTGCTTGTTCTTGTTTTTCTAGGAGTTTGAGATGTATCATTAGGTCATTGATTTGGGATCTTTCAATCTTTTTAATATATGCACTCATGGCTATAAACTTTCCTCTCAAGACTGCCTTAACTGTGTCCCATAGGTTCCGGTAGGTTGTGTTTTCATTTTCATTGACTTCTAGGAACTTTTTAATTTCCTCTTTTATTGCATCGATGATCCATTCTTCATTAAGTAATGAGTTATTTAGTTTCCAGCTGTTTGCATGTTTTTTGTCTTTACTTTTGTTGTTGAGTTCTACTTTTACTGCATTGTGGTCAGATAGTATGCATGGTATTATTTCTATTTTCTTATATTTGCTGAGGCTTGCTTTGTGCCCTAGGATATGATCTATTTTGGAAAAGGTTCCATGGGCTGCTGAGAAGAATGTATATTGTGTAGAGGTTGGATGAAATGTTCTGTAGACATCTACTAGGTCCACTTGATCTATTGCATATTTTAGATCTTGGATTTCTTTATTGAGTTTTTGTTTGGATGACCTATCTATTGATGATAATGGAGTGTTAAAGTCTCCCACGACCACTGTGTTGGCGTTTATATATGCTTTTAGGTCTTTCAGGGTATGTTTGATGAAATTGGGTGCGTTGACATTGGGTGCATACAGATTGATGATTATTATTTCCTTTTGGTCTATTTCCCCTTTTATTAGTATGGAATGTCCTTCTTTATCTCGTTTGATCAATGTAGGTTTGAAGTCTACTTTGTCAGAGATAGGTATTGCTACTCCTGCTTGTTTTTGGGGGCCATTGGCTTGGTAAATCTTCTTCCAGCCTTTCATCCTAAGCATATGCTTATTTCTGTCGGTGAGATGAGTCTCCTGTAAGCAACAAATTGTTGGATCTTCTTTTTTAATCCGTTTTGTCAAACGGTGTCTTTTGATGGGTGAATTAAGTCCATTAACATTAAGCTTTAGTACTGATAGGTATGTGGTGATTCCTGCCATTTAGTTATCTTAGTTGTTTGAAGGTTTGATTGTGTGTACCTAACTTGATGTTACTCTCTACTGTCTTGCTTTTTCTTATCTTGTGGTTTGGTGCTGCCTGCCTTTTCATGGTTAAGTTGGGTGTCACTTTCTGTGTGCAGGGTCCCTTGCAGAATCTTTTGTAATGGTGGCTTTGTGGTCACATATTGTTTTAGTTTCTGCTTATCATGGAAGACTTTTATTGCTCCATCTATTTTGAATGATAGCTTTGCTGGGTAGAGTATCCTGGGGTTGAAGTTATTTTCATTCAGTGCCCGGAAGATCTCACCCCACGCTCTTCTTGCTTTTAATGTTTCAGTTGAGAAGTCTGCTGTTATTTTGATGGGTTTACCTTTGTATGTTACTTTTTTTTTCTCTCTTACAGCCTTCAATATTCTTTCCTTAGTTTCTGAACTTGTTGTTTTAATGATGATATGTCGTGGAGTAGTTCTATTTTGATCTGGTCTGTTTGGTGTCCTGGAGGCCTCTTGCATTTGTATGGGAATATCTTTCTCTAGATTTGGGAAATTTTCCGTTATTATTTTGTTGAATATATTACGCATTCCCTTTGCTTGCACCTCTTCTCCTTCTTCGATGCCCATGATTCTCAAGTTTGGTCTTTTGATGGAGTCAGTGAGTTCTTGCATTTTCTTTTCACAGGTCTTGAGTTGTTTAATTAATAGTTCTTCGGTTTTTCCTTTAATTACCATTTCATCTTCAAGTTCTGAGATTCTGTCTTCTGTTTGTTCTATTCTGCTGGATTGGCCTTCCGTTTTGTTTTGCAGTTCTGTTTCGTTCTTTTTTTCTGAGGTTTTCCATATCCTGGCTGTTTTCTTCTTTATTGTTGTCTATTTTTGTCCTGAGTTCATTTATCCATTTATTCATTGTGTTCTCTCTTTCACTTTGGTGTTTATACAGTGCTTCTATGGTTTCCTTTATTTCTTCTTTTGCTTTTTCAAATTCTCTATTTTTATTGTCTTGGAATTTCTTGAGTGTCTTCTGTACATTTTGGTTGACCCTATCCAGTATCATCTCTATAAAATTCTCATTGAGTACTTGTAGTATGTCTTCTTTTAAATTATTCTTGTGGGCTTCATTGGGTCCTTTGGCATAGTTTATCTTCATTTTGTTGGAGTCTGGATCTGAGTTTCTGTTCTCTTCATTCCCCTCTGGTTCCTGTACTAATTTTTTGCTGTGGGGAAACTGGTTTCCTTGTTTTTTCTGTCTTCCTGTCATTGTCCTTGGTGTTGTTACTGTCCCTGTACTGTGTGCAATTAAGTATTTTCTAGCTTGTAATAATAACAATGGTAATATTGAGAATGGAAGAGTGAGCTGAGATGGAAAGCAAGAAGTTAAAGAAAAGGGGAAAACAAATATACAGACGAGGGAGAAAGCAGAACAAGGTATCAGCCAAGAGAGTTTCAAAGGTATAAACAGGGAGTGTTAGTGTACTAATCGACAGTAAGCTGAACAGACAATAGAGAGACAGAGAGAGGATTGAAAATCAAAGATAAAAAAATAAAAAATAAGTATATGAAAGTAATATCTATTTATAAAAATGAATTAAAATAAAATGGAAAATAGAAAATTAAAAAAAAAAAAAAAACCAAAAAACTTCCAAGTTTATATGCAATGCAATTTCAGTCTTAATAATTTGGATGTCCATCTCAATCTCCAGTCCTGGAGTTGGTGCCTCAGATGTTGTTCTGTAGTTGTCTCATCAAAGGGGATGCATAAAGTAGAACAAAACTACACTCACACACACACAGAAAAAAAAAAAAAAAAAAAGCCCCACCAAGTGTCCCCAGTTCAAATGCAATACAGTTTCAGTAAGTTTTTCGGCTTGCAGGTGTAATTCGGTTGTTCTCTCATCAAAGGTAGGGAGAAAAAGAGAAAAAAGTGTCTGGAGGCAGTTCTGAGAGTGGTATCTGCAACTGTGGCTTGCCTGCCTGCTGCTCTCAGCCTGTAGCTGGCGGCGTTATTTATGCAGATCTCTGGGGTGAGCTAGCACTCACCTGGTCCCACAGGCTTTGTTTGCTCAGAGTTCTCCTGTGCAGGGGGGCCTCTGCTACAGGCTTTCCCCTTTCCAAGCACTGGGAAAGGTGACACTGCCCCGCGTTGTCAGGCCTGCGTGTTTATTTACAGTTCACGTGGGAAGTGGGTCTTCCCTCCTCTCACAAGGGTCCCCGCTCCTGGTTGCTGGGCGCGCCCCGCTCCCACCAGAGCCTCTCCGGCCCGCCCGGCTCGTTTATTTACAGTCCCGCGGGAAGGAGTCCCTTCCCCCAATCTTCAGCGCTCAGGGCACCCCACCCTCTTTCCAGCGTGTCTTAACTGTTCTTATTGCTTAGTACTCAGTTTCTCTTTTTTTCCCGGGTGGAGGTCAGTCTGTCCAGGGGGCTATGCTGCTCTGGCCCAGGCTTGTCTGTGGGGCTACCGCGGTACCGCGAAGCTCACCTGGTCCGCGTCTTCCCAAGCCGTATGGGCGCCGGCCACTGGCGGCCCCAGGGGCCCTCCTTGGTTCTCCGTTTAACGTGAAGTGGAGATTCTCTGCACCAGCTGGAGATGTGGAGGAGTCAAAGTTATGCCTTTTCTCGGTGATTATGCCTGCAAAGTGTGTCTCCAGCATCTCTCCAAGATTTCACTATAGGAGGCTCGCTTTCTGCTTCCTACCTCTAGCCGCCATCTTGGAATCCCCCAGATTTTTCTTAAGGCATTAATAAAATAGGTAAAATGTTCAGACTTTTCTTAAGGTTGATTAGCTGCTTGTTTATTTTCAGGAGATAATCCATGGCAATCAGCAAATGAAAAGAAATGAACACGAAGTTTCCACAGCACATGGAATTGATGTTCTCCAAACAGAAATGGTAACTACTTAGAAAAATAATATTTGCCAAATAGTTTCAGTGGAAGTTCTGACTTTGTTGTAAAGATTTGATTTTTATCCTTTATATAATATTTAGTACCAATATATACACGTATTAGTGTCTCTTTCCTTACTTTTGAGTTGGAATAATTTTTAAGAAAAATTGGGCACCCTCAGAATATGACTGAATTTTAGGTGGTATTCAAATATGTTCTGAAATAACTTGAGTACATGCATTAAAATCCATGATAAAAGCTCAATTAGTTTCTCTCAACATGTACCAGTCTTAGGTGAATATTACTGTTAAATCAAGAATATTATTTGTAGTACTCAAATAATATGAAAACAATTACTTTTTAAAAATTATCTTTAAACATAGGTCTCTCATCTTGAAAAACATGCTGAGGAGATAAACAAAGCTTCTCGGTTCCATCAACATGTCCAAGAAACAGGTAAGAGTCTGGCGTTATTGGCCCTCATGAACCTTTCTCTTTTAGGTGGACCTGAATTTGAATGGAGGAAATTTAGAGCCCAGTTCTCTAACTGAGTAACTTTAGTAACTGTGACTCATGGTCCAAAAAGGATAGGATAGTGCTTCTACATATAATTAGATATTGCCTGTAGTAAGAGATGTAATACTCAAAAACAGCCCATTGCCCACAAGCCTATGATGTGTCCATGCTGAAGCCCAGAAGGTGATAGGGTAGATAAAGTAACCACTTCTGAACTCCTTTGTGCCTCAGAGGCCTAGAGTAAAACAGGGTACTACCTCCTGGACAACAGAAAGATCTAGATTATATTCATTTTAATAACAGATTTAACCAATACTAACTCCAGTTCTCCAACATACAGAAAGGAAATTAGACTTCATGAAAATTTCTACAAGTTTGCATAAGACAAGGCACAGCTGTCTTGCTTAGAAGAGAAAAAAGTTTTGCTGCCTGAAGAGATGAAAGGAAAAATTTCATCCAACTGTGTCCAAAACATTAATTGAGTATCTTGATAATTACTTTGCTCTAGCTGATTAAGGAATTAGGCCATATACTATGCTTTCTTTTTTTTTAATAATTTTTATTGCTTTTCCTGAGCATAGCAGTAGAACATAGTTATAGAAAATGTGCCCATCCAGAGATAACTACCAAAATTTTTCTTCCTGCATTTTCTTCCTATATTTCACACTATATTCCAAAATTACATAATGGAATAATACCATATGCATAAATTTGTGCCTTGAATTTTATTAATTTACATTTTAAGAAGTTTCTGATAGTATTATATTTTCTCTTCAAACATAATTGTTATTCATTATCTAATATCCCTGTTTTCCTCTTCTATCTATAGTCATTGATACACCTGAGGATGAAGAAATTCCTAAGGTTTCTACTAGGCTTTTAAAAGAGCAGTTTGAAAAGTCTGCACAGGAAAAGATCCTCTGTTCTGACAAAGAAACCACAACCCCAGCCACACAGATTAAGGTAATTTCTCTTCTCAGAAGCATACTAAGTGTAAAATTAGGTTTAAATGCATAAAATTTTCAAATATTGAATTTTTGATGTGTTTTTTCAACAAAAAATTCTTGAACTAGCATTTATTCTGTTCCATAAGGAGAATATTGATTTACATGTGGAAAGAGGCAGAGTAAAATTTTTCACAAGAGCAAATGAAAGCAGAAAAATTATGTAGCTTAGAAGTTATAATTAAGATTAGATAAAGTAATTGAGTCAACTTTAAAAGTCAGATGATTACACTGTTCTGCTCAAAATTCCAAGGAAACTAAAACAACACTCAAAAGTACTTCAGGACTTCAACTATTCCCCTGTAGATTACTCTGCATGGCACATTAAGTAAAGGGGGAAAAACCAAGAGTATATATTAAAGTACTGAATCATCGATGCATTGAATGGGTACTATAACTACATTCATAAAAATGAACAATAGGAAAGATCGTAACAAACTGAATATTCTCCTAATCATTCTTTAGATGCAGTGTATTATATGACTGTTTTTCAATAAAGATATCACAGCAGTTCTGCTTGTGGACAGGTGAAGGGTAGCACATAGGAAGCTTCCACCACTACACTCATCTTTATAAGATTTGATTTTCTCTCCCTTAAAGATTGAAAGTGAATATGAAGAAACTATAAAGCCATCATCAGCTGTGGGTACCTCTTCCTCTTCTTACTCATCAATCAGCCAGGTGAAAGAAACATCAACCTCAAGATATAGTGACCACAGTGTCACTTCCTCAACTTTGGCACAAGTTGATGCCATGCCTTCGAGAAAAATGGAAGAATTTCCACCTCCCCTACCTGATGTACCTCAAACTCCAATAGATGTGACAGCATTTTCCCAGTCCCCTGAATTCCCCAGCCCGCCTCCTAGAAGATTACCAATTCCCAAAGATTTATATTCCAAGCAAAGAAATTTGTACGAATTAAACCGTTTATACAAACACATACATCCGGAGTTAAGAAAAAATTTAGAGAAAGATTATATCAGTGAAGTTTCTGAGATTGTTTCGAGCCAAATGAACACAGGGAGCTCAGTTTCTGCGGATGTGCAACAAGCTCGGTATATTTTTGAAAATACAAATGAAAGCTCTCAAAAAGATTTGAGTTCAGAAAGAGAATACTTGGAGTGGGATGAAATTCTGAAAGGGGAGGTACAGTCCATGAGATGGATCTTTGAGAATCAGCCATTGGATTCTATCAACAATTCTTCTCCAGAAGAAGGTAACATTTCCAAGAGCACTGCTGACCAAGAAATCATCACTAGTGGTGATGTGAAGTATACTACATGGATGTTTGAAACCCAGCCCATAGATACACTGGGGGTTCATTCTTCTGCCACTGAAGTAAATGCAGAGAAAATTCCTGAACTAGCCAGTGGAGATGTCCGCACCGCTCGATGGATGTTTGAAACAAGGTCACTTGACTCAATGAATAAAATGCATCAAGCTCAAGAAGACTCCATTTCAACTGTTGTTAAGGACATAACAAAGGGAGATGTTAAGACAATGAGGTACATGTTTGAGACACAACATTTGGACCAACTTGGACAGCTTCATTCGGTGGATGAGGTGAACTTACTGCAACTCAGGTCTGAGCTCAAAGAAATTAAGGGAAATGTTAAGAGAAGTATAAAATGTTTTGAAACCCAACCATTGTATGTTATCAGAGATGGTTTAGGTCAAATGCTAGAAATTAAAACTGTTCACAGAGAAGATGTTGAAAAGGGAGACGTGAGAACAGCACGTTGGATGTTTGAAACTCAACCCTTAGACACAATTAACAAGGAAATCACAGAAATTAAAGTTGTCCGTGGAATATCTATGGAAGAAAATGTCAAAGGTGGAGTGAATAGGGCAAAATGGTTATTTGAAACCCAACCTTTGGAGAAAATCAAAGAAGAGTCAGAAGAGGCCATCATTGAAAAAGAAACAATAATAGGCACAGATGTTTCCAAAAAGTGTTGGATGTTTGAAACACAGCCATTAGAAAATCTTAAAGAAGTTCCTGATGCAGGTCCTATGTCACCTGAAGAGATTATAGGGGGTGATGTACAAACCACCAAGCACCTATTTGAAACACTTCCAATAGAGGCTCTAAAAGATAGTCCTGATGTAGGGAAGCTTCAAAAAATCACTGCTTCTGAAGAAGAAAAGGGAGATGTTAGGCACCAAAAATGGATTTTTGAAACCCAATCCCTGGAAGAGATTAGAGAAGATAAAAAAGAGTATACACGAACCGTAAAACTTGAAGAAGTTGACAGAGGGGATGTCAGGAATTATACACACATTTTTGAGTCAAACAATTTAATTAAAGTTGATGCATCACATAAAATAGAAGTAGAAGGAGTCACAAAAGGTGCTGTGGAGTTGAATAAATCACTCTTTGAGACAACGCCATTGTATGCCATTCAAGATCACCTTGGAAAATACCATCAAGTAAAGACAGTCCAACAAGAAGAAATTCTCAGAGGCGATGTAAGGAGCTGTAGATGGCTTTTTGAAACAAGGCCCATTGACCAGTTTGATGAAAGTCTTCATAAATTTCAGATAATTAGAGGAATATCTGCTCAAGAAATACAGACTGGCAATGTGAAATCTGCTAAATGGTTGTTTGAAACCCAACCCCTTGATTCAATTAAGTATTTTAATAATTTGGAAGAAACAGAAAGCAAAACTGAACAAGCTACAGATATTGTTAAAGGAGATGTTAAAACTTGTAAATGGCTATTTGAAACCCAGCCAATGGAATCTCTTTATGAAAAAGTTTCATTAATGACTGGCAGTGAAGAAATTCATAAGGGAGATGTCAAAACCTGCACTTGGCTTTTTGAAACTCAGCCACTTGACATCATAAGAGATGACTCTGAAACAGCAGTCAAAGTGCAAACTGTAAAACAAGAGGAGATCCAAGGTGGGGATGTTCGTACAGCATGTTTTCTTTTTGAGACAGAAAATTTGGACAGCATACAAGGAGAGGAAGGGAAGGAAACCAAGCCTGTGGAAATGGACATCCAAGCTGGGGATGTCTCAAGCATGAGATATAAATTTGAAAATCATACTTTAGATGCTATAAGTTCCAGTTCAGAAGAAGTTTTGAAAAAGATCAAAACCCTAAAAGCTGAAGATATTCAGAAAGGCAATGTTTTAAATTGTAGGTGGCTGTTTGAAAACCAACCCATTGATATGATAAAAGAAATCCAAGAAGGTGATGGATTGGTTAGGACAGTGACAGACATACAAGGTGGGGATGTGAGAAAGGGATGCTTTATTTTTGAGAGTTTTTCTTTAGATGAAATTAAAGAAGAATTGGACTGTATCAGCACCAAGAAAACAATGACTGAAGAATTAATAAAGGGTGATGTAAAAAGCTACCGAATGCTCTTTGAAACCCAGCCACTCTATGCAATTCAGGATCGGGAAGGGTATTACCATGAAGTGACAACAGTTAAAAAAGAAGAGGTAATTCATGGAGATGTACGAAGAACAAGGTGGCTTTTTGAAACAAAACCATTAGATTCAATTAATGAATCAGAAACAGTGTACATTATTAAATCTGTCACACAAGAAGACATTCAGAAAGGAGATGTTAGTTCTGTCAGATACAAATTTGAAACCCAGCCACTGGATCAGATTTCAGAAGAATCACATAATATTGTGCCCACTGTTGACAATGTTCAAGGTGGCAATGTAAAGATAAGTAAACAATTCTTTGAGTCTGAAAATGTTGATAAGAGTAATTATGTAAGAACAGTAAGCGTCAATGAAATACAAAAGGGCAATGTTAAAACATCTACTTGGCTATTTGAAACTCACACTATGGATGAGCTGAGAGGAGAAGGCTCAGTGTATGAAAATATCAAGACAGTCACCCAAGAAGACATGCAGAAAGGTGACGTAAAGCAAGCCATATGGCTCTTTGAAAATCAAACTTTGGATTCTATTAAGAAAACAGATGAAAACAGCACAAAAATGACCATGGAAGAAATTCCTCCTTCTGATGTCAAGACAACTACATGGCTCTTTGAAACAACACCCATTCATGAATTTAATGAAAATAGAGTAGAAAAGGTAGAAATTATTGGAAAGAGCATTAGAGAAACCTTAGAAGATCTCTACACTCAAAAAGTTATTGAGGCTCCTGGAATTATCATTGAAGCTGATGAAATTGGGGATGTCCGAATGGCAAAATATAAGCTAATGAACCAAACAACTCCTGAGATACAGAAAGAAGAAGTTATCAGGGCTGATCTCAGAAATATAATGATGAACTTACTTTCTAAAAGAGACTGTACAAAAAAAGAGATTTGGGTTAGTGAGGAGGAGAAAGGAAATGTTAATTTGACTAAAACTCAATTATTAAACAGATCGACTGAATTTCATACTGAAAAGGAAGAGATCGTGAGAGGTGATGTACAACAAGCAATAAAAAACTTGTTCTCAGAAGAAAAACCTGCAAAAAAAGGCATTTTGATTCAGGAAGATGAAAGAGGAGATATTAACATGACTATCTACTGTCTTCTTCATGAAAATACAAGTAACGCAATTGAGCGTGAAGAAATAATAGGAGGTGATGTAAAACATACCATTCATAATTTGTTGTCCTCAACATCAAACAGTAAAATATCTGAAAGGGCTAAAATTGGTGCCTCTGAGAGGGGAAATGTTCAATTTTTCACAACATGTATAGAAGCAGGAGCTTTGGACTATCTCAAACAACTCCAGACAGGATCAAATGAAACATTAACAGTGAGGAAACCAGAAGGAGAGGAAGAGATAATTGGTGGTGATGTTGAGGGCACAAAACTGTTGCTAAAGAAAAAGCAATCTCGGGTTGAACGAACAGTTAATGAAACTGACATCATCCCCGGAGATGTACATAATACAGTTAAAGTTTTTATGACAGAGCCTCAGAGTCCATGTTATAAGATACCTAAAGAAGAAATAATAAAAGGTGATTTGAAATCAACTCTGAATTCCCTCAGCCAGGCCATAAATCAGAAAACAGTGGCTAAAACAGAAGAAATTATAAAAGGTGACATGCTGGCCACACTCAAGTCACTTAGAGAGTCAAGTGACCGATGGAAAGAATCTAAAGAGCCTGATACCATTCCTGGCGACATTGAACGAGCCATTGAGTGCCTTGAAAAGGCTACAAATACAAGAACAGAAATCTTAAAGAAAGAGCTTGTTCGAGAAGACCTTGAAACATCATTAAGATCTTTAAAAGAAGTAGAAAGAGGTTTCAAAGCAGTAGATAGAGAAAGTGTAATAAAAAACAATGTCTACACTGGAATGATCAGATCCTCAGAAAGGCAGAAAGCAGATATTCATCAGGCAGCCATCCAGAGGGATAAAAACAGTGTTCTTCAGCCAAAGCCAGGACCATTTGAACCAGTAGCCAGGTGGCCAGAGGAAGCAGACACTCTCAGTGAAACTACAGACAAATCTTACCAAGAGACTTTAATAAAAGGAATGACTGAGGTTAATCTTTCCAAAGCCCCCAAAGGTGCTGTGAAGATTGTCATAGATCGTGAACAAAACAATGATGCTCTTGAAAAAAGTCTTAGAAGACTATCTAATTCCCAACACGAAGCTATGAAAAATGGATTGTCAACAGATGGCAGAATGGGTATCTGGACTGAGACCACCAAAGAACAGGAACTTAGCAATGAGCATATGAGCAGACAATTAACTTCAACTGCATCAGTGACGGAAAATCTAAAATCTAAGGAATTAGAAACTGTGAGAGACCTGAAGGATGATGTCTTTAACGCCACCAAATCAATTGATAAAACACTTGGAAAGCAACAGACTGAAACCTGCAAACTGAGAAATAATTACCAAAAGACTGAGGCTTTCCATATAACAAGTCCTAGAAATACCAAAAACAGTAATAAGTCAACAGAGGCGCAATGCTCCACACGAATGCCCACCCAGCACCCAGCCAACCAGCCAATTGGAGAAACATATGGAATTACAAGGGACTTTCAGAAGCAAACTCTGTTAAAGCAAGAAATGCAATATTCAAATAAAGATATAAAGAAAAATAATATGAACCTTCAATCTTTGCCTATAGATCAAGATATAGCCAATGTAACCGATGTGAAAGCCTCTGGAAAAAGCCATAATAAATTCAAGGCAACTGACAAAAATCAGAAAACTGATGTTAATCTTGAAAGCCAGGACTTTCTAATGAAGACAAATACTTCCAAAGAGTTAAAAATGGCAATGGAAAGATCCTTTAATCCAATCAACCTTAACCCTGAGAATAATGTAAAAGAAAGTGAGTGCTCCCTTCCACCTCCATCTCCACCTCCTCCTCCACCTTCCAATGCATCATCTGAAATTGAATTTCCTCTTCCTCCTCCACCTCCTTTAATACTGTTGCCTGAAAAAAATGAATTTCCTCCCTCATCATCCACCGAGAAGACAAGGGCTGAATTTGAAAGCTTCCCAAGCCTTCCTCTTCCTCCACCACCAATAGATGAGAAATCTGAAAGAGAATGTCTCTCAATGTTCCTACCACTCCCCCCTCCTCCAACTGTATCTCAATCAGCAAATCTTCTTTCCTCCTCTGTTTCAGAAAAGCACAGTGAAGCATTCATACAACAATATTCCCATAAAGAAGACTTGACCTCTCAGCAAACACATTCTCTGACTAAAATCATCACAGGAAAATCACCACCTCCCACATTGCCCAAACCCAAATTTCCTAAGCAAATTGAAGAAAAAAATAACCATCTTTCCTCAAAAGTTGAATCAAAAAGTTCCCTGTCAGATAAGGAATGTAAAACTGCTCCCTCCAAAGATCAAAAAAGATTAATGATGGCAAACAGCAGTGAACACAAGATGATGAAGCAGGACACATTCAGAAAAAGTCTTGATGAAAGAAAACAAGTGTCTGTTGACTCTGTCAAGTCTCTTTCACAGACAGTTCCAAAAACTTCAGCACTCAAGGGAAAACAGACAACACCTCTCATAAAATCCCACTCATTTCCAGCAAGTTCAGGACAACAAGGTCCAAAACCTTACGTGAGAAAATTTAAGACACCTTTAATGATTGCTGAAGAAAAATACAGACAACAAAGGGAAGAACTTGAAAAACAGAGGCAGGAGAGTTCTTGCTACAACATTGTCAAAACAGAAAACCAAAATCAAAACATAAAATTGGAAAAGGAAATGCTGTTGCAAAAGACAAGTGAGGAGGTACCCCTCACCAGAATGGATTCAGAGCTCCCTGTGTCTGCATTCAACCCAGATTCTCAAAGCAACGCTCCAGTTTCAGGAGTGTGCTGGGACAGCCAGCTCTCCACCACACCAGTAGTCACAGTCGCTACCAAGAAGCTCCAGGATGTTATAGCAGCTTCAGAAGACAAAAGCAACATGAAAAAGGCAGTTTTACAGAGTTCAATGAATATTCTACAATCTAAAGCAGCTTGTGAAATTAACCAGACTCACCACGATAGTAGGATGCAGCAAACACAACAAGAGAAGTGTCTACAACAGTTACACTTGCCCCAAAGCAAGGTAGTTTCCCCAAATTTCAAAGTTAAAACCATCAAGCTTCCAACTATAGATCACACATTAAGTGAAACAAATCACACCTATGAAAGTCACTCAAAGCAATCTGAAGTTGATGTTCAATCCATTACCAAACAACTGTATCAGGAAACTGAGAAAACTGAAGCAAATACCAAATATAGCAATAAGGAGTCTATGGCTGAAAAATATTATCAACTACCTAAAAAGGAGAAAACAGTGACAATACAAGTGCCTACAGAATCTTCAGAAAAGAGTCACAGAAGTAAGATCAAGAAAATTCTTGAGGTGAAAAGAGAAGTCAGGGAACCTGAGAGAGGTAACCTTTTACAGAGTGAATCAAAAAATCAAGGACCACCAATGATCAATCCAAATGAAGAGCAATTAATAGATAAAAGAAAAGAACATCTGAGGAATAAGTCAGTACCGAAGGTAGTCAAACAAAATATTATTGATGCACATCTTGATTCACAGACTCAGAATTTTCAACAAAGACAAATACAGACTTCTGAAAGTACAGTTGAACGTAAAGAATTGTCCCAGTCGTATAATACTCTGCAGAAAAAACAATGTCTCAGAGACAAGAACACACAACAGAAACAAGACTTCTCTAAAGATTCAAAGCAAGAGATTACACAGAACAAATCTTCATTTGCACCTGTGAAAGAATCCCAGCATGATGATGGAAAATGCGCTGCAAATGTACTGGAATTCATGAGAAAGCGTGAGGAACTACAAGAGATTTTGTCTAGAGTAAAACAGTTTGAAGCAGAGCCAAATAAAAGTGGCCTGAAGACATTTCAGACACTGTTAAATATTATTCCAGTATGGCTGATAAGTGAAGAAAAAAGAGAATATGGAGTTCGGATGGCCACAGAGAATAATTTAGAAAAAGTCAAAGAAGAAATAATGCATATTAAAACTCATGCAGAGAATATGCTTGTGCACTGTGAAAATATAATTCAAACTGCTATGAGAGCCTCCAAAACAGGAAAGCAGGGAAATAAGCCTATCAGTCCTAATGAAGCATCATTTAAAGTGTCTAATATTAATGCCAGCTATAATAAAAACAGTGAACAGAAAGAAAATAAAATTATAGAAGAAAAAATAGTGCAGCATCAGCAAGCAACTCATCACGAAGCAACTTCTAGTAACCATACAAAAATCCACCAGGAGATTAAGGTAGAGGACAGCAAGGGGTCTCCTCCCTCTTTAAAAACTCGCCCACCATCACCTACTTTCATCACAATCGAGTCCACTGCCCGGAGAACAGAAACCTCTACTAAGGATGAACTTTCTCAGTCCCCTAAAAAGGACGGTGGTGTTGCACCCCCACCAAGGAGAGCCATGGCACAAATACCTGGAATCCACAGAGCAAACACCTCCCCTTCTCCTCCCAGGAGTCGCTCTGAACAGCTTGTTAAACTCAAAGACACCACTGCAAAGTTATCCAGGGGCGCCACCCCATGCACCCCAGGTTCCCCCGTGCCAATTGTGGAGAAGAGATCTGAAATTGTCTTGTCTCCAGCCACACTTCGTCGTCAAATCAAGATAGAAAGCCGTGCCAGGGCCTCTCCACCTACCATCACAATACCTGTGGATGTGAATCCCCTTAGCGGTGGTTCTTTCAGGGAATCGGTGGAAGCTCGGGATGCAGTGAGGCAAGTGGAGAAAAGAGCGACGTATGTTCATGAAGACGGAACAAACTACACCAATGCTGTAATGCCAGATGCTCAAAGTTATGATGCGGTGGAAATCATTCGTAGAGTGGAGGTGCCGCACCTGTCCGAACGCGCGCGTAGATACCAAGCCGCCAACCGCACTGCTCAAGGGGCCAAAGATTTCCTGAATGACCGTGAGGATGAAGTAAACACATGGTTCAGGGAATTTGAGAATGGCCCCATTTTTGAAGAAAAGTCAGAGAGAAGAATTTATGCAAATGGAGAAGCAAACCATAACATAAAACAAGAAAGTCATACATTTTGTAAAGAGGAATTTGGATTACCATCTTTAGGAAACACAAATTTTACAGACTTTTCTTACAAACATCCTAGAGAATTCCAACAAAAAATTCCTGTGAAACAGCCCAGGGCACGCTGTGAAACAAGGTCTCTGAGAGAACATTTCTCGGGCATGGATACATTTGAGAGTCAGATTGTTGGATCAACAGTGACATCCTCAGCATCACACAGCTCAGAAGCCGGCAGATCTGGCTTTGACTTCAAGCATGCACCACCAACCTATGAAGATGTTATTGCTGGCCATATTTTGGATATCTCTGATTCGCCTAAAGGACTAAGGAGGGATTTTCAGGAGACATGGCAGGAGAGTGAACGAGTTTTTAAAAGCCTGGGATATGAGACCTCAGATGCTTCTGCTACTGAGATGAGAAGCTCATTCCAGGAGGAATCTGCACTTATTCGTGGTAAATGAGTTTGTAAAGTGTGAAAGGAGTTTAACCCATTTAAAGGCTCGCTTCCAAAGCCAGTGGATTTGCAGTTAAAAGACTGTGTGGAAATAATCAAATTATAACCTAAAACTAACAGCTTTTCCTGCGTGCTTATATCTTGTTTACTATGCTTGCTTTTTACTAACTTCTCTTTACAAAACCATCCGGTATAACCCAACAGCATATCTAAGGATAACAAATTTATATAGATTATTAAGATTTACATTTTTCAAGGTAAATGAGTCTTTGGATAAGCCAGCTGATGCAATGATAGTTGTAATAGTAATTATATTACTACGTATTTGTCAATTATAGAACACAGTGTATTATTAATATTTATTAAAAGTTATTATTGCATCCTATTGTTTATGACAATATTAGATAACATCTCCTGCCCTAATATCATATTTTAACTGTATATTTAATTGGTCTCTACATTGAACTCAATACAGACAGTAATAATCAAGAAAGATCTCTTCATAAATGCCTTAAGAATTTTTTATCGATCTGTATTTCTGATAAAAGCGTATGCGTGGAATTAGACATTTTGGGTATTTAACTGTTGCTATTGAGTTAGATAAAGTTATCTTCCTCTGATGCCATATTTTTGTTCTATAACTGACTTTCACCTTTCTGAAGATAAACCCCAAATGACAGCTCAATTGACCTCATTCACAGATGAACATGAGCAACACATTTTAAATTTTGATTATGTTTGGAAGGAGGGAGATTTAAATCATATGATCCTAGTGCATGCTTTTTTAAAAATTAGAGTAGAGCTGATTTCATTACATTTTCTTGACTTTTTTCAATTAATGAGGCTTCATGATAAAATGATTTGACATAATAAATGTGCATCATTAGTGCAGTCCCTTCTTTCAGATAGATTGAAAGAAATAGCAAACTTAAAAATAAAAACTGCTGAAATTAATAATTATGCCTCCACTTTTGGAACATATGTGTCTAGTTTATCAGTTAATATGGTTTCTTAATGTATTCACTTCTGGCATAATTAAGCAAAGCTGTCTAATTAATTTCAAGTGCTCAGTTTCTGTTGATAGCTCAAAAACAGAAAATACAATGAAACTGATGTTAAATATAGAAACATGCCCACACTAGAAGAAAAGAGGCAAAGAAGTCCCCTTAGTGGTCCAGATCAAGCATCTAGGCACTACAGTGTACACATTGAATAACAGACTTGAGAATATTTTCTCTTTATAGGTAGCTAATGTGAAAGCTTAGTTATTTTCACAAGATTATTGCAAGAATAAGAGGCAATACTGAAGTGAAAGGTCTCTGTCAGTTGTTAACTACAATACAAATACCAGTTAGTAATTTAACCACTATTATTGGTAAGGGTTGGTATTCATAGGCAAGCATAGGCAGACTGTAGATACTGAGATAATAAGTAGGAAGCTATGAAAAGCAGATGCAAAAATCCAAAAGGTTCTAAAATCTAAAGCCATTTAGATTAAGAACATTTGAACATTTGAATGTATTCAAGAGTCTTATTACATTACAGTTCAGAGTTGATATCGTAGTATAAACCCTAAATTGTCAAGAAAATATTGAAACAAATATTGCACAATGTCCTTGGATTAAAAAAAAATGTATGTAACTTAGAAAGATCTATCCAGAATGCTTTAAAGCAAGAACTTTGTGCTGAGTTATATATAAAGATTTTATATGTATGAAAAGTTCACTTATCTAGAATGATAAGTTTTCTGCGGTTTTCCCATGCCTGAGTTTACTATATACGTTTAATATATTAAAGTTAATGAGCATATTTTACTTGTATACATTTGCTTAAAAATAAAAATCAATGTTCACAATACATAAATTAAGAATAAAGTTGATCATTGTACCAGATCCTTTAACCTTATGATAGCATAATCTGTGTTCAGAAAAGCAGCATAACTTTCTACTTTATCTGCATGGACACTTAATATGTTTGTTTTATTATGTTTTTATAATTGCCATTGAAGATAATTATATATAAGCCTTTTTAACTTTTTATTTTTAGAAACTGCTGTTCCAAGACAAAGAAATATGTATACTTTGTCAAAAAACAGTCTATCCAATGGAGTGCCTAGTAGCAGACAAGCAGAGTTTTCATAAATCCTGTTTCCGATGCCACCACTGCAACAGTAAACTGAGGTAAAAATGTTTTACGGTCTATAGT
Source organism: Castor canadensis (assembly GCF_047511655.1). Lineage (NCBI taxonomy): Eukaryota > Metazoa > Chordata > Mammalia > Rodentia > Castoridae > Castor > Castor canadensis. Next base: position 121,269,574 of record NC_133389.1, read on the forward strand.
ACAAATTTTCAAAGACCATGCAGTGTACACACAATGTCATGCCTCAAGGGAGATGCAGAATTTTCCAGCTCTCACTGCTACCATCAGTTAATACAACCACACGAGGGGATGCCCTCATGTGCTGTTATATAATGGACAGGTTTGTTGTGACTATTTTCCTTTTGGAATTTTGCTTTCTTAATCAAATCCAGAAGGGACCCTTTTTAAACATGGAAGTCCAACGGGTAAGAAAAGTCAAGAGTTACTATGAAATTCAGGATTTTCAAGTTAGTATTTTAGTATCTTAATTCTATATTCATTGTTGGTGAGGTTTTTTGGGGGGTTTTTTTGTAAAGAAAAGGTAGTAAACATTTTCAGTTTTGTAAGACACACTGTTTCCATTACTACTTAATTTCCATTGGAGTGTAAGAGCAGACATAGTCAACAAATGGGTGTGGTTGTAAATGAATAGGCTTGGCTGTGTTCCAATAAAAGTTCACATACCAAATGTAGGGTATGGGTGAGAGTTTGTCTGTATTTGAGCTAAACTATGTCAGTTAAAATGGAATTTAGAATAATATCATGACAGGTCAGAGAAAACTTTTTATTCTCTGAAGCAATGGAAACATCCTATCAACACAGTTACAAATGCATGCATTTTCCAAAACTCTGGAAGAAAATGCATTTAAATGAATGTGACATTTGGTATGACTATAATTTGAGATGCTGAAATAGAATTAATTTTGCTGAATCTAATGTGTATCTCTCATACTATATCTTTCCTGACTTTAATTGGCAGTGTCAAAGACCCCTCATTGCCACATTCTTTTCCCTAGGTTTCCATGACAACACAATATAAGTAGGTATTTCCTACTTTCTGGGTGCTTTTTCTCAGGTATCTGTGTGGGTGACTCTTTCTCTGTCCATCAGTGAGATGTTAAACTTCTTCAGAATCCTGTTATGGGAAATTACTCTTCTCACTGTTTCCGTTCTTTTTACTGAATCATATCCATTCCCATGACTTAAATTATCATCGATGTGGAAATCACTCTGAAATCTGTCCTGCTAGCCCAGATCTCTTTTTTTTTATTTTATTCATATGTGCATACAATGTTTGGGTCATTTCTCCCCCTTTCCCCCACCACCTCCCTTACCCTCTGCCCCTCCCCTTTTCCCCCCTACCCTCTCGCTACCCGGCAGAAACTATTTTGCCCTTATCTCTAATTTTGTTGAAGAGAGAGTATAAGCAATAATAGGAAGGAACAAGTGTTTTTGCTAGTTGAGATAAGGATAGCTATACAGGGAATTGACTCACATTAATTTCCTGTGCATGTGTGTTACCTTCTAAGTTATTTCTTCTTGAACTAACCTTTTCTCTAATTCCTGGTCCCCTTCTCCTATGGGCCTCAGTTGCTTTAAAGTATCTGCTTTAGTTTCTCTGCCTTGAGGGCAACAAATGCTATCTAATTTTTTAGGTGTCTTACCTATCCTCACCCCTCCCTTGTGTGCTCTTGCTTTATCATGTGATCAAAGTCCAATCCCCTTGTTGTGTTTCATCTAATGTCCACATATGAGGGAGAACATACAATTTTGGGTCTTTTGGGCCGGGCTAACCTCGCTCAGAATGATGTTTTCCAATTCTATCCATTTACCAGCGAATGATAACATTTTGTTCTTCTTCATGGCTGCATAAAATTCCATTGTGTATAAATACCACATTTTCTTGATCCATTCGTCAGTAGTGGGGCATCTTGGCTGTTTCCATAACTTGGCTATTGTGAATAGTGCCGCAATAAACATGGGAGTGCAGGTGCCTCTGGAGTAACCTGTGTCACAGTCTTTTGGGTATATCCCCAAGAGTGGTATTACTGGATCATATGGTAGATCAAGATCTCTCTTCTGTGCATCAAATGCTTATATTTCAATGACTAGCATATTTTTCCAACTAGATTTCTCTGTAAGAACAGCAAATTCAATATTACTCAATATTACTCATTTCTTCTCTCTACGAAAATTCCTTCTCTGATTATATATTCTCTATGCCATTATATCAGTAAATGATATTAATATTAACTCAGTAACCAATGTATGAAGTTATCTTTGATTCCTTTCTCTCTTTCATCCCCTACATTCAAGCTATTACCAGGTCCTGTAATTACAGGACTCATAATTACCGCTCCATCTGTGCACATTCCTCCACTCCCATATCCCAACTATTCTTCATGCAAGTATTATCTCTCACCTGGACTAATGCCACACCTTTCTACCCAGTTGGTCTCCCTACCTCCAGCATTTCTTACCACCACCAAAAACAACCTGTCCTAATGCTGAGCTCCATGATATAGAAAAATCACCTTTCTAAAATGCAGATTTGAAGTCACTTCTATGTTTAAAATATATAATAGCTTCTCCTGTCCAAATCATTTTTTTTTCTTTCACTTGTAACTGGTCTCAAATGTCATTCTCATTCCTTATAGGAGTTTCTCATAACTTTCCTCCATCTCTCAACCAGGCTAAAATCCACTCACTCTTCAGACTTCGGTAGAGAGTATATAATCCATGAAGCTTGTCTGACCACCATAAATGGTCAGGCAACCTTCATGTATACACCCACAGCATCTCTTGCGCTTAACACATTCTAACACAATCTTATGTAGTTGTCCCCAACATTAATTATGTAATGTTTGTCTTCCCAACATCTACTAAAAACTGATGTGCAATAAGGGATAAAAATCTTTATTCAATGACTATTTTTTAAAGATAGATAGATGATAGATAGATAGATATTTTACTAAAAAAGCACAGGCACAGAAAAGCATGCAAACTAAATGTATGGTTCAATATATTATAATAAAGTGAACATTTTGTAATTTCTACCAAGGTCAAAAAACATAGCTTTGTTGGCCACTGCAGAAGCCCCTTTCATCATGTGCTCCATCCTAAGCACAACCTGCTATTTCTCTCCCATGACTAAGTAGTGTCCTTTGAAATAATCATTTCCTTATATTTTTATAGTTTTGCTCTCCAAAACCCTAGACACTATGCTTTCTCTTCATCCATTTTTAAATTTTTTATATGTCTTTTAAATCTTTTTTAATCTATGGGCTTCCTTTCCATTCTCTTTCCTCAAAATTTACTCACAAAGAACTCAGGACATGTGACCTGTAGAGTTGTCCTCTTTGGATTTGCTGATTACACACTTATAGTGCAGTTCAGCAGGCTCTGTATCCTCTATATTTCCAAATTGCCAGCTATACTTGGATTCTGGGTTAGACTTGAATTTGATGCCTTCCATAGGAATTTAGATAGTGTTGACAAGAGCATAGTAAATGTATAATGTCTATCTATATCTCATTCTATAATCCTAGCAGATATTAAGACAATACTAGCATTCATTCTTTGATGTATTCAAAGTGGTGATATTCTAGTTCTGTTATTTCTTTTTCACCTTTTAGAATCCTTTTTCAAGGAAACACTTCCTCTTATCTTTTAATTGGATCCACACTGGTACATTTGGTGAAGGAAAGAGAACAAAATTCATGATTATTCCCCTTATTTTCTAATTAATATTGTAATTGTTTATTCAACAATATAATGGAATTGTTCCTTATCATTCCCTGATAGTAACTAATTTTTAAGAATTATAGACTCATGAATCTTTATAGACTCATGAATTTACATATATTTGATTGGTTTCAATCAAGTATAAAAATTAGCATTATTATAGTTCAAATTGCCCTCTCCTTGGTCAGTAAGTATGTGTTTAAGTTGTCTCTTGAGTTCTTTTGACATGACCTTACTCTTTGAGAACTTCCTCATTATCTGACAGGTCCAGGCTATCTTGTACATCTGCTCTGGTCTGGATTCAGTCATTTCTGAAGGCCCTACTTCAATCTTGGTGCTCATCTTATTGGGTTAGTTACTGTTTCTAAGATTTTTCTATTGGGAAGAGCTATAAATATTTACATATACAATACACTATAAATTCATAGTAATATTTCCAAGTCAAATTCAAAACTATACTATTCTACTTAGCTTCTTCTCTACTATATCTGTGTCTCTTTTCTTCCACTTCAAGATTCTTGGTTCTCACAGACAGAGAAAATAACAGAATTAAGAAATCTCTTTGAGCACATGATAAAAGCGAGAGCACACAAGGGAGGGGTGAGGATAGGTAAGACACCTAAAAAACTAGCTAGCATTTGTTGCCCTTAACGCAGAGAAACTAAAGCAGATACCTTAAAGCAACTGAGGCCAATAGGAAAAGGGGAACAGTTACTAGAGAAAAGGTTAGATCAAAAAGAATTAACCTAGAAGGTAACACACACGCACAGGAAATCAATGTGAGTCAATGCCCTGTATAGCTATCCTTATCTCAACCAGCAAAACCCCTTGTTCCTTCCTATTATTGCTTATACTCTCTCTACAACAAAATTAGAAATAAGGGCAAAATAGTTTCTGCTGGGTATTGAGGGGGTGGGGGGGAGAAGGAGGGGGTGGAGTGGGTGGTAAGGGAGGGGGTGGGGGCAGGGGGGAGAAATGACCCAAGCCTTGTATGCACATATGAATAATAAAATTAAAAAAAAAAAGAAATCTCATATTCACTTTTACAATAGTTCTGGAGTAATAAAAACTATTAGTATTGCTACTTTGTTAATCAAAAATTTTTTAAGTTGCATTTAATCTCATTTACCCACCCTCAATTACTTACATTATTGTACTATGTTCTCCAAGTCAAATCATATGACAATACATATTATTTCTTTCTTTGCCCTCATTTCATTTTAGTTTGCAGGTAGCAAGATATTAATGCTCACCATAAATTCTGCTGTTGATGTTTCTGTAATCATTCTGTTTGTTGAAACTTGTTTTTCTACTAGATTTTTCTTGAGAAAAAGACTCATGGAAGTGCATTCCTTAAATTCTTACATACACTAACACTGCTAACACTTGGTCTGTGATCTTAAAGTCACAGATTTTAAAATTAAAATACTTGGCTTATACTTACTTTCACTGAGTATCATAAGTGCATTATTTCATTTTCTTCTGGACTAAAATGTTGGAATAGTCTAACTATAGGCTAATTTTCTTTTCCTTATAAGACATAGTCTTCTTTTTAAGATGCAAAGGATTTTTTCTCTTTACTTTTATATAAAGCCCAGTAACTTTGTTAGAATTATTATTGGCATTGACCATTCTTGGTCAATAGTGTCAAATATCCAGGGTGCTCTTGCAAAATGTCATTGCCTACTTTTTATATTAGGACTGTTTCTTTTTTATAGCTTTTTTTAGAATTTTCATTAGCAAACATCAGTTGTGTTTTCTGAATATGCTTTCATTGTACCTTGGTGAAGTTTGTCCCTACAATCTCTCTCATTCATCTCCCATCCCCTTTAAAATGATTACAAAAGGTTTTGTTCTTCTCTTTCATGGATATATATAAAGTACATCAGCCACATTCACCCTCCTTCATCTCCTCCATTACCCTCCCCTTCCCACAGGCACCCACTCCCTCACAAGACCTAGTTAGTAGTCTTTCATTCATTTTTAATTCCAAAGTCAGGGTTCAAAGAGGTTTCTCCAAGTATCTCTGCTGTGAATATACTGTATTTTGGTCAGTTCAGCCCTCTTGATTACTCTCCCTTCCCCTTTCCCTCCTACTCATTATTATTCAAAAACTTTAATATTTGATGTGCTTCATTACTTTAGATTTCTTCTATACTTTGGCTATTTGTGGCCTAGCTATAATGTGTTTCTCCTTTTCTCAAATCCTATTAACCTCTTTATTTCCTCTTCAGTGTTTAAAATTTCATCTTCTTCCCCTTTGGATTCTCTTCTAAACTCACTTCCTATTATATTTATTTGATCTTGTCTTTCTATTAGGCTAGTTTCTATTGCTGAAATTTTTTTCTTTTATCTGTATTTTTTTCCTGATTTCAATTCTATTTTCTTATTTCTGAGGTTACTTATGAACTTTTCTAACTCTGTTTTATATTGTTCTTTTAAGTCTTTTATCATGTTCTTAAAGTTTTTTGCTCATTTTGAAATACTAGGCCAAATTTTTTATCTAATTTTTGAGTATGTTTTATTTTCTTAGGATAACTTTACGAACTATATCACCTTTATAGATTTTTTGTTGTTCATTTTTATAAGAAATAAGTTTTACCAATCCTTAGGAACTGTAGGGCTTTTCTGACTTCACAGACCTATTTCCTTTAGTTTTCATGTATGCCCAAAAGACCAATTTAGCTAGACTTGTGGGATTTCCTTACTTATTTCCTCTCTCCCATCTTGGTCTAGACCTTTTTCATATGTGTTGTCATTATTCTGTTTGAATCCCACTCCCATATTTTCTGTCTCATTTTGAGTTTCTGTTCTAGAAGCAGACCTAATGTATCAGTTTTGAGAATTCAGCTTCACTGGGTTCTTCAGTCTTTCCTATCACAGAACCCTTGCAGTCAGTGGCTATTGGAAAGAAGAAAATCCCTTCCAATTTAGCAGCTATTGTCTGATTGGCTGTGATGCCTTCCAAGAAACACTGCCTGGTATTTTGTGGTCTCATATTTTCAGGCCCATCAGATACTTCCCTTGCTCCCTCTACTGTCACACACAGATGAGACTACTATGCTGGTCTTGTGCCTCATGGTGGTTTGTCATTAGCCTTTTCTTTCTTATTGTAGATGTTATTCATGGATTTTAAGTTTCACTATCTATTTTATATATTTGTTTTTTTGTGTAGATTCATATTCAAAACTATTGCCCCTAACTAAATTTTATTTTATTTTATGAAGCACTCTCTTTGCTGATCTCCCTAAAGAGCTTTATAAACAATGGCAGAAGTAAATTTACCAATTCATTCATACTTCAGCTAACAAGAAAGTTCACGTAGGTGATTTATGTGTGTGTGTGTTGTTCAAGAATTAGTGAAAATTGTAACCTTCACAGATCACTGAGTTGGCACAGATTTGGTCTTATCATTTTATAATTATGTGCATTATACCACCATACCTATTATACCAATATCTAATGCACATTGTAAAACTATAAATACTGTAAGACATGTATCATGAGGGGTATTAATGATAACTATTATTTAACAGGAATGCTCAATTAAGAGGGCCATTCCTATTGCTAGGAAGTGATTTTGCTGAGACTTAGACACATGACTAAAATAAATAATTCCCTAATTCTCCATAAATTTATAGTAAGTGTACAGAACACTAATTTTTTTTTCTTTTTTTTTCCTTTTTGGCAGTTTGGGAAATTATGCATCACTTCATGGACAAATATACTGTAATCCTCACTTTAAACAACTTTTTAAATCAAAAGGGAATTATGATGAAGGTTTTGGACACAAACAGCATAAAGATCGATGGAACTGCAAAAATCAAAACAGCTTAGTGGACTTTATTCCCAATGCAGACCCAAATGTGCACAAAAACACTGCAACAGATCCCCCATTACTTGGAGATCTTACTAAACATTTGGATGTTGATGACATGGAGTGGCAAAAAGATGACTTGAGAAAATTGAGGGAGAGAGGAAAGTTAAAAATCACTTGGCCTCCTTGCAAGGAGATGCCAAAGAAAAACTTCCTCCTGGAGGAAGAACTCAAAATGAATAAACCTAAATGGCCACCTGAAGTGGCAAGCCCTATATCCTCTGAATTTAAAAGTAAACTGCTGATAGAACAGGTTGAAACTCCAGAAAATAAAGGACAAGAACAAGATAACCTTTCTTTCCTACAGCCATATCTTCAGTCTACCCATGTGTGTCAGAAAGAGGATGTTACAGGTATCAAAGAAATGAAAATGTATGAATCAAGAAAAGATGAGAAAAAGGAAGGAAATAAGAATGTGCAAGATAAGCTGAATGAGGCTGAAGATGTAAAAAGTAAGAGAAGAAGTGAAGTGGATCTTAATGACAGCGATATGGTTGTGCAGAGTGATGAAAAGGAGAAAAATGAAAAAAATTGTGAACCTGATGATGCAGAAGTTTCACAGGTTACTAACACTGATGAGCAAGTGGTGCAAGGAAATCATAAAGAGAATTTGAATAAGAATAATAATAACAATTATATAGCAGTTTCATATCTGAATAATTGCAGGCAGAAGACATCTATTTTAGAATTTCCTCATCTATTACCACTGTCAAGTGAAGTAAACTACACTGGGCGCAAATACCAAATTAAAAAGCTAGAGAACACATCTAGAATCTCAGAGTTGCTTGGTATATTTGAATCTGAAAAAACATATCCAACGAATCGACTGGCTATGGTTCTGGACAAAGAGGCTGACAGAGCAACCGCTGGCGGTCCTGTGCAGTCGGCTCCAGACCCAGCCCTCCAGGGGGAGTTAATAGTAATGGGGGAAAACTCCACAGTCCCTTCTGAAGAAAATCTCTTCAACATTAAAGGAAACCATTCGATTAACAAAAATTTACGCTTTTTCTTTTCTAACACTGTGAAAATCACTGCTTTTTCCAAGAAAAATGAGGACATTTTTGAGTGTGATTTAATCAATTCTGTAAATCAACTTAAAAATATGCCTTGTTTATATTTAAGACAACTTGGAAAGGACATCAAACACTGGTGCAGTGAAACAACAGGAGCATCCCACAGTGAAGGAAACACAGGTTTGGGTGCTCTGAGTCATGAATATGCAGCTCAGTCTTCCTTTCCCAGTATGGGGGGCCAGGCTGAACAACTGACTGTGGAAGAACAGATTAAAAGGAACAGGAGCTACAGTGACCCTGAGTGAAACATATGGCCACTTGCAGACACATGCAGGCACTGGAGAGATACTAATGCTCTGAAATAAGACTTTAGGTACTTTGATAATCTTTTGTTGAAGTTGACATAAATCTAATGTTCAAAAATCTCATGTCTTTCACAATGAAATATTTCTCGTATTTCACTGCATAATTCTTTTTCATAATTCATTTGAATCTATGTTTGTCCCGAATAGAATGAAGAAGTGAAACAACATGACTATGTTCTCCTCTCAAGTGGCACTTACCTGTGTTATTCTCATTTTCTATTTAACATCATGGGTGAGAGTCTATGCTTCTGAGATTTATCACAATTCTTATACCTTCTCTATAATTCCTGCTTCAATAAAATTGAATTGTCTGTGGTGCAAACAAATATTCTTCTCTGATATTTTTCCATGCTATGCCTTGTCATAATAAGTATTAGGTTTTCAACATTTAAAAAATATTTCTCTTGGGGCAAGTATTTACCTTCCCACACACACATGCACACATGCAAAAATTAAATGAAAAAGTGAAATAGTAAACCAAAGCCACGGCACTGGTATGAAATGCAAAGCGCTCACACTCATTTTTTGCTCTGTGTTTTAAAGAGATGAGGGTTATTATGAGTCTTTCAGCAATTACCTATATTAAGCTATCATGGGCTATGTCTATAAATATTTAATAAAAATATCAAATTTTCTCCAGAATAATGTAGAGTCCAAATGTGTCAAATTTTTAAAAATCATATTTGATAAACATTGTTTTCCTGTTATAAAAACATTCTTTTGAAAATTTGACTTCTGAATTATCTGTTGATTTTGCCTTTCCTCAAATACATGTGATGACTCTGAGCGACAAAAACATGAATATAAATCAGTTACTTTGCATAAATTTGGACTGTACATGTATGAAACAGGCCTTATTCAATATTCTCCTACATAAACACAAATCATTAACTTTCTATAAATAGTAAACTGAAATACAGTGCTGGACACTATTTCTTTTTAGGAAGTCTAACAAATTCCCTCTAGCTAACATGTTCTCAACAAATATCTAAGACATACATTGTATTAGTTCACCAAGGCTGCCACAACGAAATACCACATAGTGGATGACTTAAACAATAAAAATTTATTTTCTCATAGTTGCTAAGTTTCTCAAGTTCAACGTGGAGGCAGTGTTAGTTCTTCCTCAGGGCTCTCTCCTTGGTTTCTGAGTGGCTGTTTTCTCACTGTGGTCTTCACACACTCTTTCCTGATGTCTCTTCCTCTTTTTTGAAGGACACAGGTCATATTGGATTAAGGACAACCCATATGACTTTGTTTAGCCTTTATTACTTCCTTAAATACTCCATTTCCAAATACAGGCACGTTGAGTATTGGTACTTCAACAAAAAGTTTGTAAGGATATAATTCAGTTCATAACATACATTTTTATACAATACAATAGAATACTGTAAAAGTCTGCCAAGAAAGTGGCAAGTATGGCTACAACAGCAAGTTTTTTGTTTAAATTGAATTATTACATTTTGCACTACTCTTCATGTATTCTTAATGACAGCATTATTTCTACAATCATTTATGCTAACACAAAAGTTTCTATAAGGAAGAAATAATTTATGAAAACTCATGTCATAATATCCTGAAGTATAGTTCCTTAATGTCAGTGATCCTTTTATAAAAGTTACTTTTGCTTTGCAAAAATCCTCTCTTATTAATTGGGACTTTGCCCAATTAATCTTGGTTACCCAGTCTTCTGTTCAATTATGTTAAAGCTGAATATTAAAACAAGCTAATATATACAACAGGGAAAACAACAAAAATATTAATTCTTCTTCTGTTTGCTTTTCACTTAAAAATGAAGCATTTAAAAAAATCTAAGTTAGAAATTGCATTTTATTAAACTTACTGGATGTTTCTCCTTTTCTGAATATAGTAGTTTATAAAACACAAATATGTTTTAAAAATCAAACATAGTTTCATTTAGTAATGGGTTCACTAGCATTATAACAAAATCTTCCAGCTAAATAGCAAGCCTTTGATAATAGGCTTTTTACAGTCAGCGTGTTATTTTGTTAAGGCTGTCAAATAATAGTACAACATACTAAGTGACTAAAACAACAGGGACTTATTTTCTCATAACTCTGGAGGCTAGCAAAGTCCAAGATGAAGGTGTCCACAAATTTGGTGTCTTCTGAGGTCTTCCTCCCTGGCTTATAGACAACCATCTTTTCCCTATGTCTTCATATCGTCTTCCCCTTGCCTGTATAATTTTCATCTTACAATGACACCAGTTATACTAGATTAATTCCAACCCTAATGATTTCATTTCATATCAATTATCTCTTTAAAGACCCTATCTCTAATTAAGTCATATTCTAAGGTACTGTGCCTTAAATCTTCAACATATAAGGGGACATGATTAAGTTCCTAACAGGCAAAGTTAATTAATCATTAAATTTTTTCTATTATTATTCATTTATTCACATGTGCGTACATTGTTTGGGTCATTTCTCTCCCCTGTCGCCCTCCCCTCCCTTCTCCCCACCTCCCCCCTCGCTTCCAGGCAGAACCTGTTCTGCGCTTTTCTCCAGTTCAGTTGAAGAGTAGAAATAAGCAATAATAAGAAAGACATAGCGGTTTTGCTAGTTGAGATAGCTATACAGAGAGATTCCAAATGCCACTAATATTAATGAAGCAACTTCTCAGCAATTTTCACTTGGCATTTATACCACGGAACTATATAATATATAAATTTATGCTACAAAAGTTAATGTTTACAGGAAAAACTCTCTTAAAAAGAATCAAATGGGTGCATAATAGACCAAATGCACTTCCAGAGAAGATTGTGTGATGGCAGACTTTGCCATTTAAGGGGTTTTTTATTAATTGAAGACAAGGTCTTCCAATGAATCTTGTAAAAGATGTCTTATCTTCTATGAAATTGTGCTTGTCTTTTGCTACATTATCTTTTGCAACTTCCACACAATCAATTTCTGTGACATATTTTAGGCTCTGAGCAACACATTCTCTGGATTGAAGCAATGGTTTTCCCCCAATGCAGTAAAACTGAAGAATGCAAACTTTCCACCCATTCCCAAGTGTACAACTGATGTGTACATCTGGCATCTCTCCTCCAGACTAACAATTTTCTGCATACATCTCTAGAGTAATTTCTTAAAGCACATTAACTTTTCAAGGAAATGGAAGCTAGAAAAACAATACTTTCTCTGCTGTATTTTGTTAACTACTGGCTTCTACTGGTTACTGTCCAATTGTAGAAGAGGAAAGTATTCCCAATGCCAAGAAAATGAACTTTAAAAAGATAATCACATATGTTGAAGTAAAAGAGAAGTACAATATTTTTTTTCTCTCTCTCTAGAAATGCTACTTAGAACCAAGAATGATTTCCAAATCTAATGTAAAAATTTTGAAATCCGTAGGTATTAATGATAATGTGAAATCTTATATTCAAAAAATTAAATTCACATAAACATCAGAAACAGTCTATAAACATGAATGCTCAGATTCAAAATAAAATCCCTGAGAACATTTTAGAGTTGCCGAAGAATCCTATTTCTCAATCTCTTGGAAACTAACTTAATAGAAGATAAGAAATACTTTTGGATAAATATAATCTAAAAGTAATTTAACCTCAGCATTGACGAGGCCAATTTAAGCTACCTACCAAGGGTCCATTTGCTGTGAATGTTTTCCCCTAAATTATGATAAGAATTTAAAAACTATAGATGTTTGTGTGCAAATGAAGTGGCAGGGAAAAAGTAATAGCAGAGTACCTAAGGGTTGCCATTACCCTTTAACACAGCACCTTTTGTAGAAAACAAAATCAATAGAGAATGGATAGAAAGCCTGACGAATAAACACTGGGGCATCATCCATCAGCAGGCATTCCTGAACACTTACAGAGCCTCCGGTATGTGTAGGCAGACTGAATAAGAAAAAAAAAATAGGTAAGTCATAGTATCTCCAATACAGAGCTCTCAGACTATCGAAAATTAAATAAAATAAGCAATTACATGGTCGCATATGAATGTAAGAAACCCAGGAAAATGCATAACCACAAATTTTTGTTAAATTGGATGATGGAAGAATAAAAGTAAACAGAAAGAAAAAATGCTTGGGGTTTAAAGAAAGAGTCTTTGTTTTGTTATAACTCACTTAGTTATAGTTTTCTGACTGAACTGTGTGATGCGCAGCCAAGATTTCTCTTCACGAATGAAGGATTTACTTCCATAAATGCTAGGAATGCTGCCCACAGAAAACCCTTACCTCTTAGCTTCCTACCAGGATTGCTTTAGTTGACAAGAACTGTCTCTCCCGTGAGGACTGTATACAATTTGTGATCAATGGGAGAACAACTCAGCACAACCCTTAATGGTCACTCCAGGTCAAAACTCCACATAGGGTTGGCTGAGGCCTTGCTTGAGACTGCATCTCAGTCCATCTTCAGCTCAACCCTGCTGCTTTTCCATACATTTTACCCCTTGATATCAAGAGCACACCCTAATAAAGCTTCTTCATATTAGTTTCTAGTTCAGAATCTAGTTCTTGGAGAACACAGTCTATACTAGTTGGTGTTAGGCGTGGTCCAAGAAAGCAGATCTGGAATGATATTTTGGAGCTGAATTATTTTCTGCCTGACTGACAATGGGCACAAGGTGGCAGTGCAATTGTTAAAATTCTTAGCTGTAGTACACAGGGATAGCTATACTGGTTGAAGCAAATGTCTAGCTAGTACCATGTATAATAAATTTGAGATGATAGTGGAGTTAACAATTGCAAGGAACATGAACTTAGGTAGCCATTGTTAAACCCTATTGTTCTGGAGAAGATAATGTATAAAAAGCTGAGTATGATGAATCAACAATTAAGAGGTGAGTGCAATTTCATTCTAAGAAAAACTGAGCCCCATAGCAGGTTGAGGGAATTTTTTGAAAAAGAATGGGATCTAGATCATAGATGGAGTTAAACTGGCCAATGCAACAAAAAATACTGACACTCCTGAATACTCTGAGCCTTCACACCCTGCACAGGCAGTCCATTCCTCCTCATTAAGGGTCAGTGCCTACACTCTTACTCACAAATTTTGCAGAGGCTCTCCCCAGCCCAACTAGATCATTGTGTCTTTCTTGTCTGCCTCACTCAAGCATCAGTGAATCTGCTAGGTATTGTTTCTAGACCGTGCTTGGCAGGGACACCTCAGCTGTGACCGCTCTGCACTGGGTGAGTTTCATTCTCTTCTTGCAACTAATAGGCTTTTCCAAGCATGCTCTTCTCATAATGATGGCAGAAGTTAAGAGAAAAGAAGAAAAGATATTCTAAGCTCAGAATTGGCATGTCTTTGTTTAATGTTGTCTCATTCTAATGGTCTAAAAGTCTTATATTCAAAAAAATCAAAGCAAGAAATCACTGCAAAAGTACATGAATTCAGGGAGTTGTTAAGAATTAAGGCCATTAATGTAATTTAATGGACTAAATATTCAAAGGAAAATATATGAGTTTTTACAAACAGGGCCTAGTTCTTCCTGCATAGTTGTCTTTTATCTATTTTATTATATGGTCGGGTTTTATCCCAAGGTACAATATAACATAAGCACATCCAAGGAAAAGGGTAGGCCAGGGTTACATAAGAAAGAAAGCAGTGTATGACTCTAGGTCATGATTACGAACAGAGAACACATGCACCAGGCTAAGGGCTAGAGTATTTACTTGCACAAAGAGGAGAGAGTACACAATCTGGGCGGGACCACGTGTGTGTCCCCTATAGCTGTGGACCCATTCTGGAGCTGCCAGTGGCAATGCAGCTGCATGCACTCCATTTCTTATTTCAGTAGCGTACCTCAACCCTTACTTTGTTGGATCCACAGATACACATGTGGCTAGGCTAGTCCAAGAAAGGTTTGAATGTGGCAGATACAGAGGGGACTTGGATATACTGGTTGTGACGTTGTGCTTAGCGTGCAATGTGCTTTATTAGCTTGCCAGCACGTCCCATACCCAGCATAAGGATCTTCTTGGCAACACAGGGAATCATTCAGATGTGCTCTACCTTTCCCTCAGTGCTTGCTTTAAAGCGGCAATAATTGAAAATGACCACCACTGTATCTACCCTCTAACTTACTGCAAGTTTTATAAAACAGTGGCAGATGTTTACTTACATATTTTCATGGTGTGTCTGTCATCTTCATTAAGCCATTTCCTTGAGGAGAAGAGCAGGCTGGTCAAATAATACATCTGGTTAAAACACCTTTCCCATTGCCTTTATTTTCCCATATAGAAGTTTCTTCAAACAAATTAGTTAAAAAGTGAATTCTAAAATAATTAATAATTTCTTGAACTCTACCTAACCTAAAATATTTATCACTCAATAAAAGCTTCAATGATTTTGTAGTTGAGATGATATATAAAACATAATTAACACTGGCAATCTCTAAGAACAAATAATGAAAAAAATTATTAAATGTCATGCCCTTGCTCATTAACTTATCTTTAAAAATTTTTTAAATCCTGATATTTAATACTGTGTGTATGTTTATATGTGTGAATGTGAGTGTGTATGTGTTTAATAGTTAATGTCCAAATTATGAAAACATCAATATCAGCAATTTTTAATACAGTTCAGTCTATTTCTAGTAAGCCAATACACACAATCTTAATGCTATCAAAGTCACCAACTCAGAATACAAATTTGCTCTAAATTAATAAAAATACTAGTTGGGTATATATTACCAAGTGGATAATTTTTTGTATTATCAATTATTGGAATTTAGTTTGTGCATTTTTACTCCTCTAAATGTGGTTAACATTTGTATTAATTTGCTGTTGTTAATTCGGCTATCATGCTTATAAGTTATTGTGCTTACAAACCCCTTTTATTTTCTCACCTAGACTATTCCTAACAATTATGTTCATGCCCAACACTTCAAATATTCCAACACTGGTGGCTCCCAGGTATGTATCACCTTCACTGATTCCTCTTCTGACCTCTAGAATTATATAAACAACTGCCTGCTCCACAGTTTCTCTTGAATGTTTCAATGGCACCTTAAAGCCAGCATGTCCACATCAAAGCATCACCCACCTCCAACACCAAATTTGGGGTCCTTACAAATATCCCATGGATATGACATGAGATGAGGTTTCATTACTACGGTGGAGAATCTATGTATTAGAAAGATTAAGTTTATTGACCAAGTTTATTCAGCTTGTAAGTGCTGAGACACAGGCTAAAATTTGTCCTTACTGGATTTTCTATATGCAAAGGGCTTCTTAAGCCTTTCTTGTGCACGTAAAAATCTATATGCAAAATGTTCACTTATATGTATAAATATACTTCAATTGTATGCCAATAAATATTTACATGGATATCTCATAGGGCATATACATATAGAATATATACACACATTGCGTTTCTTCACGTTGCATTTTGTATGTGCACATGTGTGTGAAAGCGTATCTGTATGCATATTTGTATTTGTTCACACACAGTGTACCATGAATATAGCCAAGCACCTATGTCTGTATATTCCAAAGACGTATTTATAATGTGAAGTAGAGAATAACAAATAAGATTCCTTATTGAAAATGTCATCAACTGCCAGGAGTGGATGTGAAAGAAATGTATCAATTCTCCTGCCTACCTTAAAAGCAAGCAGAACACAGAACTGCTCTTTTTAAATCAATGAAATTAACAAAAGCAATTGAATGTGGCAGAGAGGAGATGTCAGGTAGAAACCAGCAATGTGGGACCTGAGGACTGTGAATAACTTAAGAGAAAGACATCAATGCCTTTGCTGCTAGTGATTACCTCACTTTTCGTGTGGCTGTAAAACATGGCACAGTTGTCCCTGTGCCAGAAAATGTCAGGCCTTTAATGGTTCAGCCCTAGTTATGTGAAACAAGCCAAGAACTATTTGCCCTAAATACTAAACCTTTTAATTTTAAAAGTTCTAAAATATTTAAGCAAGAAATACTCTCAACACTGGAAGAAGTTTAAATGGCTACTTTATAAAGACGAAAGGAAGAGCTTGTTCCTATTTTTTAATTCATAAGAAAATTATTAAATCACTAGCTTTTCAAAGAGCCACTTTCAATTATCCATGGAGAGATTGCCTACAGAAAATATTAAGTTCCAGACTGTCTCCATCCTGCCCAGACCACTGCTTCTCTTCTACCTTCCCTGTGTCCTCAGGGAATAAGCAAGAGCTTCAATATCAGCAGAAGTAAAACATAATAGCACATTTAAAGAATAATTTCCATTGATATTTTTATTCCAAGGCAGAAGAGAGTTGCAAGCTTAACTAGCACACCTGGGTTTCCACTGCCCCTACTGTTAATGGCAGCCTTTACAAGACCTAGTGAAAGGCTTCCCTGTGGTCCTCCTTCCCAGGTCTCTCCAGACCCCCAGGGTTACCTACTCCCATGCTAGGTTTTCCAGCTTTTTTTTTTTTTCTTTAGTTCCAGACTTCTGCCTCTGTCTACCTTAACACTAGCATATGATGACTACTCAGTGAATATTTGATAAATGAGTGAATGAATGAATGTCATAGGTTCCTGGGGGAGGCAAACGGTAGCACTTTGTAGAAGTCTTTTGTCCCTAAATACAGCTAATAATAGAGAGTAAGGGAATAAAGGAAGAAGGAAAGTAACACTTATTGGATACCTACATTTTATTAAAGTTAATTTTTTAATAATAATCCACTAATACCTTGAATATTTATTCATATTAAAATACATGGGATACATCTTAGATCATCTTGTAATTGATTTAGTTTTGACATGATACTTCTAAGATATTATCTTTAGGTGAAGATTTTAAGTTTTGAAAAGGTTAAACTACTTTCCCAAGGTCACCTGCCCAGAAAGTGGCAGATCACAGTGAGGTGTGGGAGACCATGGGAACACTGGTCAAAAATTAACATATCAAAGCCCAAGCTGGGTAAAAATGCATTAGAAATAGTAAAGAGAAAATTTTCCAGTGAAACAGCTTAAACATATATTATTTTTCATTTTCTTTAAATGAGGGTCAGAGTGAGCAGATTGAGGAAAGGTAAAAGGAGTGGCAACAAAACCAGGCCTCCATCAGTGAGGACAGGGAAAATCAAATTGCTTCAGATTATAGGATCAAAACCCCAGAGAATAAAGCAGATAGAAGAATGTGTTAGATAGATGTAGTAACTCCAGGCATAACAGATAAACACTGAAATGGAAGATAAGAAAATTTTTATTCTTGCTCATGTCACAATCCAGGATACTTTCTTGAGGAAGAGACCTCTGCTTGGTAAAATTCTTTAGAAGCTTAGTCCTACCATATAGTGATCCAGCCCTCCTCTGAGACTCTAGAGTCTTCTCAATGCCTGGGGAAGAGAGAAAGAGAACGAGAATCACCTGTAGGAGGTTTCTATGGGCTGAACCTGAGAGTTGCCCACACCCTTTTTTTCTTTTACATATTTTTATAATTACTGTATATTAATTGTACAAAGGGGTAAAAAGATTTCACGATGGCATTTCACACATGCATACATTATACTTTTATCAGATTAATTCCATCTGTTCCAGTCTCTCTTCCCTCCCCCATTTTTTAGCCATCTATACCCCTTTTGTCTACATACCTTGACCAGAACTCACTGACATGGCCACACCTGCCTGCAAGGGAGCCTGGGAAATGTGGACATCCTCCTTCTTAGGAAGAAAATAAAACAAGTATCTAAGTGAACCTCTGCCACATGAGATAGTATGAGACTAGAATATCAAATGCCTAATCATATTTGATACCTTTATATGAATATTGTTTAAAGTCTTTCATTTAGCAAACCTTCATAGATACATCCTAGAAGCTGAACAATAGGCACCTGGTTGATATTCTAGATCATTAGCATACTGTTTTAGGAGTTACAACAGGTGGAACAGAGACTAGACAGGCAAGTACTTCAGAACAGGAAGAGAGAAAGAGACAGGGGGATTTTTAATGATATCTGAGTCTCTGGGAGATCCAGTTGTAGGATAGGAGGCCGCCTAGTGGCAAGAGGGAGGCTGCAGTGATTGGCTATGATAGCAAAGATCCAAAGCAGAGTATTGTTTACTCTGAAGTCCAAGAGCCCAGGTTTTGGACCTGCAATGAATCTGCAATGGGAAAAGCTGAAAATCTTTTTTTTTTTCTTTTATTATTCATATGTGCATACAAGGCTTGGGTCATTTCTCCCCCCTGCCCCCACCCCCTCCCTTACCACCCACCCCACCCCCTCCCTCTTCCCCCCACCCCCTCAATACCCAGCAGAAACTATTTTGCCCTTATTTCTAATTTTGTTGTAGAGAGAGTATAAGCAGTAATAGGAAGGAACAAGGGTTTTTGCTGGTTGAGATAAGGATAGCTATACAGGGCATTGACTCACATTGATTTCCTGTGCATGGGTGTTACCTTCTAGGTTAATTCTTTTTGATCTAACCTTTTCTCTAGTACCTGTTCCCTTTTTCCTATTGGCCTCAGTTGCTTTAAGGTATCTGCTTTAGATTCTCTGAGTTAAGGGCAACAAATGCTAGCTAATTTTTTAGGTGTCTTACTTATCCTCACCCCTCCCTTGTGTGCTCTCGCTTTTATCATGAGCTCAAAGTCCAATCCCCTTGTTGTGTTTGCCCTTGATCTAATGTCCACATATGAGGGAGAACATACGATTTTTGGTCTTTTGGGCCAGGTTAACCTCACTCAGAATGATGTTCTCCAATTCCATCCAATTACCAGCGAATGATAACATTTCGTTCTTCTTCATGGCTGCATAAAATTCCATTGTGTATAGATACCACATTTTCTTAATCCATTTGTCAGTGGTGGGGCATCTTGGCTGTTTCCATAACTGGCTATTGTGAATAGTGCCGCAGTAAACATGGGTGTGCAGGTGCCTCTGGAGTAACCTGTGTCACAGTCTTTTGGGTATATCCTAAGAGTGGTATTGCTGGATCAAATGGTAGATCGATGTCTAGTTTTTTAAGTAGCCTCCAAATTTTTTTCCAGAGTGGTTGTACTAGTTTACGTTCCCACCAACAGTGTAAGAGGGTTCCTTTTTCCCCACATCCTCGCCAACACCTGTTGTTGGTGGTGTTGCTGATGATGGCTATTCTAACAGGGGTGAGGTGGAATCTTAGTGTGGTTTTAATTTGCATTTCCTTTATTGCTAGAGATGGTGAGCATTTTTTCATGTGTTTTTTGGCCATTTGAATTTAAATCTTGTGAATTGAGATTATGAATGGCTGGCACAGCTATGGCTCAGGCCCCAAATGCTGTGCAGAAGAGGGACAAGTTCCATAGCTGATCATTATGTTTTTAGATGAACAAACTAAAGGAAAGGCATATTCCAAATCCACACACGAATGGGTTCAGCATTGGCATTATCTACTGCTTTGCATTATCTGAGACCTCTGCCTCTTTGCTGGAGCAGATGATGGGAAACTACACATTTTTGGAACCAGGAAACAGCATATGACAGACCCATGAGTCATATAACACTATCACTGCTGTTGCCACCTCCTCTGCTGCTGCTTTGTCCCTCCTCCTTTGGCAGGGACACTGCTGGGTATTTTGCCATCGAAGACAATTTAGTGTAGCCCTGTTTTTTCTCTATGTATTTTGAGTATTCCTTTACATTTTTCCTTGCATTTATTCAAATCAGGTCCTATTTAAGCCTTACAAATACAAAAATATATGAATATTTTGTCAGGTAGAGTCTTTCCTTTCAATCTGCGTTTTCATGTGTGTTGAAAAATGCATGTTCTCCCACAGAGTGGGAGAAAATATTTGCCAGCTATATATCAGACAAAGGACTGATAACCAGAATATATAGGGAACTTAAAAAACTAAATTCTCCCAAAACTAATGAACCAATAAAGAAATGGGCAAGTGAACTAAACAGAACTTTCTAAAAAGAAGAAATTCAAATGGCCAAAAAACACATGAAAAAATGCTCACCATCTCTAGCAATAAAGGAAATGCAAATTAAAACCACACTAAGATTCCACCTCACCCCTGTTAGAATAGCCATCATCAGCAACACCACCAACAACAGGAGTTGGCTTGGCGAGGATGCGGGGAAAAAGGAACCCTCTTACACTGTTGGTGGGAACATAAACTAGTACAACCACTCTGGAAAAAAATTTGGAGGCTACTTAAAAAGCTAGACATTGATCTACCATTTGATCCAGCAATACCACTCTTGGGGATATACCCAAAAGACTGTGACACAGGTTACTCCAGAGGCACCTGCACACCCATGTTTATTGCGGCACTATTCACAATAGCCAGTTATGGAAACAGCCAAGATGCCCCACCACTGACGAATGGATTAAGAAAATGTGGTATCTATACACAATGGAATTTTATGCAGCCATGAAGAAGAACGAAATGTTATCATTCACTGGTAAATGGATGGAATTGGAGAACATCATTCTGAGTGAGGTTAGCCTGGCTCAAAAACCCAAAAATCGTATGTTCTCCTTCATATGTGGACATTAGATCAAGGGCAAACACAACAAGGGGATTGGACTTTGATCACAAGATAAAAGCGAAAGCACACAAGGGAGGGGTGAGGATAGGGAAGACACCTAAAAAATTAGCTAGCATTTGTTGCCCTTAACGCAGAGAAACTAAAGCAGATACCTTAAAAGCAACTGAGGCCAATAGGAGAAGGGGAACAGTTACTAGAGAAAAGGTTAGATCAAAAAGAATTAACCTAGAAGGTAACACACACGCACAGGAAATCAATGTGAGTCAATGCCCTGTATAGCTATCCTTATCTCAACCAGCAAAACCCCTTGTTCCTTCCTATTATTGCTTATACTCTCTCTACAACAAAATTAGAAATAAGGGCAAAATAGTTTCTGCTGGGTATTGAGGGGGTGGGGAGGAAAGAGAGAGGACGGGGTGGGTGGTAAGGGAGGGGGTGGGGGCAGGGGGGAGAAATGACCCAAGCCTTGTATGCACATATAAATAATAAAATAAATAAATAAAAACAAAAATGGAAACAGACAGAGTAAATTTTGGTAAAGGAGGAACTTTAAGGAATTTGCTGAAATAAATCTGCATGGAGCTCTAAAAAAAAAAAAGAGAAAGAAAAATGCATGTTCTGTTCCTGTTAAAAGAACAGAAAAGTAGTGTCAGGTTCTGGGTACACAGAGCAGACTATACTGTTAATATTCTAATGACTAAATTATTTTTTCTTTCAAGTATTAAATGTAGTTGTATTTCTAGACATGCCTGGCTTTGATGCCTAATCAGACACAGATGTTTTCTAAAACCTATTTAAATACTAATTGGTGAAATACACTTTAAACATGTGCAACTAACAAGTAAATGAAACTCTTCTGAGATATAAAAGTGCTAGCACCTACTATGAGTAGTAAGTTGAAAGAGTTTAAGTGAAACAAAGGAAAAATTCTGCTTGTGGAAAAAGAGTTGGAGGCTTTTCCTTTTAAATAATTAAGTGATTTGTGATGCTCTAAACAGGAATATAATTAATAGTTTCAGGTGTCTCCTTATTATAGAGTCAACTTTTTCATGCTGATTTTAAAAATGCACTGTTGATCTGCCACACTAAATGAGCTTACATTTTTAACCTTTTTTCACTATATTTAGAGGTATGTATGTGTTTTGCATAAAATTCTGCAAATAGGAAAATAAGGCTGTCATACTATCCAAACAGAGAAAATGAAATTTCTCTTTTTCCCAAAGTCAAGAGCCTCAGAAACTAAGTTGTAGCGAATGTTGCTCATCTCTTCTGCCTTTCATCACTGCCGGGCCCTTTCAGGGATCACATTCCATGGGCTGTGTTTGTGTCTCTTTTTTTTTTTTTTTTTTTTTGTCATTCTTATCACTTCTTTCTTAAAGAAAAACAAGACTTTCTAGGCATTCTCCCTTAGCTACTCTCTTTATCCCCCCTCTATATTCTTCAAAGCCATAAATCTATCACTTTCTTTTTTGTTGTTGTTTATTTATCTGGTTTTGTTTTTCAGGTCCACACCCTTAGCTCTTTTTTCTTTTCTTGTTTTTCAGCTAGGTTCTAACATTTTTGCCCAAGTTGGCCTAGACTATTTCTGTCTTCTTTATAGCTGAGATGACAGGAGTACTCCACCATGCCCAGTTGAAATGGGAGTCTCACTTACATTTTGCCCAGCCTGATCTTAGAATGTAATCCTCTCAACTTCTGTCTCCAGAGTAGGTAGAATTACAGGCATGAGCCACTATGACTGGTCTTTAATTGGTTTTAGCATCTGCATAATGTCAGCATTATAGAATGTGTTTGGAAAGATTCCTTCCTCTTCTATTTCTTTTGGAATAACTTGATCAGAAGTAGCATTAGATTCTCAAGATGTCTGATAGAACATCCATCTGGTCTTTGATGGGAGACTTTTTATTACTGATTCAATGTGATTACTTGTTACTGGTCTGCTCACATCTTACGCCAACAAGTCAAATGTTCTTTCTACTACTACTTAACAACAGAAAGAAAGAAACAAAGAAGGAAATATAGATATTAATTCATCATTATACCTTTCCTAAATATGTTCATTTTGAATAAAATGAGAAAGTCGAACACATTCACATTCATTTCAAATTTTGGATTTAAGACTGAAGCACAGAATGGCTTAGGAAACAGAAGACATAAAAACTACTATAAATGTAATGCACTGCTTTTCTTTTCTCTTCCCTCCAGGATTGAAAGTACACATTAAGGGAAAGCAAATACAAATGCCCATGGAGCCAAGCACAGCTTCTAAATGGATAAGCAGATGGGGTACAACAGTGTTAGTTTAATCATAAATAGTAACTAACACTCACCTTCCAGCACAAGGGCCAGAGGAAGGGAGCAGGGCCTCATCTATGGTCACTAAGGGGCAACTTCTTCTCTACCAGACTATGTTCACTTTCTAGAATATTGACACAGTGCTGACAATCAAATCTTTAAAGGGGATAAGCCAGAAATTTAAATTGTAATTTTTATATTGAATCTTCCAAAAAGGGAAGATTAGAATTTAAATTGTTTTATGACAGTGAATTGCCAGATGAAACATATATGAAGACCAGGAAGAGCCCATTTGTGATTTCTAACATAAGGACATGGATTAGTATGAACTTTTTCTTCAATAAAAGATATGGGAATAAAGGAATGAGAAAGCATTGAGAGGGAGCCAAGGAGAATTAGGGAATGGAACATTGTCTACACTGTCTCCTCTCACATTCCGAAAGACAGTCATCTGCTCCTTGAATGTTCTTTTCTTATTGTATTTAATAGTAACCCAGGGATGTAGATGCAGCTATAAGACATATTTTTTTCATGATTTTTTTCTGGAAGTTCACAGCTGAAAAAAAAGTTAAGATCCCAAAATGTTTCAGTTTTAAAAGTCTTAAAGCTGTGACGGAAGTGTGGAACCACAGACCCATCTGTGTAGGAGGGTGGGGAAGGGGGAGGGCGGCGCTGTTAGTGGGAGAGGAGAAAGAGCATCTCCTTCCTCTTGTGTAGCTTCTGGAGATGTGGACACATGAGTGAGTGTGCAATGGTTCCAGTGGTGGGAACTCACTTTTAGTGGATTGGTCTTACACTGAGAAGTGGCATTGGAGGATGTATACTTGAATTTCACAGGACTGCAGAAAATCTCCTTGAATTTTAAGTAGTAGAGGTTGTATCAGCCCAAGAAATGCCTGGAGAAAGATTTGGAATGTTAACTAGTAGACCCATTTCTCCCATTTTGATATAATTAAGATAACTATCACTAAAAAGTCATTGTGGCAGAGATGCATGCCTGTAATCCTAGCTACACAGGCAGCATAGGAGTAGGATCACAGTCAGAGACCAGCCTCCTCAGGCAAAGTGAAAAATCAACTAAGGCAAAAAAGGTTGGGGCATGGCTTAAGTGGTAGAGCACCTACCTAGCAAGTACAAGATTCTGAGTTCAAAACTCCAGTACTACAAAAAACAAACAAAAAAAATGTAATCTCATTACTAAGAGATAAGTGCAACTTACAGAATACATAAAGAATATAGATAATATATAGAAATATTTTATGACTATCATATGTTATATAAGATGTAATTTTTTTAAAATTTTTTTACTTTATATTTTTTTTCATTTTTCTTTTATTATTCATATGTGCATACAAGGCTTGGTTCATTTCTCCCCCCTGCCCCCACCCCCTCCCTTACCCCCCACTCTGCCCCCCCCTCCCCCCACAATACCCAGCAGAAACTATTTTGCCCTTATTTCTAATTTTGTTGTAGAGAGAGTATGAGCAATAATAGGAAGGAACAAGTTTTTGCTGGTTGAGATAAGGATAGCTATACAGGGCATTGACTCACATTGATTTCCTGTGCGTGGGTGTTACCTTCTAGGTTAATTCTTTTTGATCTAACCTTTTCTCTAGTACCTGTTCCCCTTTTCCTATTGGCCTCAGTTGCTTTAAGGTATCTGCTTTAGATTCTCTGCGTTAAGGGCAACAAATGCTAGCTAGTTTTTTAGGTGTCTTACCTATCCTCACCCCTCCCTTGTGTGCTCTCGCTTTTGTCATGTGCTCATAGTCCAAAACTCTTGTTGTGTTTGCCCTTGATCTAATGTCCACATATGAGGGAGAACATACGATTTTTGGGTTTTTGAGCCAGGCTAACCTCACTCAGAATGATGTTCTCCAATTCCATCCATTTACCAGCGAATGATAACATTTCGTTCTTCTTCATGGCTGCATAAAATTCCATTGTGTATAGATACATTTTCTTAATCCATTCATCAGTGGTGGGGCATCTTGGCTGTTTCCATAACTTGGCTATTGTGAATAGTGCCGCAATAAACATGGATGTGCAGGTGCCTCTGGAGTAAAAGTCTTTTGGGTATATCCCCAAGAGTGGTATTGCTGGATCAAATAGTAGATTGATGACCAGCTTTTTAAGTAGCCTCCAAATTTTTTTCCAGAGTGGTTGTACTAGTCTACGTTCCCACCAACAGTGTAAGAGGGTTCCTTTTTCCCTGCATCCTCGCCAACACCTGTTGGTGGTGTTGCTGATGATGGCTATTCTAACAGGGGTGAGGTGGAATCTTAGTGTGGTTTTAATTTGCATTTCCTTTATTGCTAGAGATGGTGAGCATTTTTTCATGTGTTTTCTGGCCATTTGAATTTCTTCTTTTGAGAAAGTTCTGTTTAGTTCATGTGCCCATTTCTTTATTGGTTCATTAGTTTTGGGAGAATTTAGTTTTTTAAGTTCCCTGTATATTCTGGTTATCAGTCCTTTGTCTGATGTATAGTTGCCAAATATTTTCTCCCACTCTGTGGGTGTTCTCTTCAGTTTAGAGACCATTTCCTTTGATGAACTGAAGCTTTTTAGTTTTATGAGGTCCCACTTATCTATGCTATCTCTTAGTTGCTGTGCTGCTGGGGTTTCATTGAGAAAGTTCTTACCTATACCTACTAACTCCAGAGTATTTCCTACTCTTTCTTGTATCAACTTAAGAGTTTGGGGTAATATTTATTTTAAAAATATATATCAGTTTTACTTATAGAAATAGAACATTCACAAATACACATTCATTCTGTAATCTGCCAATCTCATAAAAGATTTTTTTCTACTTTGCATATATTTAGATTTACTTTTTCTACTGTAAATTTCTATGAGTTTTGAGAAATGCATTATGTGATGTAACCACCACTGTGGAAAGCACTATTTGTTTACTATCTGCAGTTTTGCCTTTTCTGGAATGTCATGAAGACAGAATAACATGGTATGCAACCTTTGTAGACAAACTTCTTTCAATTTACAAAATGTATTTATGATTCACCAATGTTTTATTGTAGCTTGTGAGGTTATTTATTTTACTTTGCATCTCTGAATAAGTGAGTTTCTCTACTCACTTATTGAAGGAAGTCTTGGTCACCTTGAGTTTTTATTGATTGTAAATAAAGTTACTATAAACATTTGGGGGCAGGCATAAACATTTTGTGTAAGGGTAACTTTTCAAACCACTTGAGTAGATACCAACAAGTGTGATTGCTAGATGATATGATAGCACTATGTTTAGCACGGTAAGAAACTGGCAAACTGTCTTCCACAATGGTCACATCACTTTGCATTCCTATCGCCAGTGAATGGGATCCTGTTGCACCACATCCAGACAGCAGTCAGTATTGGCAGACTTGGGGTTTCAAGTCATCAATATATGTGTATAATCACACATCAACACATCACTGTTGCATTACTGTATAATTGCCCATGACATACGATGTTGAACACACTTTCAGATGCTGGCTTGTCATCCACATAGATTCTTGGGTGAGATCTTTTGTCTGGAAATTTTGTTTACTCTAAAATTGGGTTGTTTTCCTTTGTTGTTTGTTTGATATTTGTTCTTTTGTTTTTGTTTCATTTTGTTTTGAGGCAGGATCTCATTATGTAGCCTAAGCTAGCTTTGAATTTGAACTCCTCAGTGCTGGGATTAAAGGCATTTTCCATTAGGCCCAGGTCTGTTTGTTTTATATTTGATGAATTTTAGAAATTCTTTGCATAGATATTCAAGCCTTTTATTAGATATGTTCCTGGCAAATATTTTCTTTGAGTATATGGTGTGTTTTCATTTTCTTTGCTGGATGTATCATAGAGAAGTTTTTAATTTTAATGAAGTTCAACTTACCAATTTTTCTCTTTCATAGATCATTTGGTTTTTTTTTTTTTCCTGATGTTTCCTCTTAGCAATATGTCTCGAATATATTCCTTGCTAATACATACACATTATACTATAAACACTCAAAAAATGCTTTCTGGGCTGGCAGAGAGGCTCAAGTGGTACAGTGCCTGCCTAGCTAGCATGAGGCCCTGAGATCAAATCACAGCACCACCAGGAAAAAAAATGCTTTCAGACACAGAAAAACAAGAGAGAAGGAAATATTTTCTATTTTCATGAACCACAAAAGTACAAAAGAACTTCACTTAGCAAATATATAAATGTATCATATTACACAAAACTTATGCTTTATATTTTCTGTATTTTTCTGATTGTCTCTTCTTAATTTCTCTTTTACTATTACTATTGTTGCAATGTCAAGGCAGATATATAAAGATAATTAGAATGCTGTGTCTTTAGTTAAGCTATTTAAAAGATAGGCTATTCTTTGTGAAAAAATAAAAACCTTTAAATCTAAGAATGAGACTTCAGATAGAAGAAAAAGTGGAAGTGAATTTGAATTATTGAAACACTGAATTTAAGGATAGAATTTATAAGCACGTTTGTGACTGTAGGTTGTTTGAGCCTTTTTATCACACTTGATAACTAGGAAAAGGAGGTTTATTACTCATTAAAGTCTTGCATTTAATGTTCCACTCTAGAATTTATAAACAAATGGCTTTTCATTTATGCTAATGTTAATCAGGGAAATTAATATGTAATATGTACCTGAAAAAAAGACATCATGCCTTGTGCCTTTTTATCCTTTTATCTTCACAATTTCTCCTCACAAGAATTATTATCATCCCACTTAACAAATGAGGAAACTAATGCTCTGGGAAGTCCAGAAATCAACCTCACACAGCTACTCTGTGATGGCACTGGGTTGCAGTCTCAAGCCTGACTGGTTCAAAAGCATGAGCTTTCTCAATGCCCCACACAGAAATATGCACCATGTATACCAAGTATGTGTCATGTTTGACCCAGACAATTCTCATCTAGGAAGGGCGTGAGGCAGAATTGACACAGACACAGCTCCTGGAATGTGATGAAAACCACTTCATATGGTGTTATAGTAAGTGTAAAGGAGAGGCCAGAGAGAACTGAAATAAATTGAGAGGCAGAACTAGTATCTTGTTCAATAAGTTGATTTTCCTTTCCTTCTATACAACTAAGACTACATTTCTTAGCTTATCATATAGATGGTCTGGTCATGAATGTATATCATTTCCAGACCTGGCCCATTAATATCACCTATTAATCTTTCCTCTTTCTTCTTCGGTGCTTTTGTAAGACTTTACCCTTGAATGAATTAGTGTAGTGAGAACTGCCTACTTCTGATAAGACTTCCATCAGTTCAAGACATAAAACTTCCACTATGTCAAGCCAATCATATTTCTAGCTTCATCTGTCACATCCGGTAATGCTGCTTGACTAACATATTACAAGGTACCAGAAGTGGGGTGCAATAAACAAAATCTAAACTGTGTGGCACTGATTAGTAGTAATTGAGCAGCAGTCTACAAGAGGACTAATATTATGAGGTGGGAAGATTTAGAATGATGTTACACAAATACAAAATATTTTGGAAAATTGCTGTCCGCAATGAAGTAAACACCAAGTATCCACTGAGTCTTTAGAAGCAGAAGTTGGTAAATACAATTTTAATAGTGTATCTTATTTACTAATTGCTAAACTTAATAAGGTATATTTAAAGTATAAGACCAGCAAGAATTGGGAGGTTTATAAGCAGTAATGATAGGGAATAGTAAATGTAAAATAATTGGGCACTCAAAGTGTCAAAAAAAACCTTACTGTTTTTAGTACTCACATACTAGGGATTATAATTTTAAAATACATTGATTCAGCTTGGTCAATTAAGTTGGATTAAAATTTTATCTGCCCCACTCATTCCTGTTGGTCTTAAAGAAGTTTCCTTTGGGATGAAAGCTAGGGACAGAAAGGCAAGGGTAAAACCAAATAAATAAGGCTTAAGAACTATGTCTAAAAGAAAACTTCAATTGTGAATGCTAATATCCATAACTCTCTAGAAACAAATAGAGCAAAGCAATATCGCATTTTGATGAACTGTGTTGTCAAATAAATAGGAATTTTAGGTTTTTGAAGCAATTATGACAAAAACAAAACTTAAATTTTTAGAGTTTAAAAAACTACCAGGTTGCTAAACCTGTACCAGCAAGAAGCAGGCTAGGAAGACAGGACAAATGCTCCATGCCCACCTGTGGAATCACAGAGATAGTTTACAAGGAAGGACTTCGTACAGGCAGAAGCAGGGTACAAGAGAGCTCCTCCAAGAAAATGGAAAGGACCTCATAAGTATATCCACCTACCCAGGATACCCAAGACCCACAGTAAAGTTTTCTTGATTGTTACAGAGCAGTATTTCCTTGGTATCTCTCATTTCTGAGAAGGCAGTTTTTAATTACTATTGTGTCTACTGTTGTTCTTTGGGGGTGCTGGTGCAGGCAGCTGTCTTTCAGCTCATGGTTTATAAGTGAGCACATCAATTCTGACAGAGAATAATGTTCAGCACATCTTGATTTTGAACCAGATGTACCGTGTGGTTGGGAATTGGCTTCTCTTTCTTACCATGGGGGATTGAGTGAAATATATTTTTTTAAAAGAGAGGGTGTAGCAAAAAGTTATGAACTATTATTTTTCTATTCTCCTGGTCCAAAGCTAGACTGTTATTTGCAGATTCCTGTGTAGTTGATGTGTCTGTGTCATTAATTTCTGGCAAATAAAATGTCAGTCTAAAGGACACATGCCACCCTTGAATAGGTTTTTCTTGTCTTTCCTCTGGCTGTTGATTCTCAAAATGATTTTCAAAGGTATGAATTGAAGACAAAAGATCATGAGTGACTGCATGGAGCAGTTCCTCCTCACTAGATCCATAGAATTAGAATAAGAAAAAATATATCGTATTAAAACATTGGTATATTGGGTTTTACTGTTGTAAGATGATCAAATTAATGAATAATTCAGGAAAGACTTTCCAGAAAAAGAAAAAAAAATTTGAAATGGGACGTGAAATTCACTTGCACTAAAGAAATGTATCTGTGTTAGTGAGAAATATGTGAGCAAAAGTCCTGGCTAGATTGAGCTTTGAAAGAATGTATGACCTCTGAGACAAGTCAGTCACCTTGACTGTATGGATTCAGCTATCATATTATTAACTAATAGCTATTATTATCATCTATGTGGTGTATTGAGAAGTTATCTTCCAAATACTCTAACAACTAGATGTTCTAATCATTTTACATGTGAGGAAACTAAGACACAGAGATACAAGTAACTTGCCTAGATCTCATATTTTATATGAGGTACACTTAGAATTTAACTCAGGTTGGTTTGTCCCAAGAACCCACATACTTAATAATTATTTCATTCTATTGTTTAGAAAGCAGTAACACTTTAAAACTTCTCTGCCATTACCTCTTTGATATAAGTGAAATGATGAAAATGAAAATGTGCAGATGATGATTGAGGTCTTAAGGTTGAGTTTTCCAAAATACTTCAGATCATGCTCCTATTAAACATATTTTTAGTAGATCACCAAAACCAGCACTCATCTAACTGTATCATTATCAGTTGATCTCCAGAAAACCTATAAAATATAAATATGTCATCTGTATTTACATCAGTTTACACTAGACAGTCCACCTCAGCGAATATAGACATAACACATTACTAGCCCAATGGTTAATTTTCATTTGTTTCTAATGACATGCCAAGCACAAGTGTACATGCACATATTCTAGGCCTTTTATTTTCTTTTTTTGGCCAATCTGAAATTATTTCATGTAATTATTCTATTACTCTCCAGAAAATTATGATGTCTTTGCCCCTAGAGACTAAAGTCCAACAAAGAGGATCTATGTTCTATTGCCAATACCAGCTGTTGGAAATTATCTTCCAACTCAAGCAAGCCTGTTGCTTTTAGATTTCAGGGGTACCTGTTCAATTCCCAGAAATAACATTTTTTTCAAAGGCCAAAAAGACACTAATTAGTTGTATTAAAGTACCTGATTTAGTGTCTGATTAAGGGATTTACAAGTTGCTACAACACCTTGAGACTTTATTCAGTGCCTAATAGATAGTCTTGTTACAACATTTTTAGTATACTTGGCCAGGGAATGTAACCCCAGTGTGCTGTTAGAGGGCTTTAAAATGCTTGTGGCTTAGCATTGGATTAATTCAGGCTGATTTACACTAAAGACTTAAAAATCATAGGGCCATGGCTTTATGGGAGCTGATGGAGTAGGAAGTAGTGGGGGAAGACAGTCAAATTCAAGCAAAATACATTGTTAGATCTATGTTTCTTATGCAAATAGCATCAATTCTAATATGACTTTTTTAATATCTAAGTTGTTATAAGTGAATCAAATTGAGAATCTGACTTACATAACCCTATGAGCCGTATTTTGCAATGTTCTTGTCATAAATATTTATAATTAATGTTGCAATTTAAAAGTACTTGATTATAATCTGAATTGCTTTTCTAAGAACGAAAGTACTCGACTCAAGTCAAGTACCATATAGGTCTAACTGCTGCATATAATTAAGGAAAAATGGAATGCCGTATATACAAATAAAAATCTCAACCAAAACACTGAAGGATACAAAAGTCATCATCAGTATAATTTTTAAAAATTTAATGAAACAACAGGTTTGTATTTGTAGATACATAAAGCTGGTAGGAATTCAAATCCCTTGGGAGAGGAAAATCATCTATAAAGGAATAGAGTTGTAAAGAATTTCAGAAAGGATTGTAAGCATGGGACACAAAGATGTGGACTATAAAATTTTAAATATTCTAGCTCACATAAGCCAGATACTAAGAACATCCTGAAATGAGAAAGCAAATTTTTCATTTTGTGATTAAATTTTAATAAAGAAATTCGGTTTTACTACCACTTTTTAAAGCCTTACCCCGCTTCCTGTTTCTAATCACACTAAAAGTTCTTTCTGCTAGCAGCTAGAGGCAAATGAGCATGACTGTGTCCTCGTTCAATGAATATACATATTCATCACATGGAATATTACATGGCATTGAGTTCATAAACAGATGTTCTCAACTTCCTAGTTTGTTTCAATGCCTTAAAAATTGTTGACATAGCAATGGTATAAAATACTTTGTTGGGTGTTTCTGTATTAGGACATCAACAGGGAGATGTGCAAGTCCATTACGTTTTTCTTTATGAATATAACAGTATTCCATGGCGCACACTGGATGTCTAGTCAACATGTTGTAAAATAGAAGCAACAATGGCCTTTCATGCTTCACTTACCAACTGAACAGCATGGCCTACCTCCAACTACCATCACCAGTTCAACAGCCACTAGGAAACTACCAAAAGGGTAATGAAATATTCTTTCCAACATGGCATTATATACATTGAAAGAAATGGTCTTAAAATACCAATCTCATTATAAAATATGAGTCTGCTGATAAATAGACAAAGAAGTTTACTGAAAATAAAGTGTGTGCATGGCCAGACTCCATCATAATATGGAAAACAACAAAAAAAGGATTTGCTAAAGAACTCTAGCGATATCGGGATATCTTGCACTTCAGGCACAAAGACTTTCAGAGAAGAGGCTTTCAGAGAATAGAATAAGTTTTTAAGAAAAAGCTTTGCAAACTTGATTTCTAGAAAGTAATTATCAAGCTGTGTTGTAGCACAGTCCTATTGATCCAAATTTCTCTTTCTGTATGAACTTCACAGACTTGCATGACTTGGCATCAGGAAAAGCTAATGATGATTCATGCTATTAGCTTCACCAGCCCCAGTCCCTAGGAACTCAGCTTTGACCTTTTATTAGCACTTTCTCTCGAGGCAAGTAAGATCATTCCCTAGGCACACTTCCTAATCACCATAAAACACCTGGGGAATAACTTAAGAGCCAGACAGGGTGAGGAGCTAGAATGCTAAAGAAAGGGAAATTCAATCTAAGAAGAGACTACATCTGGTTATATAATCTAGCTAGCAATCCTGGGAAACCATTGAAAATAAAATTACAGGTTAAGATTTAATTCATGCAAAAGTAAAATAGCTATAATTACAAGAATGCTTGCTAAATGTTACCAAGTTTCAGCTTTTGGAATCATTTCCATCTCTTTTCCCAATAACCCCATATAATATTTACACATTCATTTTTTCCTTGATCAAACATGTATTAGGCACCTAGCACTATGCTAGGCACTTAAACTGCATTCGGTTGTAGTAATACAGAAGTCATTAATTTTTTTTAATTAATATTTTAGTGTCTTAAGCTTTAAGTGTCTTTTGGTATAAGCATGACTAATGAAACCATAAAAAACTGCTGCAAATGTTACTTGAAACCTCTCCCCTTCTCTTCTCCCTACTCCTTCTTACTTCCACCTGCACCTTTCACTTTTCTACTTAGTGTTGGACCAATGCAATGTGATTTGCAGCTGCTCTTTAGTGGTTGAGGCTAAAAGAAAAAAGAAACACTTTATTAAAAAAACATTGAACTCTCTTACTCAAGCAAATAACCTAATTCTAAATTATAAAAATTAAATTTTTATAAACAATTTGGCAATTTTGCAATTTTGGTAATGATTTCTATAAAATTATAAAGAAATACTCATTTAAAGATTGTATCGATAACAACAGCAAAAAGACTGGCAATAATTTAAAACTTTATGGGAATTTATGTCAATTCCAGTTCTTTATATAGCATAAAGTCATCTGAATAAGTCATACTCTATGTGTATTTCAGAAAATCGAACAAAAAACAATGTATCTCTTTTCTAATGTAAAAGAAACAACTCACTTGACTTATCCTCTCCTACTTCTTTGTGTATCAAATGAAATGATTTCACCCTTACCACTCAGCTACAATTCTTCATTCAAAACAAGCCAAAGATCTGCTCACCCAGTCATATTATTTAGTCAACACAGTCAGGAGTTAATAAGATTCACCTTCCACTACTTTAATAATCTTACCTTTTTTGGATTCTATAATATGAATTACTTTTTGTTTTCTTCTGAGATTTCGGATTAATCCATCCCTTCTTCCGCACAAATAAACACCATCCTTATTTTTCCTTAATTAAATTGTTTCCAAGGCTTGCTGCTCTGCCACACTTGGTCCTTGGATCCCTTTTTACATTCTTTTGGTTTCAGTGATTGACTCTTTACTGATAATTCCCAAATATCAAGAGAAAAATATGAGGTATTGGGCTAAGAGTCTGAAGTCTGAGGACCTGCTTTATTGGGAGCCCTATCTTCTACAGAATTTTGATGAGTGACTTTCCATTTTTACTCATACTACCGCATGTGTTTGTACAATGTCCTAGTGTAAACTACACTTAAAATACCAGTTATGTATGTGTTCCATACAATCCAATTCCATCTGTTTCCATTTTTGTCATGTTTTGATTTTGCTTCATTGTTTCAACTCAAAAACTTTTAAAGGAATCTTTTTATACAAGCATAAGTAATATCCATTTAGATATTTTCCACTTTCAAATATTAGGGGTTTTATGTTTGAAATTATTTAAATCATATTATTTGGGAAAATAGCTTTATTAAAGATGTTATTGGCCTCAGATAACAAAATAAAGTGTCACACTCCATTTATAAGGTGCACATGTTAATCAAATTGGCATTGGCACAGTGAAAGCACTGGAAAAATTCTGGCTGGGCAATATCAACAAATAATGTGTATCTGATAGCCAATTCATCATCAAATTGGCAGAAGAACCTCAGTGGAACTTAATACATTAATCTGTAGAAATAAATAGTGTCCACCCATGAAGAGCAGGGCTACTGTGAGAATTAAACTAATTCACATTCAAGAGAGGGAGTATTATCATTAAATTCCAGTTCTCCACCTTTTTCGAAGAGCTTTTCTGCAAAAGCCCATTGTGGCTTGTGGTTCCAATTATAAGTTAATCCTCACATCTGAGAAAGGCAGCTATAGGTTTGATTTTGTTTTTAATCTCTATTTTATAGATAAGGAATATTGGGAAAGTTTAAATGCCTGGCCTGAGATAACTCACACAGACATAACTAGAACTGGAACTAGACTTTCTCTTTCTTCTTATTTACTTGTCTGCCTGTAAGATACAGCTTTCCTAATAACTGATCCTCAAAGAAGGAATATAGCTCCTATTCCTAATGAATATGTATCTTCTGCATTAATTAATGTGAAATCATTGGACATATGTTCGAGATTGGGTGAATCATTGATATAAATAGAGAACAAACAAATTACTTCCTGTACTAACAAATAGAATGAATTCCCTCACTCCACAGGGGGAAAATCAAACATATCTAAGGAGGCAAAAAAATAGAAATATAAAACAATTACATAATTAAATATAATTTGTTCATTAAATTGTCATATAATTAATAACACTGAACTTCTTGCCCAATACATTCCATGAAACTCATAGCAATGTACGATCTTTTCATTTACTTTGAAAATCTTTTTCTTGGTTTTTCATCTTCACTGATTATAAATATTCATAGTTCTCACTATCAGTGGGATGGTAGTTGTGCAGATTTGTTTTGCTCAGAGACATATAAGGTTGTTGATTTTCTTTAGCTTTTTTCTTCTATAATATAGTCATTTGATTGTCTTAATCACTAAGGAATATGGTATGTAGGACCCATATAGTTTCAGGAATAAGAGTTGCAAAATACTATAACATGGAAAAATGATGCAAAATACTGGAAAATTGCATGTTTGGGAGGGCCTGGAAAATGGTTACAAAAATTACATAGCTATTTGAGTGTATTCATCTCTGCAAGTTTCTAAACAACTTAACGTTCTAAATTCAAGATTATCTTTTGATTGAACATCATTCTAAACTTATCTTTCATCAGGAATATTTCATTGCACTTAGTTTTCTAATTTTAACATTTAAATTCTAAGATTTGTACATTTTACAAATATCAACTGGCCTCCTTGAAGTTTGAATAAAACACACTTTTTTCTTTCTCTCTAAGACAAACTGATTTCCTCAAATAGTCAGTGGGGATGTTGATTTTATTTCATTACACAATAATAATAAATACATATAAATAATTTAAAAACAACTAATCATACAACAAATCTCTCTCCAGATTAAAAAAAAATTCAAAGTGGTATAGTTCACACCTGTTTTTAACTTTTAAAAATGAACTTACTATCAGTACTAGGACAGCCAGTTTTTTTTAAAAAAAGAGATGGTTTGGGCCCCAGGATAGATGGGTCAAGTGACTGAAGCAGCAGAAGGCACCCCAAACTGGAATGAACAGTTAAGAAATGCATTTTCTGTAGTGCAAAAAGATGTAAAAACCCAAGTCTACCCTACAGTGACATTTTCCCTATACAGCTCATAAAATTTGGGCAGTGTTTGGGGAATCACAGGGCACACACAGGTTTTTAAAAGAAAGATAAGTGAAGAAGTGGATAAAGGCTGCAAAAGGAAATGGGCCACTTAAAAATTTAATTGGCAACACTCCAACGCCATAGGTAAGACAAATTGAATTTCAACCATTTGCTAGACAACTATATAACTAATTTCAATACTTTGTTTTTTTACCCTTGCAACAGCCATGTAAGGTGGGTATGACTATGACTCTCCCCATGGAGGGGGTGTCACTGGAGAAATCCCTTGCCTACTAAATTTTAAAGTCTTTGTGTAGAACTCTCCCACTTATCCGCGCCCCCAACAGAACATGGGGTATATACCTAATAGTCTGGGCTATTTAGACAGATTTGCAACAAAGGGACTTAAAATGTTCCACAGGTAAAAAACTCAGGACACATTTGGGGAGACAGAAAAGCATGGGAAGCTTATCACTTTTTCTTTTCTTTCCAAATATCACTTCTCTAGTGTTTGAATCAAACACATACACACTTGAGAGAGAGAAGAGAGAGAAGACAAAGAGAATGAATTAAGTTGCCTGCTTAAACTACCTTTTCCCAGTTTCTGTTTGGTTTGAATGCGTGAAGGCAGGGAAAGTTTATATGGAGGGAAAACACAGAAGGTCTACTCCAGCACTAACTTTGACAACGTTTCTCCACCGTCTCTTGCACAATTCTGGGCTGCGAGTGGTTTCCAGGCTGAGAAGTACCACTCTGTTCAGCTGCCAAAGGGAGAAGGACGGGGGCGCTGTCTGGTGACTGTGCTCGCTTCCTTCAACGCGGCGACCACCTCCTGGGATTTGCTCTCCAGCAGCGCCCTTCCCGCTGGGGTCCCACGCCCGCCACACAGCGATGCCAGGACGCTGAGAAGCCTGGCCAAGGCTCTGGGGACAGAGTCACCCCGGGACGCACTGTCCTGCCCGGACGCGCGCTGCTGGCACTCAGAAAGCGCCCAGGGCCCAGCTTTATGGGCTCGGCTTTCACACCGCACCTAAGCCTCCCGGGCTAAGAGCCCCCCACCACGCGCCCCTGTCGCGCCTCCCCCATCCCGGAGCCCAGCAGCATCTCCGCCTCTCCCGGAAACAAGCCTGCTGAGCAAAGGCGGAGGAAAACCTTGGGCCTTCCGCTCTGATTGGTCTCCCCCCGCCGCGCGGGGCGAGGCGGCGATTGGCTGCCGGGCGTTGTCAGTCGCCGAGGCCAGAGCCATCGCCGGGGAAGCGCAGCCAGCCGGGCTCGGGTGCTTCGGCTGCCGCCGCGGCTGCTCGCCGGGTGCAGCTGAGCGAACCCGTGAGGGCGCCTCCGCTGCCACCTCAGTGCTGCCCACCGCGCCGCGCCGCCTGGGCTGCCGGTCTTGCAGGAGGCCGCCGGGAGGGGCGGCCGAGGGAGCGCAGCACGAGGAGGCGGAGGCGGTGGAGAAGTGATGCTGGCGCCAGGGAGCCGGGCAGCGGCAGCGGACCAGCAGCATCCTCGGGACTTCGGCTGCAGCGTCCGTGTGGCCCGCGGGCCAGCCGATCGGCCAGAGACCAGGCGCCCCGCGGGTAAGGCGCGGCCCCCAGACCGCTTTGTGATCTTTGGGGATTACGAGGTGCATTGTGCCCAGGGCATCCCGGCACGGTGTTTGGTCCGGGACAGCGAGTCCCGAAGCTAGGCTATGCTGATGCTGGTGCCGGTGCGGCTCTAGCTCCTGCGTTCTCCCTTCCGCGTTGACAGACTTTGACAGCGCGTGGATGGCATTGTGTGTAGTGTGACTGTATGTGTGTGTGTGTGTGTGTGTGCGCGCGCGCGCACGCGGTTTGGGGCACTTTACAGGGAGGTCCCCTCTACGTGGACCGATGTCCTTCAAGGATCCAGGCTGGGAATGGAGTGGAGAGGATGCTCTTGTCTCGGCGGGAGGGAGAGCGCACAGAGCGCACTGGAAAGTCTACGGTGGCTAGTAAGAGCCGGGCAAATTGAACTTTATTGCCTTAATGGAAAGGAGCCGTGGGTCTGGCGCGCCGGGGGAGAGGCGCGTTCACCGTGGCTCCCCAAAGTCCTGCTTTGGGCTGGGAACTGTGGAACAGAAAAGGGAAAGGAAAGTAACGGTTGGTCCGCTTCTCTGAAGAAGAAAGAAAGAGAAGTTGGGGGGTAGGGGGTTGGGGGGTGGAGGTTAGGCTTGGGGAGTGGAGACTCTTAGGTGTCTGAAGCCCCGCGCAAAAGGCTTACTACACTTTTCGGGAGCGCAGGTTTGGGGGGTGGAGAGAATCCTCCTCTCAAGGACTGCCAGAGGCTCTTGCTGTCGGTCGGCGCCTTAGGGCGCTGGTATTTGCCACGGAACAACTCAACAGAGGCAGAGCTGGGCTCCGGTGCGGGAGATCCAGGCGTACAGGTAGAGTCACTTCCTCATGAGGTCGCCTTGGCCCCCGTGACTTCTGATTTTGGGACTCACCTGGTGTGTCTGTGGCCAAACACTGGGCGGGTGGCTCCTCCCTCAACAAAATTCAAGCCCTTCTGGGCAAGGAAACCTAGAGTCCATTAACTACCACAAGGTAACCGGGTTCATGTACCCAGCTTTCTCCAGAACGAATCCTGGTTTCCACCCACCCATATCGGGTATTTTATAAAGCCATTGAGAGCTCCGTCTGCGCTGCAACCCCTTCCACAGAGGACGAATTTTGTGCGCTGCTGCAAAGGGATGGTACTCCCGGGCTAAGTCTGGACCGCCAAAGGTCGGCGCACAGGTTCAGGACATCCATCCCGATTCAGGACATACAAACTTAGTCTTGGCGACTATTTGCTGCATGACCCGTTTTCTCTGTAGGAATCTCTGCTTAGGAAACTTCTTGCAGCATCTTCGTAGTAAGGAGCTGTTCCTATCTTGGCTCACAGTGGAAGAGGCCATTGAAAGAGGCTGTGGGGTGGCAGCGAGTTGTGGAGGTGGGGCAGACAGCTCCCTTCTCTGCCAGCGCTGGTGAAACGAAAATTAGCTCAACACAGGGAGGCGAATCTTGAACTCGGACATCACTTGCCCTTTTACGTAGCTTCGTAATCTCTTTTACTGGAGGAATGTTTTGTTAAAAAATAAAACAAATCACAACACAGAGAAAATATCCAAATCTAAACCCCAGAAACCACTTTATTTTTGGCTCATTTCTAATTTGGTAAAAGAGAGAAAATTAAAGTAAGACACCTAATAAGAATATGTTATAAAACAGGAGGGAGCTGTCCAAACTGTCAGCCTTTTTTTTTTTTTCCTACAGGTTTTGGGCTATTTGAAGTGTAAAATTCTGTCTTCTCCCAGTTTAGTAACTAAGTTGTTCTAAAGCAGATGAATAAGTTGTGGTAAACTAGCAGTGATATTAGTTTTGTGTTAAAGGATGGTTGTGTGTTTTTCATCACTTAATTGATGAGCTGTAAATGGAATTTTTAGTAGGATTTTGGTTGAACGCTTGCACATTGTATTTCAGTTAGAAAACTGGTGCTAAATATTTCAACTTAGCGTTCATCACATCTGGCTCAAGAGTCTGGTTTTGTGATATAATTATTGGCTGTTAGGTTTCTATATGAAATTTACCTACTACCTCCAGATAATTATTTCATTACTGCAACATTTTAGTTATTATTACATTCAAGACTTTGTGAATGTTATTAAACACATTAAGCAATTGATTTTAATTTTGTGTTTCATTTATGCCACCCTATGGTGGCAAAAACTGTTTCTCCCATGGGTTGATATGGAGGGAATAGATTAAAAGGTGTTCTACATTATTAATAAGTAATTTTAAATAAGCTTAAGTCAAAACTAAGTTACCTATAACAGCCAATACTAAAAATGGAAGTTCTAAGAAAAATTTTAATAACTTGGCTAAGAAAGTGCTTTTCACCTTGATATCAAGTAACAGAGTATACATCCCCTGCATTGTGTATTGGGGAAAGCCACAAGTCTTAAAATGGATTAAGAGTCTTTGCACTCATTTTAAGATTGTGTTTTTTAACAGAAGGCACTTTTACTTTGAGAAATTATTTTTTCAGATAATTAAATATATTTTGAAAAACCACCAGGACAGATGTAATGAAGTTTTGAGAAATGTGTTTGTGGGCATAGATATTAGGATAAAACAGTAGGGAGCATATTGAAGTGTAAAGAAAAGTGATGCAAGGTGTGAGAATGGGGGGGAGAAGGGGCGCATGGGTGAGTAGTATGAATCATTTAGTTTATACGTGCAATTCAAGCTCTTCCAGTTCTGCAAATTTACTTCAATTTTGACTTGTTTGACTGCAGGGAAACTCATGAGCTTAGACTACCATATATTCTCGATGGATTTTAGTAACCAAAGTAAATGTCAGCTTTTCAAGGTTATGGGCCACTACATTTACTTTTTGATTTACAACATATTTTAATTTTAGTACTTACTGGTTAACTTTTCTAAAAAGATCATGCTTCACATGAAGAACAATGAAATAGGTACTATTATATTGTAAAATAGAACTTATTTGTCATATATTCACAGTAAGAGTTTGTACATGGTTGTGTAAGATAATGAGGTTTATGTTATAGTAATTTGTTTTTATCCATGGTGAAGCTGTTCTTCTAAAGCTAACATTTTTAGGAGATTTACAGTCCTCAACCAGTAGCAAATAAGAAATCTATTCTTACTCTGTCTCTGTCCCTCTTTCTGTTTTTTTCTCTCTCTCACACACACACACACACACATACACACCCCTTGTAACTAGAAAGAATGTAACTATTCTGATTTTGAAACAAATTCAAGAGTCCATTCTGAATGGTGAATATACTTCCTATGGGAATATAATCATCGTCTTTAGTAATAATTATTATGATACTGGTTTATTCAAGTAAAATCTAACAAGTAGTACAGTGTTCCTCTATATAGAAGAATACTATTCTAGTTGTTTGGGTTCTTTGCAGAATAAAGACAGGACCACTGCCCTTATGAAGCTTATTTTCTATTGGGTGAAACAGATCATAAAATAAACCATAATAGTAACTAACAGAGAATACTTACCTCCTGCCAACCAATTTCTTTTAAACCCTCCTTCTCATGGTACAGTCTTTCCATTTCATTTTCTCTCCAAATTCACTCACCCTTCCCTATACATATACAGTGTAATTAACGCATGAAATGCCAAATAATCATATTGATAACCTTTCTCCTTTAGTTGTATATG
This sequence comes from Castor canadensis, assembly GCF_047511655.1. Taxonomy (NCBI): domain Eukaryota; kingdom Metazoa; phylum Chordata; class Mammalia; order Rodentia; family Castoridae; genus Castor; species Castor canadensis. The sequence goes on from NC_133389.1 coordinate 121,311,588, forward strand.
AGAAACTATGTGAGAAGTACAGAACACTGCATGAGGGTTGAGGGTTCAAGGCAAGGGAGAGAGATTCCAAGATGATTTAGCAATGAAGTGACAAGATATCTGCCCTTTAAACTATTTTAAAATCAGCCAGATAATCCCAGTGTTGGGAGGATGACATAGGAGGAACACAAGTTTAAGGCTACATAGAAAGCTCAAGGCCAGCCTTGGCTACATAGCTAAACCTCATCTCAGGGGAAAAAAAAAAAAGAAACTCTAAAACCAAACAAAATATTTTCAGAGGAATTAAAACTGGAAATCTTTATCATTTAACATGTTTGTATCTAATGCCAATTATATATAGCCTCATCTAAAGGAGAGGAGTTGGTAGTGGTTAAGGATGAATTAACAATCATAATTCTAATATGCAATATTCTGCTTCTTCCTCATTGAAGGTATCACATTTGTGTACTCTGTAAAAGCCAACCAAAAACCCTAGGAATTGAGGTCAATGTTTCTCTAAAGTTTATACATCAGTAAAAAACTTACCATCTGATTTTGTCAAAACAGTTGAAAATTTTCCAAGTAAGTCTGTTTTTAGTTAAAAATCAATGTAGTTATCCAGTCAGTCCAATTCCAAGTAAAACTTGGCAAATTTTACCTAGGTTCTATTTTCTTATATGCAAAATAGCATGTAATTATGATTCCAATAATATGGGCTTCCATTTTATGATTTTCTTCAGGGTCTTTAGCTTACATCTAAATGAATTATTATGTATCCTCAAATGAAGAATGGAATGTAGCTTGATTTTTAAAGCTAGTTTGTGAGTGATACTTTCATATTGGAGGCAAGTTGAAGTTTTACTTCTAAGAAGGTATACTACATAGTCAATTAGTGAACTTATCCTCAGGTTGTAATGTGATAGAATTTTAGTATAGCACACACAATGCTGCCAGTCATTTCTGAATGACTTTCCATCTTCCAAGAAGGGTCTTCGATATTGCTGTGATCTGTCCTAGGTTTAGGAGTTGCAAGAAGTCTTCTGATAGTGTCATCTCAATATCTTGTATCTCCAGAGTGAGGAGATGAAGAGAAAAAACCCCTCTCTTAAGCCTTCACATTTAGCTCTCTGGGTTTTCTCCTGTTGGTCCAAAATGGAAAACTTGGATAAACAATCTTTTAGAAACAGTAAGTACATCAACAGTAAGCACACAAAATCAACCCTGACATTATGAAATTATTTGATAAGACCTAAGCAGGAATCAGGTATTTTGAGCTTGAAAGCTCACATCATTAGCCCACCATTTTCTGTGTATAAGAAAAAGCTTTACTCCAGAATATGGATATTAATTGCCAAAAAGCAGTTGAAAGTGGAGCTAGGGGATCAGGCATGGTGGTGTATGCCTGTAATACTAACTACTCAAGAGGCAAAGGTAAAAGGAATATGGCCAGCCAGGGCAAAAACTCTATCTGAAAAACCACCCAAAATGCAAAAAGGACTGGCAATGTGGCTCAAGTGTTAGGTAGAGTGCTTGACTAGCAAGTGGAAGGCCCTGAGTTCAAGTCCCAGTACCACAAAAAAAAAAACAAAGAGGAGCTAGATCTAGACACATAACTGCTAAGCATATAGTTTTAACCCCTGCCAATTACTCATTAAATAGCTGTACATTTTGTAAAATAATCAGGTAAGAAGAAATGATTTTACCTACTTATTGATATATATATATAATATTTTAATATTTGACATAATATTACATTGTATTAATATTATGTTAGAACCAAGAAAATGATGAATTGTAATGCATTTAGAAATGCCACCTAAATGTTATAGAACTGGAAGTGCCATTACAAGTAAAATATTCCCATTTAGTTCAGTTCTTATATCTACAGTGTAGAGGTGTATGCACTCTAGTGGTAAATCTAAGTCTCTAGAATCTGATCTATAGATTAGAATATCTAACCAGGATTTCTTATTTCCTAAGATGTAAGGAATTCAAAGCAATTGATAAATTAGCTGCAGGGACTCCAAGATACTCTAAGATTGTTTGAAAGCTTTTTGTTTGTTTGTTCTTGAATGTTCTAGAGTAATGAAAATGTGGTAAGGGAAAGTTTAAAACCTATTGTTCTCTGAGAGTAGAGGCTCAAACCTATAATCCTAGCTACTCAGGAAGCAGAGATCAGGAGGATGGCAGTTCAGGGCCAGTCTGGGCAAAAAGATTGTGAGACTCTGTCTCAATCAATGACTGGGAGTGGTAATGCATGCCTGTCATCCCAGCTAACATGGAAAGCATAATTTGGAGGGTTGCAGTCCAGGCCTGGCCAGACATAAATGTGAGACCCTATCTCAAAAATCACTAAAGCAAAGAGGACTGGAGGCATGGTTCAAGTGGTAGAGTGCTTCCTGGCAAGTGCAAGGCCCTGATTTCAAACCCTAGTACTGTTAAAAAAAATTGTTAAAGAAAATAAAAAAATATAAAAGCTACCGCTCTAAGTTAGTTTTCTAAACACATGCACACACACACACACACACACACACACACACACACACACACCACAGCAAAAATCAAGGCAGAAAGAGAAAACCCCAATGGACTTTAAAGAACTAGGACCTCTCTTTTTGGTGCTAAAAAAAGGAAGGAACAAAAAAGGAAGAGAGAAGAGAAACCATTGCTAAATTTCATCAGAAAACACGTCCTGCGGAGATTTGAAGAGACACATCATTCCCATAAAATACAAATTAACGAGCAGGTGTATAAATGGCATACTAACTTGGTTGTGAGTTGTAATTAACATTTTGTTTATTCTTTGTTATGAAGTGTTTTCATGACATATATAGCTGACATCTTGGCTGAATCAATTCCTCACTGAACTTGACTTGTGGGTAACTTTTCTAAAACCTTAGCTAGCACTCAGTCAAGGACAATTGTTAGAGGCAGAGCTTTTTGTATAAGCTTCATTGTAAGCTTAGATGTTCCCAGACAGAAAGAATTATGCTAAATGTATGTAAGCACACCATTAGTTCATGAATAGAGCATACGAACTGACAGACCTCCTCAGTTCTGTGTGTGTGTGTGTGTGTGTGCAGATGTGTATGTGTGTACATGTGCCACTACTAAGCTAGTGAATATGCACCATGGCCTTTCACTACCTCAGTTTCATGACTATAAAATGGTGGTAGCATCAATGATTACTTGAATTCCAGCTTTTGAGGAATTATATGAACCAAATATGAGAAATACAAGTTGATTTCTCTGAGGGAACACAGCAATCTAATTACAGACAGGAGAAGTGCTATATTATAAAGTAAGCAATAACTAGTGAATGATAGCTTGCATCTCTGAAATTATTTTAGTAATTATTTTGGCCTAATTTCCTTTATCAAAAAAGATTATCTTTCAGTTTCTGAAATTGCTGACTAAAATACAAAGTGGGCCAATTTTGAAATTACTTGAAGTCAGCTAAAAGTAATAATTTTTTCTGTCTTTGTTTTCTTTCTCTGTACCCATCTCTCCATGTATAGTATATATCAGCTTTGTATTTTAAGTATTGTAAAGAGTTACTTCAATTTTATCATAATTTTATGTCATAGTAAGCCAATTATCAGAGGATATCAAAGCTTTACTAAGGGACTTTACTAAGGGGCATTTACGATAAATGTGAATAGTAGAGAAATTTATAAAATAAAAATGCTGAATGTGTGTATGTGTGTGTGCATGCAAAGACTTACATATGGATGATTCCAGTGTAAATACAAAGTTGCAAAGATTCTACAGTTTCCCTGGGACTGGGGATGTAGCTGAGGGGCAGAGCGTTTGCCTAGACCATGTATATTCCTGGGTTAGACCACAACACCAAAAAGAAAGAAGAAGAACTGAAGTTTATCTGGAATAACAGATAGATTGAAACAGCAAAAGTGTTTCAGAAATACAAATCACATTGAAAGGAAGTTATACTTTCAAATATTTAAAGATTTACAAAAATTAATACACAATGTACCAGTATATTAACATGCAGACAAACATGCAGAGAACATAAAAGGCCTCAGCTACAACCTCTAAAATACGTGAAAATAAAGCACACTAAGAAATAATCACAAATTTGTAGGAAAAGTTTAGAAAGATTAATATATGGTTCTAGGAAAGTTGAGTAATTATTTCTGAAGACTGTTCATTCCATATCTCATATTCCATTCTTAAATAAGTGTCAGATAACTCTAAAACAAAATGGAAGAAAATAGAGACAATAAACAAACATAATGGAGAAAACATTAAGCTTTAACCTTATAAAAGTTAATAATTTCAAGTCCAAAATGCTATAAGCATAATTACAAACAACTTAAGCAGGAAATATATTCAACAGAAATTACCAATAGCAGTTTACTAGTCACTATTTCAAAACCTCTGCCTGTTTTCTCCTGTTAAAGAACTTCTCTCAGTGTAGTGATTCTTAATGCATGGATATGCCTTCAGTGACTGAAAATTTATTAAAGATACATGCTCATCATTTTATCTCAGGAGCTTGAATATAATTGAACACAATAAGCATTATCATTGGCTACAAGGAAATTAAAAGTATTCCAAAGAATAATGTGGACAAAAAATAAATTTATAACTTATAAAAATGGAAATATATAAAGCCAATAAGCATTTAAAATGTTAGCTTATTAATAAAAATAAAGGCAATTTTAAATAAGAGGTTTCTAAAGCTCTAATTAAAGTATAAAAGATCACAAATAAAGATTGACTGAAGATCATAAAGATCTGATAAATTCATAAAGTAGCACTGGTAAGGCTACTTATTGCTATTTGTACAACTCTTCAGCTGCATGCTGCAGAAATCAGATACAATTATTTAAGGAAGAAGATCTACCTCAAAAGAAAGGAATTTTGTAGGTTACAAAATCAAAAGGAAAGGAAACAGAACAGCTACATGGATCATGGGAGGAACTGATAAAGTATTTCCCAGGCACCAACATTGACTGTATGAATCAGGTGTATCAATTTTTTTCTGCCCATGTGTCCATCTACTTCAGAACCATTTTACTAGAATGAGGAATGGAACTGGCTAGCTGGGGTTTCACACTGTAGTCACTGCAGTGATCCATGCCTGGACACCTGTCAGTCCTACCACAACTAGATTTCAAGGAAAACTAAAAGACTGTCAACCACCAAATGGGAAAATGGATGCTGGACAGGTGGTGATAAAAGATATCCATTGTGTGTATCAAGGGCCTTAAAAATACTCCTTTTGTTAGTACTATCATTCTTAGACATTAATTCTATTTTAATTAACCAGAGACATGCAGGTTTCATTAAAATAACATTTGTAATAGTGTGTAAGTAGAAATAATCTTTTTGGCCAATAAAAGGGGAATAATTATAGTATGGTGATACTGTAAAGTCATAATTTTAACTTATTACCTTTTTCATGATTTTTGGAAGGTTGCTAATTACATTTGAAAATGCTAATGAAATAATAGTGAAATAAGCAAAACATAAACTCTTGCATGCTATAGGATTGTACAATCACATATGTGAAAGTCTTAGATAAAATATTAACATTTGTTATTTTGGGGTAGCTTGATTATAGGTATTTTAGTTTTAAGTATATCAAATGTTTTTCCTAGAGCAGTCACTACATTATTATCTGCTGATTCATACTTATGGACAATAAATTATAACTTCTAAAGAAAAGCATAGTGGTCTGGAGAGAGGAATGGGTAGAATTATCCTAAAAGCATAAATATGTTGGGATTTTCTTGTCTTTTTTTTTTTGTGGTACTAGGGCTTGAATTCAGGGCCTACAGCTTGAGCCACTCCACCAGCCCTTTTTGTGTTAAGTATTTTTGAAATAGGGTCTAAAGAACTATTTGCCTGGGTAGGCTTTGATCCATGATCCTCCTGATCTCTGCCTCTGGAGTAGCTAGGAGTACTTGAGCCACCGGCACCTATTGTTCTTACATTTGTTTTTAATTATAAATTTTTTGTTAGGATAGACTCAATATGTGGGGAATATGAAGTGACGATTCCAATCAGACTTATATTGTACATGATTTACATTTCCCCCATTGTTTCTGAGCCTCAGCTCCCTTGTTCTTATATTTTTGAGCAGCAGATTATTATAGCATATTGATGGAGCTCTGTGCAGGATGATTTTGATGATCTCATGAGCTTCAATTAAGCAAATAATGAAATTATTGGAGAACAAAGGAAAATTGGCTGATCATCGGTTATTTGTTACAGCCATTGCCTTTCTATAGCTCATAGGGACATGCGCTCTTGACAACTTTCATTCTAGTGTATGGGGTGAGGTAATATGGTTGTTAATGTTTTCTTCTGTCAAATTGTTCTTTCATTTCTTAAAAGATAATATATACATGGTCCCCAAAATACACAGAATATTCTCCCTCTTTTATGCTTCTGCCTTACAGCCAGATATCAACCCCTTGTGTTGGTAACCACTCTTTTTAGTTTTTTTGGTATCTGTGATGATTAATTTTGAGCCTTGATAACTGGGAAAATATTATTTCTGTTTGGTTGTCTCCAGAAGAGATTATTAGTTAAATTGGTAGAGCGAGGGTAGGAGGCTGCCCTCACCAATTAATGCCTCATTGAGTGCATTAAGACCTTTAGCAGAACAAAAAGGTGGAGGAAGGATGAATTTACTCTTTCTCTCTGCCTGATCTGAGACAAGATATTGGCACTCAGGCTTGTGGAAGTTAAAGCACTGCCCCCTCTCCTCCACTTCTCAGGCCTTTAAACTCTCCTTGAGTTATACCACTGACTTTTGTGGCTCTCCAACTTGTAGATGGAGATCATGGGATTTTTCATTCCCTATAATTGAATGTGCCAAATCCAATAATAAATCTCTTCTGTCTTTGTCTATCTATTCTATCTATCTAGCTAGCTATCTATCCATCTATCTATCTATCTATCCATCTATCTATCTATCTATCATCAATCATCAATGAGAGGTCATTAATATTTCCTAAGGCAGTGCAGAGTCAATCACCTCAGATGAAGATGGAAAGGCAGATACCACCAGGGTAGAGGGGCTCCTGCCACTAAGAAGCTAATGCCTCTTTCAATGGGAGAGGAGATTCATCATACTTTAGGAAATGTGTCCCCACTTTCATCAGGGTTTTGTTATACTTCACCACCCAATATATAGCATCCTATTCTTTCTGGATTAAAATCCTCACTTTATCAGTAGGCATCCTATAAGATGGGAAATTTAGCTTGTGCTGCAATTCAGACAATCTCAGAATGAGGTTCTCTATTTGATTTTCAGCAGTTTTAGCCCTGAGGCTAGAGGAAATAAGGCTTTCTTTCAAGGCACACATAGACGCTTTTAGGTTCTTTATGTAGTATTGGCACTGGACATTTAAATCTTGGAGTCATCCTTTTCTTTTGCCACTTTGTCCAGAAACATTAGAAAAGAAATATTTGTAAGTGCCATGCACAGAGTGACTTACCTCTGTTTTTCCTATAAGTGGATAATTAGGAGTATCAAATGCAGACATTTTGTGTATCTATCTTAACATTTAACATTGTCGTGCTCTCTTTACTCTTAGAAATAGAGCCATTAGCAGCTTTAAATCTAATCAATTTAGAGACCCGTTCCAGAAATTCAAGAACAAATTTACATAACTCATCTCAATTCTTTTCCTCTAGAACCACTCTTAGCACCAAAATCTGTAGGATTTATATATAGCAGAGATAGATATGGAGATAGAGATGCAGCTGGTAGTTACCAGGATTTAGCTCATGTGATTACGGATGCTGAAAAGCCCCACAATCTGCCACCTACAAACTGGAGAACCCGGACAGCCACTCTGTAGTTCACTCTTGAGTGTGAAAGCCTGAGAACCAGGAGAACCAATGGCATAAGTCTAGACTTCGATCTGAAACCAGAGAATCAAGAGCATCAGTGTCCAAGAACAAGAGGAGATGCATGTGCTAACTCACTCTGAGAGAAAAATTCACTCGTTCCTTCACCTTTGTGTTCTACTCTGGTCCTCAAAAGGATTGGATAAGGCCCACTCACGTTGGTAAAGGAACTTTTTACTCAGTTTATCAACTCCAATGTTAATTTCATCTAGAAACACCTCACAAACATACCTAGATAAAATATTTTATTAGCTATGTTAGCATCATTTAACCCAGTCAGAAATTGACACTTAAAATTAGGCAGATTATCTCTGAAGCGATTCCCTGTGCTTATTCAAACACTAAATATTTTTCTCTTTCTTCTCTAATTTTTATACATATGGTAACATACATATTTTGCTTTTTAAACTCAACATGCTGGAAGTACTGTCAAATTTATGCATAAAGAGCCTCCTCATTCATTTATACAGCTACATGTTTATTGAAAGAAACATAATTTATTATTCGACAGACCCATCCTAATGAACAATTATATTTTTTCTTTTTTTTTTTTGGTTGGCATAGCCAATGCTATAATGGTTAATTTTGTATAAGAATCTTTAGGACCTAGAAAAGGAATTGCTGGTTTAAAATATTTGTGTGCTTTGTTACTTGAAAAGGTGTGTTTATTCATTTTCACATTTGGTTATCTTGCCTTCTTTGACTTCAGTTGCACAAGTAATAGTGCTGAGTGGAACTGGACCAAAGTGCTGGTTTCATTGTGTTTCCCTAAAGACTCTCCCCAAGTTTGCACTTATCTACCAGTATGTTTCTGTGTACACAATCTTTCATTAATTCATTGGTGATCTCCTGGTATCTGTTGACCCATCTTTAACAATGATAGTATAGAGAGCATTTATCAAATTGTTTCTTAATTTTGGATATTTTCATGTCCCATACTATAATTTACTAGACTAAATAAATCATATGAACAACATAAGGACTAGCTATTCACCTGCTAAGTGACAGTGTTAAGAATAATCATGTTCCTTGTGACAAGGAAATGTGAATCTGGTGCTTTCAGATGCTGTTCATTGCAATTAAAATTGGCACAGCACTTTTGGAAATAAATTTGGCTGAATAAAAGGTAAAAACCTATAAAATATTCATAGTGTCTGATATATTAATATTAATTCTAAGAATCTATCCTAAGGAAATAGTACAAAATATGGGAAAGGTCGTATGTTTGATGTTGATGGATATACTATGTATAATAAAAAACCAGAAGTAACTGAAATGACCAAAAATATACTTATGCATGAAAATTTAAGACTAAGAATCAAACATTTCAAGTAAATATGAGGATTTAATAAAATGAATGAATAGTAAGGCAAAATACATACAATGCTTCTTTGGCAAAATTGGCACAAAATAGTATGGAAGATCTATCAAATCTAGGTAAAAACTATGATTGTGAGAATGAAAATTCCAAATGTGTTATAAAATGGTGGGAAATGGATAATTATCTCCCTATTGATTTATTTGCTGTTTTTTAGAATATTACTATGAATTTTCAAATTTAAAAACCCCACAACTAAATTTTCTTTTTTCCTTTAATATTTTTGAACTGAATATTATTCATAGCTTTTGCATTTCTGATTTCTTTGTCACTATTTAGTGACGTGAAAATTTTCATCTTTTCTTTTTTCATTGAGGTAAGTTCATCTCAGAATTTGCAGTGTAAGGCATGTTGTCTTCAAAAGTTCTGTCTCCCTCCTTTCTATGTGACAAAGGACATGTGAGTTACTGAACTCCCTTCAGTCCCTCCCATTCTTCTTGATATTCTCTTAGAACAAATTCACATATTTTGCACAGCCTGAACTTTCTTTCTGTCTGCTTCTCAAGCTAACCTCCTAACACTCCCCACTTGCTCACTAAGCTCTTACCATCTAAGCTGTCACTTCCTTAAACCCACTACATCAAATGCTTATGCTTTTTTACTTCTGAAAGAGGTATCATGTCTTCTTATAATTGTTACACTCTTTTAGAGAAACTAGTTAGAAAAAAAAACAGATCTGAATAATTTTTTTTTGTAAAATAGAATTCACCCAATTAACTGTCTCCTAAATCTTTATTCTACATATTTCATTAACTTAAACTCAGGGAGAGTTAATAAGATGGCAAAAATTTCATGTACATAAATATACTTATCCACACAATAGATATACATTAGATAAGATTCCCTGTGGTAATGGCATATTGTCATAAAAGCAAATAATTAAACATAGTGAGAAAAATACCATTTTTATGTGAGTTAACTTATTAATTTGAAGTAAAACAAGAAGGAACAACATGAAGTATGTCTCTTTTCCCACTCACTCTGGGAAATGAATGTAAGCATTTTCTTTTTAGCAAATTGCAAATTTGATATTATAGTCTATCTTGTTATCTTTGCCAGTTGATTATCACATTATCTCCAAAGTATTAAGTTCAGAGTTAATCTCCAAGAGACTACAATGAGAGTAAGAGTGTCATCTCATATTTGAAGCACCATATTTTACAGTTTTATGTACTTATCTTTCCTGTCAAAAGAACTAATTTTGAATTTCTCCATAATAAAGGTGCTATTTTCTAAGGCCAGGCACTAGTGAGTAAATGAGATCATTTTGAAGTCAGGGCAGAAGACAGGAGGGTTGGGGGCAGGGAGGAGCTTTCTGAAGGCTTTGCCGAGGCCTTTGCCTCTGTCCATGGTTTTCCATGGAGAATAGATGAAGCTTAAAGAAGCCATTTGTCTTTTGCAGGGCTAAGCTTACCTTTTTTCCTCTGTACACTCTGTAGGGCACAGTTAAGATCATCCCTTCCCTTGTTTTTCCCTGTTCAAACTCAGAGATTTCACTTTTGGCTCTTCCAAATTCCCCACCAACACCAGTTGATAGTTAAAATAGTCATAAATCTCTTCATTAAAAAGGCTTTTAATAGCTTTCCAGGCTATGGAAACATATTCATTTAAAATTCCTGTTATAGTTCAGTATTCAGTCCATTATTAGGAGTAGGAATACATAACAAAATTTGAAAATGAAGTTAAAATATCATTTTAGTAAATGGGGAAATAATTAGTTTCTCATTAAGCTTTTTTATTAAGAATAATAATAATAGCAAGTAATTTTTAGAATATTGCTGTGTGTTAGATATAGACTTTTAAATTGTTTCATAGGCATTATAGTAGTAAATTCTTAACACAACCGTTGGAAAGAGATGTTATTTTATGGATTTTGAAACTGGGACAAAAGATAGGTTACATAACTTTTCCAAGATGGAACCAAAATATCCAACACCAGAATCTCATACAAAAAGTGTACTCCTTTGATTTATTTGCTTTTGGAATAGAGTACTATTTTTCATTTTTTCCCACTCTGGTGAAAAACTTGATAAAAGTGACAAGATATCAAATACAAACACACATCCCTGTATGTTCATATACAGTCACACACACATATTTCTAGTGTCTTGCATATACATATAAATAAAGTGAACAGATCCAGGACAATGTAATAATTAATGAGACAATCCCATTCATTTGGACATTGGCTACAATTTCTGTCTGCATTATTCATATCTTCTGTCATATGTAATGCTATTTTATTATTTCACATTTCACTTTAAAACTCTGAATTGAAGTAACTGATTTTTTATTATTGTTGTTGAAACAGAATCTCACTATGTAGCTCGGGTGGCCTTGGAATGCCACGATCTTCTGTCCCAGCATCCTGTGTTGTGGGATTACAGGTGTGCACTGCCACACACAGATCTGATATTTTAGAATAAAATCCTCCAGTAAGATTCCTTTCATGCAGTCAGTTAGAAATGAAATTAAGAGAGTTGGCTGCTAATCAGAGCTTTTTTTTTTTTACAGAAAACTTTGAGAGATGTATAATTGAGTATTTCTGCTGTTAGATTTTTTAAAGCTGATTTTATGTTAATTGTTCCCTCTCCCCCCATTTTTAAGTGATGATGAGAAAATGACATCCAGAATTAAATTTTCCCCTTTAACTCAGAAAATGTGAAAGAACTATACAACACCATTAGCAGGATGGTTCAAAATTATGATGACTGATCTTTTTCATTGATTTGAAATCCTGAAAAATAACCAAAAAATATCCAAAGCAATGTTTTCAGCATTCTAAAACTCAGTGATTAACTGCGGTTGAACTGGAGACTTGTATCTGTAACCTTGTTTCCTAGTTATTTTAAAGTCTTATTTGTTGTAGTATTTATATCTATAACTTTGCCAATTGCAAAAGTAATTTAGCCAGTAATACCTGGCTTAACATCCAAACTCCATAAATCTCAATTAGGAGTTCTTTTGATTATTTGATTTTTCTGCTAAATATATTGTGTTATTTCAATCAGTTGACTTCTCATAGGAAATGATAGCAGAGATTGCTAAAGTGACTTGGTCTACATTCGACAGTAGAGCTTGAGAGTGGAAAGGTTAGACTTGGCATTAATCATTATTGTTCAATTTTTCTTTTCTGGTATTTGCTTTGCTTTCTTTCAGTTACTTCTTATGCATTCACTGCTAGTTCTATGCAAGTTAATGTACTGTAAAATTTTTTTTAAAAATTGCAAGAATTGAAAATTTCTGAGAATGAAGAAATTGATAACATATGAATATAGGAAAGATAAAAACTGAGTTTATGTACCTTAAAATTATATGCCCACTTCTTTGAAATGACTGTATATTCCTGAACCCCCTTTATGTGTGGCAGAATCAGTACATTTTGTGCACACAGTTATCTGTGGAATTTCACAGCTACATTCGTGTCTTTTTTTAACATACATAGACTGTCAATAATCTGTCATATAATGAGTTAGAAAAAATCTGAGCATCTACGTCTTCTTATGACTCTGAAGTCACATTATTGCTGTAAGAACCCAATTTATTAACATTGAAGGGAGTTTGTAAAAGATTTAAGTGGACAGTTTTGGAGAAGCTAATTAAGAAGATACTGTTAATAATATGGAACTATTATTTGGCAAAGTTAATAATATGGAACTTACATTTTTACTTAAGTAGCCATCCCACAATTAAAATCAGATACTCCTTATTTATATATTGTATTCAAATGTTGGTTTCAATAAGTAATGTTGTCCAAAATAACTAAGTTACTTAGATTAAAAACTAACAGAATAAATATTCAGATTCTACATGATGGTATACATGGTATTTTTAAATGTTATGTATATACTACAAAAGTAGTAGACAAGAATATGTAAAAGACTTTCTGAGTAGGGATCAGAAGCAAACTGTTCTTTTTCTTTTCCTTCTCCTGCTCCTCCTTCTTTTTCTTTATGTTTTGAGACAGGGTCTTGCTATGTGGCCAGGAATGACCTCAGATTGGAAATCCTTCTGTCTCTACCTCCCAAATGCTGGAATTACAGGTGTGTGCTACCATGCTAAGCCAAACCATTTTCTTTTAGCAAGTCTCAGTATTTTTCAGGATGCATTTTTCAATAGGATAACTGAGTGACGCTTTTTTTGCTGGTCACCAGAATGTAGCAGTGAGAAAAACCCTCTTCTTTTCTGGGACTCAAATTCAAGGACAGAGGGAGGAGGGAGCGAGAGATGGAAAGATGAGAGAGGAGAGAGAGAGAGTGGAGAGAGAGAGAGCTAAACAATATTCTACTTCAAGAAATATAAGTCCTTTGAGGAAAACAAAGAGACAGGAGAAGGGTAAAAAGTCCATGGAAGGGGACAACTGTATTTTGTTGTTGTTTTGGCTGACCGGAGTTTGTACTCAGGGCTTTACATTTGTTAAGAGCTGCTGTAGAACTTGGGCCATGCCCTCAGCCCTTTTTGCTTTATTTTTCAGGTAGGATCTCATGGTTTTCTCTGGGGCTGGCCTCAGACTTGAGTCCTAACTATGCCTCTTATTTGGCTGGAATTACAGGTATACACAACCATGCCTAGCTTGTTTATTGAAGAAGGTCTTGCTAACTTTTTGCCCTAACTGACCTTGCACCATAATTCTACCCATCTCTACCTCTGAGTAGCCAAGATTACAAGCATGAGCCACTGGGCCCAGTGGGAAGTGCATTTTAAGTAGGGTTGTTAAGAAAGTTTATACAAAGCTGTGATATTGATCAGAGACCTGGATTAAATTAGGCTGAGCCAATATCGAGGAAAATTCTGTAGAAAGATTTGCTGTGGAGGGAATCAAGCTGGCATGTTAGTGTTCCCTCACACAGTATCCCTGGAATGGAATGAGTGAGGGACACTGGTGGGAGATGAGGTTAGAGGAGTAGCCAGGCTCTGTCAGTGAGCCCTGGGTAGGCAGCAGAAAGGATTTCATCATTTGTTCTGTAAGAGTTTTGAATGGGAAGGTGAGATAATTTGTTCTCAGGCTGGCATGTCAGAATTGATGATAGGAAAAGAGAAAAAGAAATCTCACAGGGAGATGAATTAAAGGCTATTTCACAGCCTTTGATGAGAGATAGGGGCTTTAGAGGCCTGGACTAGAAACTCCTTGGTGTGGAAAGCTCTATAGGAAATTACATATTTTGTTTGCTTATGTTTCACTCTTGATTCAACATTTCATCAAAGTACAATGACAGACCCCAAGGTATTGTGGACTTATTTGGGAGCAGTTTTATGCATTTATCATATATGTGATTTTATTTTTCCTAATGCCTCTTATCAATAATTAAAACATTTAAAGATTTGACTACATAAAAATTAAATGTGCTGATTAGTATTTCCATCTTTTTTCCTCCTTAAATTTTATTCCTACTATACTATTTGCCATTTTATATACTTTCCCCTCCTTGGTTAGTTCTGCTGACCTGCAAGGGTTGAAGGGTTGAAAGGTGTATGCTGTAGCTATACACAGAATGTTATTGTGAACGTGAATTTGTAAACTTTTGAATCAGTTCAGAATCTGAGTCATAAAAGATAGAATTCTAATTCAAAATACCTTAAAAGAGTTTATGGTCTTACAAAGCTGGGCAACCCATGGAATTAATTCAAGCTCTTCGCCTCTCTCCCGCTCACCCTCCTTCTCCCTCCCTCTCCTGCTCCTTCCCTTTCCCTTTCTCTCTGAATCGAATGCTAAAGGGATATTTCTTTCACGTGGAATCATTATATTCTGCTTACTTCTTCTTGGTTTAATTCAGGTACATATTATCCCTAATACATATCTCTCTATATAGTATCTACTAAATAATGTACACACACAGACTGGTACAGCAAAAGGGGGAAAAGGTTAACAATGTGTGAATCACTGACAGATTATAGAGTTTTCTATGTACTATTCTCCTGCACATTTTGAAATTTTGAAATTTTTCCAAATGAGGTGTTAAAAAGAAAAATGGGCCTATTAAAACTTAATTACTGAAATTATCAGGTGCCAAGGATAATGAAACTATTATAAAAAGAAATCCTTATTCTTTTTATTGGATAAAAACTGAAACTTAAAAATCTATGCAGAGGTAACATAAAGATTGGGAAAAGAATAATATTGAAAATTTGGATTAAAAATACAATAATTGAAATTAAGAATTCACTGAGAGGATTGAATTCAGGGCACACTCTACCACTTGAGCCACAACCTCATCCTGCTATGCTTTTTGTGTTTTTCAGATAGGTTTTGCTTTGCCCAAGCCAGCCTCATGCCATGATCTACCCACCTTAACCTCCAGAGTAGCAGATTACAGTCCTGTGCAACCACACCAGGCTTGTTTTTGAGACAGACTTTTCACCTGTGCTGGCCCTCAGTGGCAGTCCTTCTGTCTCTACCTACCAGGTAGCTGGGATCATAGGTATAAGCCACCACTCTGGCTCTGAATGAGTTTAATAGTAGACTCCATGATAATAGAGAGACTTACTGAGGTGTAAGAGGAGCAGCTGAAGCAATGATGGTAGCATAAAGTAATAAAACAACAGTGGGAGGACCTTAAGCATATTTTATGAGTTGTGAAGATTTAGCAAGTCCAAGTAATCACAGGTAAGTTTACTTTAAAAAAGGAAAGAAAAGAAAGAGAAATTAAATTGTTCTTAGGTACATGATAATTAAATTGTAAAAACAGAATTAAAAGAGAAAAACAAAAGATAAATTTCCCTCCGCAGTTAGATTTTTAACAATATCAAGAATACTAGTAGAAGCCAACATACATTGGAATGTTATTATTTCCAGCATACGGAATGAAATTGACTGAAAATGACTAAATATATATATTTAGTGGAAATGTTCTTAAAGCAAAAAAATGGAGTAAGAATAAATCCCCAACCCCCCTTCCCTAGATCTCTTGAGTTTGTCACCAGCAAACCTTCATTAGAAGAGTTAATTAATGTAATAAGAATATTATCCCTGAGAGGCAGGAAGCAATAAAGAGTAAAGAGGGTGATAAATGTCTGAATAAATCTAAATTAAATTTGGCCTCATAAAATAATGCTGAAATTGAGTAAATTGAATTGAGTGAAGTAAAGTACACAACAAAAAGTAGTATGAGTCAAGAGGAAGTTAAATTGGCTCTTTTGTCCTTCAGTTGTCTGAAGGGGACCATAAGACTGGTAAGTTAGGGATGCATGCTATGATTAAATGAGTAAATCTGAGAGAACAGAAAACTCTATAATAATAGAGAGAAAAGTAAAGCATCAGTTAAAAATAATGCACAGACTAAAAGTAGGCCAAAATTGTGAAAGTACCTGTACCGTGCAAGAGATATACATGAAGCATAAATGTGCCATCACTATTGAGTATTTTGATAACAGCATAAAGTACAAACTGATTAAATGCACTTGTTTAAAGACAAAGCTCCTCAGACTGTATGTTAAAAATTCAATTACATCCTGGTTCAAAGGAATGTGTAGACATTAGGATGTGCAAAGTTTGCAAGGAAAAGCTTGGGAAAGTATCGCTGCTTGCTTTGATTTTGGCTAGATAGTGACAGATGTATTCAAGATAGCATAACAGTATTTTTAACATTTTTTAGCACACAGATATTTTTAAGATAGCACAAAAGTATTTTAACACATTTAAGTTAATATTTTAACACATTAATATAAAATTAATTGATTTCACTGACACACCCAAACATCAATATATCATGCATTAAATATGTCCAGCCATCCCTCTTGCCTCCCTTCCTCTGTCCTCCTCCTCCATCCTTCCCTTTCTCTAGCTCCTTTGTCCCTGGTCTCCTGTCAAGTCATCTTTTTTTTCCTGCATATAAGAGAAAGTATATGATACTTGTCTTTCTATGTCTGACTTAATATGCGCAGCATGATGTCCTCCAGTTCTGTTTATTTTACTGCCAGTCATAGGATTGCTTTCTTCTTCATGGTAGAATAATAATCCATTACATATATTTATATTTATATATATATATATATATATATATTTTTTTTTTTGTAGGACTGGGGATTGAATTCAGGGCTTCATGCTTGTTAAGGAGGCCCTCTACCATCCCTATGCCTTTTGTTTTTTGCGTTTATTTTTCGGGTCAGGTCTCACACTTTGGCTGGGCTGGCTTCAAACCGCAGTCCTCCTTTATATCTACTTATCCAGTAGCTGGGATTACAGGTGTGAATCAGCATGACCAGCTTGTTTATTTGAGATTGGGTTTTACTAACTTGCCTGGATGGCTTTAAACTGTGATCTTTTTATCTGTAACTGTGAAGTAGCTAGGATTACAGGTGTGAGCCATCACAACTGGCCCTATTTTTATATGTTTTCAAGGAATCTCCTTACTGTTTTCCATAGTAATTGTAATAATTTACATTCTAATTGACAGTGTATAAAGATTCCTTTTTGTCTAATCTTCATCCATTCTAACTGAGGTTAACTTTGGTTTACATTTCCTTGATGCATTTTTTTTGTACATTTATTGGTCATCTGTACTTTCTTTGAGAAGGGTCTATTTAGGTTTCTGCTCATTTTTCATTGGATTACTTGTTTTTGTTGTTCAGGTTTTTTTAAATTTTATTTTATGTTTTTGCATTTACTTACATGAATGTACATTACTTGGGCCATTTCCCCTCCCCTGTGTTGTTAAGATTTTTGAGTTGTTTATATATTATAGATATTAATCCTCTGTTAAATGATACCTGGAAAGGGTTTTCTTCCGTTCAGTGGAGTGTTTCTTCTCTCTGTTCATTGTTTCCTTTCCTTTGCAGAAGCTTTTTAATTTGATGAAATCCCATTTGTCAATTCTTGTGTTGTTTCCTGAGCTGTTGGAGTCCTATCTAGGAAGTCATTGCCTATGCCAATATCATGAAGTGTTTCCCCCATGTTCTTCTCTTGCAGTTTTAAATTATCAGGTCTTACATTAAAGTCTCTGATCCATACTGAGTTGATTTTTTACAGAGTGCAGAGAGGAATTGATCATTTCAGTCTTCTATGCATGGACATCCAGTTCTATCAGCACCATTTGTTGAAGAGGATATTCTTTCTCTAATGTATGTTTTTTGGTACATTTGTCAAGAGTCATTTGTATGAACATGTCAGTTTTTTATCACTCTGACAAAATTCCTGAGCAAAACAACTTCAGGGAGGAAAGATTTATTTACCTCATGGTTTCAGAGGCTTCCGTCCATCAGAACTTAAAGAGTGTGGTGAAGCAAAACAGCTCACTTCATGGTGACCAGGAAGCACAAAGAGACAATGACTGTGCCAAAAGTCTTTGTCCTTTTTTCCTCTTTGATTCAGTTCTAGGCCCTTAATGTATAAGATGGTCCTCCCCACA
Source organism: Castor canadensis (assembly GCF_047511655.1). Lineage (NCBI taxonomy): Eukaryota > Metazoa > Chordata > Mammalia > Rodentia > Castoridae > Castor > Castor canadensis. Next base: position 121,330,176 of record NC_133389.1, read on the forward strand.
TTCAGAATGGTTCTTCCCACCTTTTTTTTTAATCCTCTCTGGACCACCCTCACAGATACACCCAGATCTGTGCTTTACCAATCTCCTAGGTGATTCTTAATCCATTCAAATTGACAATGCAGATTAACTATCACAAGTCCACCCCCTGCCAACTTAATATCCAGACAGTTACTTAAATCATAATATTCCACACCAGCCCCCAAAAGGTGTATGTTCATCTCATAGTGTAAATTGCATTCAGTCTGTCTCTAATAGCACCATTATCTTAAACATTTCGATGTGTTCAAAAGTCTCTGAGGTTCAAGGCACTCTTAGCTTTAAGGACATATAAACTCAAAAATGAATTACATATTTCCAAAATACAATGATGCAGAATAAACATTCCCATCCCAAGAAGGAAGGAAGGACCAGAATAAAGATGACTGAAATTCAGCGAAATGAACATTAAATCCCATAGCTCTAATGTCCAGCATCCAGGGCACATGGTGAAATGATGTAAGCTCTGATAGGTTTGGGCAACCCCACTCCTAAGGCCTTGCCTTTGCAGCCCACATGGCTACGCCCTTGCTACCTGTAGCTTTCCTAAGCAAAGTTTCCACATTCCTGGCATCCCTGAACTCAAAAAGTCTCCTTCCTCTTTGGCTTCACACATCACCTACTTATAGGCTCCCTATGGGAATCCTGTGCTAGCTACTCATTGCCTGGCCTCGTAGGCCTACCTTTGAAATCTTTGTAAGCTTCCATGATCCCATAACTATTGCATTCTACATGCATAGTTTGCTACTAGCATGAACAGTGGCTGGACTAGGCTACAGCAGTTCCTGAATGCCTGGTAACTGAGAATGATGGAAATGCATTCTGAGGAAACAACTTCCTAAGCAATCCCATGCAAGCAGCCGGTTCCTCTTGTGCTCTCTTCTCAAGGAGATTCTTTCAAATGAGTTTATACTTTCATACCAATGAGCCAATGATGGGTGGAGTCCAGCCAATTCTTTTTTTGTTTGTTTGTTTGTTTTATTATTCATATGTGCATACAAGGCTTGGGTCATTTCTCCCCCCTGCCCCCACCCCCTCCCTTACCACCCACACCTCCCCCTCCCTCTCCCCCCCACCTCCCCAATACCCTGCAGAAACTATTTTGCCCTTATCTCTAATTTTGTTGAAGAGAGAGTATAAGCAATAATAGGAAGGAACAAGTGTTTTTGCTGGTTGATATAAGGATAGCTATACAGGGAGGTGACTCACATTAATTTCCTGTGCATGTGTGTTAGGTTAATTCTTTTTGATCTAACCTTTTCTCTAGTTCCTGGTCCCCTTCTCCTATTGGCCTTAGTTGCTTTTAAGGTATCTGCTTTAGTTTCTCTGTGTTAAGGACGACAAATGCTAGCTAATTTGACCTCAAGGCATCTTTCCTGCTGGCGGGATGCAAAGTCTTCTTTATAATCATCCTCATCTCTTCAGCAGCCACTTTCCTTGGCCTCAACTTTATATCTGCTTCTTTTCTGTGAAAATTGTAAGTTTTCAAAACTTTCCACTTTGCTTTTGCTCATAATATTCTCACTGTAAATTTGGCTAGAAGCAACCTGTGATAATAACTATGCCATAGGATGAATGCTGTGCTTTCTGAAATTCCCTCTGCCAGATTAATTAATCCATCACCTTTAAACTTAGACTCCCACAAAGCCTTAGGACAATGAACAGAATGTCAGGTTCTTTGCCAAAACGTAATACACATGGCTTCTAGTCCATTTCCCAATGGAGTTCTCCTTCCCATCTGAAACCTCATGAGTATGGCCTTTACTCTCCATATTCCTATCAACATTCTGGTCTCCTGAGCTGCAATGAGAATTACCCAGTAAGCTCTGATTATAGCATTATAGACTTCCTCTAGCATTCTTGCCCGAATTTTTTTTCGAATTCCTTCCGCAAACTAGTTCCAAAAGCTTTTAAACCACGTCATCAGGTAAAGTCACAGCAACAACACCACTGTCTGTACCAATTTATGTATTAGTCAGTTTTTTAATTGCTGTGATGAAATGCTTGAGCAAAGCAACTTAAAAGAAGATATTTTTCTATATTTATTTTGGATGGTTTCAAAGCTTTCAGTCTATTATGACAGGGAGTGTTGACAAAGCAGGGCAGCTTACCTCATGGCAGACAGGAAGTGTATAGGCTACTGGGCTTTTTCCTCTTTTCTTCCACCTTGGAGCCTATCATATGGGCTAGTGCCAACATTTAGAGTAGACCTACCCCCTTGTTTAATCCTCTCTGGAAATACATTCATAGACACATGCAGTATATGCTGTACCAATCTCCTGGGTGCATCCTGGAGATCAAAATTAACCACAAAACTAAAGATGCATGGGCTTCCTTCTAGGTTCTCTACTCTGTCCCACTGGTTTTCATGTCTGTTGTTATGCCACTGCCATGCTGGTTGGTTACTATGGCTCTGTAGGATATTTTGAAATCAGGTATTGTGATGTGATTGTTTTTGATTAGTATTGTTTTGGCTATCCAATGTCTTTTGTGAATTCTGGATTGTTTCTTCTAATAACATGAAGAATGCTTGGTATTTTGATAGGTACTGCATTGAATCTGTAGATTTCTTTGGGTGATGTGGACATTTTATCAGTGTAAAGTCTCCTAATATACGAACACAAACAATTTAGGCATGGCTAGTTGTAAGGATTATAAATTTATAAATCAGACAGAAATGGTGTGCCATTCTCATTACTAGTTTAAAATTATTTATAATTGGGCATGGCTCTAGAGGTAGAGTACCTGCCTAGCAAGTGAGAGGACCTGAGTTCAAACCTCAGTACCACAAAACATTATTATAAAAAAAAATTTAATTCACATAATGCACATAAAGTAACTTAAGAATGCTACAAATAGATGTAAAATGTACCATTAAACAATCACTGTAGTTCTATATAATTTTATTCTCTTTATCTGGTCTTTGTTTTCTTTCTCCTTCACTCACTCAAAATATACTCAATTTCATTCAGTAATGTTCCATTATGACGATTTGATGGAGTAATTAATTTGTTGCATTGTAATGTTTTGGATTTATCACATTCTGATTTTCCTCTCAGTCATAAAGGAGCTAGTCACTATCACTTCTGTACTTTTCTATGGAGAACTTACTGAACTAACACTGCCTTTAGGCTAAATCACTGTATTTGTTTATCGAGCTGTTCCCTACTTTTTAATAGATGAAAGCATAGGGCATATTTTTAGGTCCATATCCCAATCCTTAATACACCAATAAGTAAATGAGTGAGCGTGATTTAAATAGACTTACCTAAAACATTGGCAAACATTTTGATTATGATCAACATGTGAGCCACTGCACCAGCCCTTTTTTTGTGTGTGTGAAGGGTTTGTTCAAATAGGATCTCACGGAACTATTTGCCCTGGCTAGCTTCGAACTGCAGTCCTCCTGATATCTGCCTTCTGAGTAGCTAGGATTACAGGTGTGAGCCACTAGCATCCGGCCTAATGGAATAATTTTAATTTAAAGTTTAATAGATACATGTATATAGAAAGAGAAATGGTATTTTTGGTATCTAAATCCAGGATGTGTCTCTCAGGCCAAGGATACTGTGTGGACTGTGGTCCTTTGATGATCACCACATAAAGGGTCAGATAGTACCTTTTTCATGTGGACTGTCCAGTTTAGTTTTGACCTGGTTAAGGCAAAGAGAGAAAAGAAGTCTGCTCTCATCCCTACTCTTTGGATACCATTATGTCCTCACTTAATTTGGGATTCATAGACGGTCATCTCTGGTTCTATTTCTGACTATCAGTTGTCTTTTACATCACTGTGATCCTGAAGGATACACAGCAAGTTAGTCTTCCTAGTGGAAAATATCCTTCCTTGCAGACCTGTCAAAGCCCAGGTCACTTTACCCACTTAGATTTTCTTTTACAGGTTGTCCCCTTTGGTCAAAGAAAAATGCACTTGTCTGTTTTGATTGTACTTCTTAAATCCTGCAGTAAATTAAGAGCATCTATGACAGCACCCTGTCATAGGCTACCATCCTCAGCAAGTTCATTTTCTATTATGAGCATCACTAGCTGGGAGATTGGAGGATCTTAGTACTTCACAAAAATTGTCAACACTATTAGCATGAGGTGCTTTTGAACTGAATTTAGCAGGAAATAGTTTAAAACATCCTCTACTCATGTATATAAAAATGCTGCTTGGCACTGGCTTTTAGATTTAAAATACTGAAGAATGAAAAATTTATAAGAGAACTTTGGGGAAGTTTGCTGAGATGCTAAGGAATTGAAGAGTCTCTCAGGAGAGGAGAGAAAATTGCTCAAAGAATGTCTTGCCCTATAATAATTTAACCTGGCTTCCTATCAGCCAGCGTTCCACATTGTATATGTGACTAGCATATACAATTTTACTTGGGCTTGTGTGAACATTATAAACTAATAGGTATATGCCAGTGTGTTCTTTAACAAGTGTTTCTCTGGTTGAATATGTTTACCAGCTCTTCTAATAAAGAGATCATTTGTTCCAGGAGTTGATGTGCCATATTAATTGTTTGTGTGGAATCAAACTATGGATTTCTATTACTGTTTTCAAAAGCCAAAAATATTCAAAAGTATCCATAGTTATGTATTTGCCAGTTTCAATAATCATAAGATTTCTTATTTTGTTTCAGCTTGCAAGTAAAGAGGACACATTTTTCTATGGAAACAGTTTTATTTTTTCCTAAATGAGATGAAGCTGTTATCTTGGACTGCTGAAATATTTCAGCATATTTATATTGACTGAAATAAGGGTTTAATTTTCTAATCTTAAAATTCCTCAAGATTTTGAACCTCCTGCTTCTCACAAATAAAGATTGTAGAAGAAATATTTTGCATAAATTATATGGATATATAAGCTCATATCACAATAAATCTTAAATCTACATAAATGGTTGTTACATGTGAAGTATCCATTTCTAATTACAGAGCATTTCATGACTCAGTTTGGTGTGTCCATCAGACTGCACAATATCTTCAGAACAGGAATACCCAAAATTATATCTCTTAAGCATTATAAGAATAAATCATGTGGATTTAGTAAGAACTTTGTGTGTGATATATATCCTTTGATTCTTATGACTTAATTGAAATATTTATAGTTAATTTTTTAAAAAATGAAGGGCTTGTTCTATATAGTAAAATATAAGTCAGAGATTAGTATTTTTACTCCAGGTCAGTTCAAATTTAAAATCTGTGTCTAATATCACAGAGTAAAAATCCACTAATGATGCCGAAGCTCATGGAAGAGTTGTTATTCTAGAACCAAATGAAGTGAGATCTCAATTTTTAGTCATATATGTTCTCTTTATATCTCAACAGAAGCACTGAATTCTTAAGACACGTGTAACACTCTTCTAAATGAACTACCCAGTGGCTCATGGCATAATGTTTGGTTTTCTGTGGCAAAGATGGGTAAAGCAATGCAGCTGTCACCAATTCCATCTTCCTCTGCTTTATAGTTTCTGTTTTTCAAAGCTGACAGAGAGACCTTTACTACTCATAAAATTTTCTATGTGGAAAATGGAAGGAAGTAGTACCTTCCCTAGTGTGAAAAAGTCAGACCAAATGAAATATTTGTTCCTTGGAAACTTAGACTGATAGATAGAATGCTTTATAAATATTATGAAATTAAAAAATGTCCCTTTCCTCCTTCTTATTCCTCCACTGCTAAACATAATGCCATTTAACTTGGTAAGTCAACCAGAATTAAATACACGTTTCAGACCTGACCTTGCAGTCTTCCTGGTTAGTTCTAAGGCAACAAGTTTATGCTGGGAGAAGAAAATGTAATGATAATTTTATTTCCACACAGTTTTTTTTTTTCTCAAAAAGATCTACTTGGCTTGACACGATAGGATGTGTTTTGAAGTATTTCTTTCCATAATATCATATTTCAAAGTATATTTTATATAATTTACCTATGAATAAAATAGAAATGTTTTTCAACATCCAATCCTTTCCATATTTGCACAATTCCTTGTTGCATGCCAAGGATCTTCTTTCTTATTTAACCTGGACTTTAACATAAAAAATTAAAATCATGTTGAATTTCTAGCAGAGTTATCCTTTTTATCCAATATTGTGAGAATTTATAGACCTGGAGGAGGTGAGAGAGCCAGGGAATTTGGAACAAAAGATGCCATACCAACTTCATAGAACATTTTTCCCCTTAGTAAGAGATAATAAGGAAATAACACTTAAAATATGAAAGTGCACATATAATAAGAAAAAGGAAAACTGTTGGGAAATGATTCACAAAAACCTTTTCCATGAAGTTTTTGCACAGCACAGTGCTTTCTGGGTTATAATAGGCTGTTGGAAAATAATTATTCCATAAATATCAGTCTTGTTCATTTTATTTAAAGAATAAAGATATCTGTCTATCACACCTGCTATGTAATGAAACATGGTATCTACTTTTTATTTTCTGTCTGCCCATAATACTTTCATCATTGGCCAGGCCATCACATGTCATTGCTGTAAGTCTTGTCACACCCCTGCCTCAAACAGAAAACTTTCCTCCAGTCCCCATGTAGGGCAGAGCTAAGGTTACTGCCTTAGATCATGATTTGTTAAAGTTGGAGATAAACATTCAGCTTCCTTACCTCCAAAGTGGGAAAACTGAGGCTTATTCTATATTGTTTGTTTGCATTGTCCAGATAGACACTAGCCCCAAACAGTAACCTACTCAACAACACACTTTTTATTGGCTTCCACCCTTTTTTAATCTCCTTTTTTGGTAATTCCTGACATCAACTCCCAAATAAACTGTTGCACTCAAATTCTGATCATAGATTTGATTCTGGTACAATCCAAACATACCTTTCACTCAATTCTGAGGACTCTAACAAGGTGAAAATCATAGCACTAATTCTGATGGAATAAACTGGTTAAATCTTGTTCTGCATTTTTTTAGAAAAACAATGTTCAGTTTGTATCAATCCTTTGAGTTTTGACAATGTTAACTAATCCATTTTCCTGGGCCATTGTGGATTGAGCTCAGTGGATATCTTAGGTTGCATAGAATAAACAGCAAAGAGCATAGCTCTAATTATTTTACTGTGAAGTACCGTAGGCGTTTAGTGAGCCACATAAATAATGTGTTTATGTCAGAGGATAGACTGAAGCATGTGGGCTGTTCCAGTATTGATTGAAACATAAATGAACCTTACTGATGATGTTAGAGAATACAGATAATCAGTTCAGTGACCTGGGATGGCAGTTGAGGAGATAAATGAGTGGACACATCAACTCTAAAGAGAAGCTTTTAGTAATGAGGCTCGGCTGGCCTCCAGTGGCCTCTCCTGGCCTTCAGATATGGGGCTGGAAAAGCCACTCTGCTGTAATGCTGCCAACACAGTACAGTCACATCGTTCCTGTGGTAATTTCAGGAAGCACACAAAAGCATGCAAAATTCCAGAACCCCCAGGCCAAGATGCTTCTGTGAGCTTCTTGCAAACATAATAAAGAAGCCTGCCTTCTTATTTGTTTTCTAAAGGAAATTTCTGTATTCTCCCTGAGTAACATTATCACAGCTTTAGATGGATAGATACTTCATATTTGTAATCTAGCATGTATATCCTCTTTTGAAAAGTCAAATAGTTAAGGATAACCTTCATTAAAGCAATTATAAATAAATTAATGCTTCATATGATTTTTGCACAAAAGTTGCTTGGTGTTGTTTCTTTGTTTTGTTTGGTGGCACTGGGGTTTGAACCCAGGCCTTGCTCATTCACTTGAGTCATGCCTTCAGCCATTTTGGCTCTGATTATTTTGGAAATAAAACCCTGGACCATGATCCTCCTATTTTAAACTTCCACTATTGCTGGATGACAGGTGTGTGCCACCAATGCCAAGATAGAGTTTCACTAACTTTTTGCTCAGTCTGGCCTGGAACTGCATTGTTTTTCCCAAACAACTTGGAGAATTTAAAAAGTGAGAACATTTATACTCAGAATTCCTGGAAGATAAGCACATTCCAAATAGAATCAACTCTAACATTAAAATATAAAATTTATTTCTGGAAGCTGAATAACACTTGACAAATCTTTGTGAGTATAAAGATCTGTTGAGTACCTATACCCAACTTCAAATGTATCATCCTATATGATCGACTCTTTCCGCCTTTAATGTTCTGATGCTTGCATTAACAAATACTACTGAAGGCCAAATAGCAAACATTTATCCAAGTTCCATTCCCTAAGCAAGAATACATGTAAAATAGTACTTCTTTATTATTATTTTTAGGACAAATGAGTGGGTCATATTCTTACGTTCAAGATATCTCTGTAACTAGGTCCTTACCCTGTTCAGAAATTCAATGTTTAGGAAAGAGGAGAAAATCCAACATATATTTCTGCACTTGTTTTCTGTACAAGGTTAAAAGTTACTTTATAAGTTCATTAAGATTTCATTATTTAAGCTGAACATTTTTTTTTATCTTAATTGTCATCTTTGGGTTCAGGAATGTAAGCCAACTGCACTCTTTGACTAACTAGAGGAAAAACATTCCTTCTCTAACATCCTGGATTCCCTGAGGTGCCTGGGCTTTGGGCCAGCCTCCCTGGGAGAAGTACTCAGCTGCCTTGGCCTGTAATCTCCCGTGTGTACAGAGGCTAAGAAAAGTCTCTCTGACAAGCTGAAAATCAGCCACAGAAAGCCAGTTGAAAGCATGACAGTGTGGTCCAAGAAATCCAGAGGATCCTGCCTGTCAGAGCCTGCAGGATGCTATTCTCCCTCCCCAACGCCTTTTTTTTGTTACCTTTGCTCCCAGAAAAGCCCCTGCAACTTCTATTTATAGCTGCAAAGAGGAGCCTGACTTCCAGACAGATCAAACTGCATTGGCGAACCTCAGCATTAGAAGCCATTGTCTCGCTCTGTAATGGTTTTAGGACTCTTTGTGAAGAATAATAATGGGCAAAGCATGCTGAAGGTTGACCTCCTTTCGCTCATGATGCTTGTTTGGAGCACATTAGGAATGAAGCCAACATTAATCTCCATACCCTTGATTTCATTTCTGTAATAGGCAGATCTACATGTAAACATCTCTAAACTTTTAAAGGAACTCTTCTAGACCACAAAGCCTATGTTGAGTCTTCTCATTTATTAGTCTGGAGATGGTAATCTCACAAACATAGCAAAACGAGGGAATGCTCTTCTGTCACATACCTGTGCAAAGATGCAAGGACAGATGATTTCCATAAACAATGGTATTGCAATTAGATAACAGACTATAGAGAAGCCTTTATAAGTGCATGTTGGAGTTTCTAAGACTTCTCTTAAAGGAATAACATGAAAGACCAAAAAGAAAAAAAGCTAAGCATCTTATCTTTAGTTGGTCCTTAAATAATAAACCTACTGTCATCTGAAGAGGCATAAAAAGTCAGAATACATATGGTTTGTGAATCCTCAGGGTATGTATTAATTATATACACAAAAACAATTTATTAATGATTAATAAAAATGGTTAATGCCACAGTGTTTGCAACATGCAATAGCCCTGTGCTAAGCCTTTTGTTAGGGTTATCCCTTTTGACCTTCTCAACAGGCCAGCGTATTAGCTACATTTTCAGACAAGAACACTAGCTCAGTAAAGTCACTTGGTTATTACCTACTTGTTCCATGTCTTCCAAGTGACCAATCCATGACTTAAACCAAGATCTATTGAAATCCTATGTTGACATGATTGTTTTCTTTTTAAAATTTAATAAAATCTGCCTTTCCCAGTTAGGTTAAGGAATGTTGTGATATGAATTAATTCAATATTTCTTCATTTATGTAATTCAGTATCCTGAGCTAATTTTTTAAGACTCTGCCTTTGCTGGTTTAGATCTAGGCTTCCATAGTCATTGGAGAGCTGGGTTTGCCATGCTTATGTGAGGTAGTACCATCCGTGGTTTGCTATTATCTGCTTGTTCTTTTCTTCTCATCTTCATCTCAATGCATAGAGGCAGAAAAACATATTCAAGGTACTTTAAGTAATGTTTCCTATATAGATTCTAAGCTGATTTTATTTGGCTATATTTTTAGAAAACAGCTTGTGTTTTTTAAAAAAATCAATTAAAAACATTTAAGTGAGTAAGTGAAAATCAAGCAATTCACAGAGTGTAGCTGTATAATGACTCTTTAAGAAAAATGTTCACCTAATGTCTGCCTTTAGGCTAAAAAAAATTTCCAAGTTTAAATCTATTTATCACCATGAGACAGCACTCCTCTCCTTAAATATCATAAACAATGAAAAACATCAAGTCATATCTTTTTAGGGAATTCCAGTAATTGGGGAAGAAAGAAAATCATTTATAAGACTTTAGAGAAAAATGAAGGTAGGTCAAAAAGTTAGTATTCATTAGAAATAGAGAGAAAATTAAAATATAAGAAGAAAATTAATCCAAGACTGGCATATCATGCTCTTATAATATAGACTTTGCAGTATTAGTTAATATATGATAATGTAGCCTTCAAAATCTGTTAGAATATGCTATACTCATGAAGTTTTGAAAAAAGTTAAAGAAGGCATTTATTGAAGTAGAGTGTGTAAATGCCAAAAATGAACATCTACAAAATGGGAATAAACAAACCTCTTAATATTTTCATTTATGTAGGAAATAATCTTAGGAAAATGTTCTGTCACATAGAATGGTTGGATTCAGCATACCCACCATTAGATTAATTGTTTTAAACCATGAAGCTAAATATTTGTTACATATGATATCTATTTTTTTCTCTTGTACTGCCTATGTAAACAGTGTTGCACTCTACTTCCTCACCATATAACATCTGCTGCATAGAGAAAGCAAAATTAGGCAATAGAGGATTTTCCTCAATTTCCAACCATTCATACCTCCTTATGTGATGTGTGGCTTGAAGGTAAATTGATGCAATTGGAATACATCATGTTAAGTGAAGCAAGCCAGGCTCAGAAAGATAAAGGCCGCATGTTTTCTGTCATATGTGAAGATAGATCCAAAAGATAAATGTATATACAAAAACGAGCATGATCATATACAAACTTACATGTAAAACATGTTTGTAACAGTGGAACTGCTCTGTGGAACTTGGTGAAAGAGGGCAAGGAAAAGAGAATGATAGAGCATCAGTAATATCATAAAACATAAGATCTGTCAAGGTAAAGGGTATAAGGATGTGTATTGAAAGCTGTTGAAAATGGGAGGTGAGAGGTAAAAGGTAAGGGAGAGTGATGGAAGGGATTAAATGGACCAAAGCAAAGAATACCCACAGTGGGAATACATTGAGAAACCCCTTTAAACATCAACTTAAATATTAATAATGAAAGACAGGACTGTAAAATAGGTACAATAGATGTGTGGGGGGAGTACTAGTGGGAGGGGGAAGACAAATGAAGGAGATTAAGATGAGGGTATATGATTGATGAACTTCATCTACCTATATGAAATAGAACAAAGAAACTTCATGAAATTGCTTTAAGTGGGGCAGGGAGGGGTTGACAATAAAGGTGATGCAACTAATGTACAATATAAGCCTAATTGGAATTGTCATTATGAATCCCCCTTTTACAATGAATGTATCCTTATAAAAAATAAATAAAAATTTACTTTATCTTAAAAACAATAACAAAAAATACCTCTTTATCCCATGTCCCATTGTAAATGCCACCCTTTCTTCTGTTCCACTTATAAATTTGTCAAAGTTTTAATATAAACTGACAGTCTGTTTTCCCACTGCTAATCACTCTTCAACAAGTTCCATTCCAATTTCTGTAATTAGTACTCATGGGAAATGCTTTTAATGAGGTCCCCATTAACATCCAAGGGCTAAATATACTGGACTCTTGGTGGTTCACTTCTTGCTTGCAATCCTGGCAGGATCCAGTAGCTCAGAAACTCTTTCTTACTGTGTAAGACACTGCACCATCCTAATTTTCCTTCTAGTATTTGGTTGCTCAGTCATAGTCTCTTTTATAGTTTCTTTCCACTGTCAACTATTTAAATGACATTTGTTATGTTTTTAATTTTTTATCCATTTGCTCATTCTAGTAATATTTAGGTGCCTACTTCATAACTAGGCATTTTCTTGTAGGGAGGTGATAATAAATTCCTTAAAGTATGGAAAAACAATTATTTTTCTTTGCCATGTCCTAACTAGAGGATATGACTGAAAAGTCTAGCATTCAAAATAATGTAATGCATTGATGTGCTATAATTTTTCTATAGCATGATAGATAATTTCACAATATTTATATACACATTAACATTAGTGAGGTGGCAGAAGGTTGAAGAAATAAGAGATCAAAAGTGGAAAAATTAAAGTTTTATAGTTGTGCATCAAAGGGCATGTGAATTTTATTCTCTTTTAGTATTTTTATGGCAATTATTTATATTGTTGAAGAATATTAACATAACATTTTATATGATTGCATTTTCTGCAAAAGGACTGGCATGCAAACTTTTTAATCTTTCTTTTTTTGTCATACTGGGTTGTGAACTCAAGACCTGTCCTTTGAGCTCTTTACCACCCCTTTTTTTGTGATAGGTTTCTTGTGATATAGGGTCTCATGAAGTATTTACCCAGGCTGGCTTTGAACCATGATCCTCCCGAGTAGCTAGGATTATAGGCATGCGTCACCAGCACCTAGTAAATCTATTTTCTTGTAACAGACATGGAAACAATAAAAGGAACACATTTTTAATGTGGAGATCATCATGTTAAGTGAAATAACCAGACAGAAATAGAAATAATGCAGTTTTCTCTCATGATGCAGAATCTAGCCCTAAAACAATGAATGACACTAGTGTAAAGTTGTGCTACTTGAAGGTAGGGAAAGCCAGTGGGAGGGGAGAGGGTAAGAAGAGAGGGTGATGAATATGGCCAAAATACTTTATATGTATGTATGTAAATAGAATAATGAAGCCTGTTAAAAATGAAACCTGTTTTAAAAAGGGATGGGGGAGGTTAATAAAGAGTAATAGATAGGGTGAACATGATAAAGGAACATGATATGTGCATGTGAAAACATCACACTGAAACCCCTTTGTACAATTAATATAAGCTAATAAAAATTTTTAAATGTAGAATAAAATATCAATAAAACTATTAGTCTTATTTTGATTAACATTAAATTGCATAGTTCCAAATCTACTTTTTGTTGCATGAGCAAAAAGTATTTTTTCTAATTACTTGTTGACTCCATAGTCTGCTTCCTAAAAGTTTGCTTTTTAAAATAAAGATGATTATCTGACATAATTAATAAAAAAAAACAGGCATGTCTTTCAAAGTTTAACAAAGACTCATAATAAATTCCATTACACTGGGCTATCAGGGGACAACTTAATACACTTAAGAAGTTCAGAAATATATGCTATCAAATATGTATAAGTTCTTTAGTAAGAGAAAGTGCTAATATTGAGTAAAGATTGCAAGAATATTTCATTTGAACAATAAACTATCTCTTAGAATGTATAACCTGAATTTTAAAATGTTAAAATTTTCAGTGGATTCAAGAATCCAGGCAATGACATAATTGGTGCTAGCGAGGTATTAAAGTGATTCTCTTACGTACTACCTACAGGACACAACAACATATTCTCAGGAAATTTAGAGTCAGGTTATTTTTAACATTTAAGAGAATTAATGGTTGAATTTATTGCCTAATTTTATGAAAAGAAATACTTGGGAAATAGTCTTCTTTAACACATTTTTAAAGAAACTATCCTGATGGAAGCTGCCCTCTGTCTTCTAGCTAAAATACTCTGAAAATATAACAAGTAGTAGGATTTCGAAAGAAAAAAAATAGTAAGCCAGTCCTAAATGAGGTTCAACTCCCAGAGAGTTAAAAGATCAAATACCTAATTATTTGTAAATACTAAAATTTTATGATGTATGGTTTATAATATTTTTGAAAATATTAAATGGAATTAAATATAGAGAAATGAATGTATAAAATAATAATTTATTCAGCTTACTCCTCTAAAACACATGAATGTGCTGCATTTTTCCTATAATGGACTAGACAATTTCATAGTTCACTTTAGTAATATTTAGGAAAACTAAAATAAGTCATTTGGATATTGAGAAGAATTTGATGGTAATTTTGCAAGGGAAAAAGTAAGAAATTCTAATGCTTACTATAATGGATTCTTACTGGTTTCCTTAAAAAAATTGTCAGAAGCAATGTGAGCTCCAAGTTTTCTTTTCTGTGAAGGACACAGATGTAGCCATAACTCTGTGGGACTGTGAAACCGTCTCTGAATCCAAATTACTGGTAATCCTTTTAACCTTGATTTTTAAACTTATAATATAAAATTCTAGTTTATTTTGTTCATCACTAAATGGGGGTTTTCAGACAAAATCTTCAGCGATAGAAATCTGGCAGTTGTTTTTGATGAGGTTGGATTGTGTTATTTTTCCTCACAATTGAAAACAGAGCCAATCAGCTTAGGATTCATTACTTTTGGCATGACTAACCATTTCCATTTTGTCTCAATTGTATTATCTTCAAAACAATGCTTTTTGTTCCCATTTTCTGGTCATTTTTTGTGAAATGAAAGCAAAGCACAATAAAACATTATTATGGTTGCTCAAACAATTGTAGCTGCATAGGAAAAATATTTTATGTGAGTGCATCACTATACAAAGTAGTCGGGTAGGTAGTCCCTTTGTTCCATGGCTTGAAATATTTGTTATAAAGGTTATAATTTAGCAATGGGAAGGACATTTAAGAGTGTGAGTGTGCATGAAATGGCATGTGAAGTACATGATGGAAAAATGAAAGATGCATTTTTGGTGATAAAGTATATCCTAAGTGAAAGCTGGTTTCTATACACTAAAATCATTGGTCAAGGCTTACTTGTTCAGATGACAGATTTATGTGATCACTAACAGTAGGTGTTCAGAAAACGCTTATTTAATGTATGTGTGATTAAATGAATGAATGCATGTTTGGTGAAATGTCAGCTTGTTAGGAAACTCAAATTTTGAGCAAGATAAGCAGCCACATTAAACTCAGAAAATGCAGAGAGGATATTACCATTGCACGTCTTTAGAGGATAGAAGAGTGATAGAACTTCTTTAGGAAATAATGTCATACAGAAGAAAAAGTTCTCCTATCATTTTAATGGGATTTCAGAAAAAAGGGAAAACAAATACATATAATTCTTCTGTCATTACCTAGAGTTACATTTGAAACTGACCATGAGAGATACTGGGTTGGTAGTTTGTAGAATATCCTAGATAAATCAGATAGTAAGAAAGGAAATCACTTAGGTTTTTACAGTATTTCAGGGATGAAGTGAACATGACTAGCCTTTACTACAGTGCAGTTACTAAGAATGGAAGCACAAAGACAGATTTTAAAGACTTTGAAAACGACCTCTATTCTCAGAGTTGTAGTTTATGGTCCATAGAAACCTTCCTGTTTAAAATCTCTGTAGTGTGGGAATATTATAATTTTTGTCTCATCATTTTCATACTTTCTAGATACTGGCTTACTATAACTTTTATTTGGATGCTTATTTTATTACCTGTGTTGATTAGCATCAATTACTTTTTTATAATTAAATATAATTTAGCACTTGACCCTATTTATATTGGATAATAAATATAACACCGATATTCAAACTATTTAGGTACTTACAATAATTAGTCTGCTAGTGACCCTCAAAAATGACTTATGCAGTATGCACAAAAGAACTTTAATGATAGTCATGGACCATTTGACATTTGACTGCCTTTAAGATTAGTGTGGATAGACAACTAACCATCTGGTATCTCCTCCAAATCTTACTCTAAGAGGAATAATAAGTTGGAAAGTAAAGAGACTCCATTCACTTTTAAGTAGTCCCTGCAAGGTGATTTAACCATGCTTTATAATTTATTATGGTAAAAACAGTTGATGAAACATGAAACAGTCATTTCTGAAGTTCGTTTCAAAGGAGGTTATGAGCTGATTTTCAAGTCTTTAATTCCTTCTGAAATCAGTTTTGAACTAAAGATGTTTTGGGATACAAATACACACATATAACATATATGAGTATACACACATGCATATGTGAGTATATGTTTGTGTGTACATGAGTGAATCCCAAAACATCTATAGTTTTATATATATGATTTATCAGTGAAGCATATATCCCCTTGTTACTTGGATACTTATTGAAGGAAGAAGAAGTTGAAATGGGCAATAAAAATGATAAAAAGAAGTGTGTTGTCATTAAGTGAGAGGGGATTGTATGTCCTTAAGAAAAAAGTTGTTATTTTAGTGCGTTATTTTTATGAAGAATTTATAAATTTGCTTATAAAAATGAAGTAAAATATGGTAAATAATGTGAATACTGAGATATTTAAACTGAAAGTATTTTAATATAATTAAACATGCCTTTGTACGAACTAATTTTTGAATCATCTCTTACAAATTATATGTTACAGATATATGAGATTGCTTTTCTTTGATTATAGCAAAATATTTTCTTAGAACTATTTTCTCTTAAGTTCCAATTGATTGGATTTTTAATTTTATTTTTTAAGTATTTGCCCTTAGTTCATATTCTTTCTTTATTAGAATTGTTATTGAATCTCTGCTACTATTACTGTCTTGCTAGCATACTCATGGTTTTTATTTCTGCTTTTATATTTCAACTTTAAGTATAATTTGTAGATTTGCTTGCATGAATGGGTCTGTAGGTCGAGCTCCATTCTCTTAAGGAGCCCCAAATGCATCTCATTACCTCTTAGTTCTTGGTCTGTTTTCTCCACAGCCTTCTCAAAAGGAAAAATAAAAACTAAATCATAGTGGCACAGCTGGACTTATTCTAAAAACTAAATGGGCTATCTGTCTTTCTAATGACAACAGGTATTTTTTGACCATCTGTTAATATAGAAGTCTTTTAATATAGAAATCTTATTTGTGTACAGAAAACCATATCTCAACATAGTGTCCACTTTCACCAGCTTCACATCATAGAAATAACTACTGATAAGTCTTCTCTATTTAGCCCATACTGCTTGCAATTTTAATAGCTTAGCATATTAAAAAGAATATAATTCCAGTTTATCTTCAAGAACCATAGGGTTTTAGTCATGCAATAATTTTTAGGGATCTAGTCATTGAAAAACTTCCTTTCAGATATGAGAAAATGAAGACCTTGGGAAGTTTGGAATTTTAACCAGAGTTCTCCAGCTAAACAGTAGTAGATACTGATATATTTGTTAACTTATTGGGACCAAAACTCAGAGACCAAAATGTTTTATTAAAAACTAGACATTTTACATGCATTCTTGATTGTTCTTACATTATCTCAACTGTATTTGTCAAGCAATGGACTGTTGCTTTTACCTTGATGGGAACTCCAAGAGGAAACCACATGGGATTACTACATCTCTACAAATTTATGGCTGTAGAGACTCATGATGGAAGTAGTTTTATACACATTAACCACCCTTTCAGAGGGTGGACTCTGAGTTCATGCCTGTTGAATCTTTCAGTGTTTACCCAGAAAGACCATTTTACCACCCAGAAGATACTTGTAATGGTCATCAACAAAGATGCTGATCAGATTAAATGATTAGTTAGCATTTAGACAACTCAACTCTGGAAGACCTTGCTGATGCAGTACTGTGAGATCAGTGTTAGGAAGAATATATTTGCACATAAAAGCAGATCAGATCAGCCTGGGAGGTCAGGCTGTTCATTACCCACAATTGTTTGTTGATGATTTCTTCTGCTCTTTTTTCAGGTATAGAAAATATTAGATAACTCCACTTCCAATGACCAGCAACTCCTTATCTCCTCTTAAAGTAAAGATAGTTACTGGTAATAATTTCCCCTTTTTGTTGTTTTAGCTCTATTAGTCTACCACAAAATCTATAAACTGGTAGATATGAGTGATATAATAATTTTAGTTTTTCTTAAATAAATAGATGACCTACAACCATATTTACAACTTTAAACATTTCTCTCAATGGCTCATATTTGGAAATTTGTCCTGAATTTGGCCAAAGAGACCCATCCAATTTCCAGCTTCATTTTGTAGCCACAATTGAGCTAGTGTTCTACCTGGTAATCTCTTCTTCAAACAGTAGGGTTTTGGTGGGAACAAAACTCCCTTAGTTCTTCTCCAGCTGTCCAAGATTTATCCTCCTTTAGTGTCTCCTTTGCCCCTCTTCCATGGATAGGACAGGGTGAAAAAGTCAGCATTGGTTAGAGCAGCATCAGAATGTTGAACAATACCAATCTTTTATTGGGTCTGATTTAAAACTGTAGTTGGAAACGAAGGTGTCCTTTAATTTTAACTGAAAAATAAGCTCTACTACCTCAGAGCCTGAAGATACATTTTTTGGTGGCTTCCTATAATGCAGGTGCTTACTGGAGGATATAGGTAATATGCTGTATGTATTTTTGTATATAAAATTCTTTCTAGAGTGATAGTATACACACACACACACACACACACACACACACACACACAGATACCAAATAAACATGGGCACCCTCTTCTCCCCCAAAATTTCCAAAAATACTTTTACTTAGTTAAGAAATACCTGACCAGCTGGGTTTCATGTATAATTTATTTTCTAGCAATAAGTTTAGCATTTTGTTGTATAATTAATTTTTTAGACTGCCGAAATAAATTTGTGTCTTAACTTATCCCCATGTTAACAGCTTAAAAAAATAGCAAGTAATGTACCTCCTTTAGTTTCAAATGCCCTTTCCTTGAATAGTTTAGCCTTAGAGATAGTGATGTTAGTTCCATATCTGTGTTTAAATTCTCAACTGTAGGCACTTATTTATAGCTATGTAAAACTAATATCCCTTTGTATTCAGTAGCATTTTAGCACTTACATGTAAGAAGCAAGCAGTGAAAAGTATTTATCAAAAGAGTAATCTTTCATTCATATGCATTGTTTTCTCAAGCTATTAATACTGACCAATCAATTTAATTATTCTCATTGGATTCAATTCTCTGGATTCCCAGAAACCAATTAGAGGAGACTTTTGAAGTACAACGCCTTCCTTTTGTTGGGATCTGGGAAAACTCTGAAACACAAGCAGAGAATGGGACCAGAGATTCTATTGCATTCACCTATGGAAAGAGAAACACTAAATGGTATGGACTGAAAAGGTAATAGAGTTGCACATCCCCAGGATTTTTTTTTAAAAGAAGTGGCCTAATTCCCATTTTAGGAAAATTTAATATCAAAATGGTTATATGCAGCACAAATAACCAATCTATTTTTTCTGTAATGTGCAGAAGTATACAGGAGTCATCAAAAGTGTTAAGCAGGAGTAGAGACTTGTAGTCATGTTAGTTTTTGGTCTTGGCTTACAGAGGTGGGTGAATTTTAACTATACTGTCAAAGTTTGTGTTATGAATACATCAGTGTTAAAATTCAATCCCTTTTGAGCATTAACTCACCTCATTAAACAAAAATAACATTAAAATATATAAAACCTGAAAAATGCCAAGAATACATCAATAATTTTGAAGACAGATAAATACAAAGCAAAGAAACAAATAGATGAATGGCATTACAGGCCTTCCAGAGAAACACACATGAATTTGAAAACTTAGATGATCTGGTGGCATTACACGCCAGTAAAAGAATGTTTAGATGACTGGCTGCTCATATAAAAAATAAAGTTAGACATTTACCTCATACCTTGTTCAGATAATTAAAAATGTATTAGTATGTAATAGTTATACTTGGGGATACATTGTGAAATTTACATATGTGCTTACAATGTATCTTAATTAGATACACCCCCTCCTTTGTTCTTTCTCATCCTCCTTCCCCATAGAACAATTTCAACAGGTTTCACTGTTCTATTTTTATACATCACTATAAAATACATCCATCACATTCAGCCTCTTTCATCCTCTCTTTTTTTCCTCCCACCTCCAACCTCCCACTGATACTCACCCCCAGAAAGGACCTGTTTTACCTTCCTGTCTTTCATTTTTTAAATGTATATTGATATGGGGATTTCACCTTGGTATTTCAGACATGTATGTATCATATTTCAATCATATAACCCCCTCCATTACTTTCTCTTTCTCTTTCCCCCTGCTCCAAGCTTGCAGTGCATTGCACTGTATTATCTTCATGTACAGATGCAATGTGTTTCAATAATTTTAACTAACTTTCTCTTTCCCTCTTCTGCCTCCCTGTAGTCCCTCAAACGGACCCACCAATGCAATCATGTTTTCTCTCTCACTCTCTCTTCCTCCCTCCCCCACCCCTCTCTCTCTCTTTCTGTATACATATATGTTTGTATAGGTATATATGATTATGTATTTATTTATGTGTACATTTATCTTTTAGGTCTAACTTCCATATATGAGGGAAAATATGCAACCTGTGACCTTTTGAGCCTGGCTTACTGAGCTTATGATGATGTTTCCAGTTTCATCCATTTATTTGTAAACAACATAATTTTAGTCTTCTTTACGGCTGAATAATATTCCACTATATATATATATATTTATATATATATATATATGTACACACACACACACACACACACGTGTGTGTGTATACATCTTATTAATCCCTTCATTAGTTGTAATGCATGTTGACAATTTTCAAAGCTTGGCTATTGTGAATAATGCTATAATAAACATGGATGTACAAGTGGCTCTTTTGTGTCCTGGATTACATTTCTTTGAGTATATGCCCAGGGTGGTATCATGGAATCATATCGTATGTCTGTTTTTAGTATTGTGAGGAGCCTCCATACTACTTTCTATAGTGGTTGTACTAGTTTACATTCCCACTAACAGTGTGTAACAGGATGTTTTCCTGCATCCTCACCAGCGTTTGTTGTTGTTTGTGTTATTGATGATAGCCATTGTGACTGGGGTGAGGTGAAATCTCAGTGTTGTATTGATTTACATTTTCTTTAAAGCCAAGGATGCTGAGCATTTCTTCATGTGTTTATTGGCCATTTGTACTTCTTCCTTTGAAAATGTCTGTTTAGTTTATTTGCCCATTTACTCACTGGGTTCTTGATTCTTTGCAGTGTTAGTTCATTCAACTTCTGTGTATTCAGGTAATTAATCCCTTATCACATGTATAGCTGTCAGATTTTTCCCATTCTATAGGCTGTCTCTTCCAGTTTAATGACTGTTTCCTTTGCCATGCAGATACTTTTAATTTTGGTTCAGTCCCATTTGTGAAATCTTTCTCTTAATTGGTGAGCTATTGGAGTTATAAATTATTACATATCCTTATATGTTCCAGTGTTTTCCCTATTCTTTCCTGGAGTATTTTCATAGTTTTAGACCTTACATTAAGCTCTTTGATCCCTTTGAATTGATACTCGTACAAGATGAGAGACTGAGATCTAGTTTCAGTCTTCTGAAGGTGGATATCCTGTTTTCCCAGTAACATTTGTTGAAGAGTCTGTCTTTTCTCCAATGCATATTTGGGCTCCTTTGTCGAAAATCAATGCTGTAACTGTGTGGGTTTGTGTCTGGGTCTTCTGTTCCATGGATCTGCATGTGTGTTTTAGGTAACTTAAATGCAAAATGTATGTGATTATCATTTATGACTTTTAGAAGGAATTTAGAGGAGGGAATTCTTTCTTAATTAGGGCAACTATAAAGAAAAAAATGCTCTAAAGAAAAATGATAAAAATTAACACACTAAAGTTTTAAATGTCTGCAAATTAAAAGATCCAGTAGTCAAAAGTATAAAAGAACCAGAATGGAAAAAGTTTTTGTAATTCATATAATCAAGAAAGTATCAGTATATAACACATAAGAAAATCCTTCAATAAATAAGAAATATAAATAACAAAATGAGATTCTAGTTAATACCATTAAATTGGCAATGTAATAAAGGCTGATTAATCTAAGTATTAGTAAAACTACAGAGGAATGGAAACTCCCTTAAAATGTGGATGGCATTTAAGTTAGTATTATCGTCTTGGAAAAGAATTTGTTCAAATGGAAGGTATGCATGATTTTGCCCTAGCGATTCTCAATCTAGATTTATACTCCAGAGAATTCTTATATACGTGAAAAAAGAAACTACTATAAGGATACTCAAATAAGGATAGTATTGACAGCAATGGCAGAAGAACAGAAAAATCAAAAGTATATATCAAAAACTACATGTATCACCAGAATTAAATTTCAAAATAACAATATTGAATCTTTAAAAGCAAGTTGCACATGGTAATACAGTGTGTAATATCATTTGTCTAAAGTTTAAGGAAATATAGAAGTACTAAATAGCAAATTGTAAATTTGAATGTGTTTATGTAGGGGAGAGGTAAGAGTAGGTATAATTAAAGAGCATTAAGAATAACAAATATTAAATTCAAGATAATGAATAATATGGAGTGAGTGACTTCTACTTACGCCTTCAACTTATTCCTAGTGGTTGTTAAACTGGAAGGTGTAAACATTTATTTTTAAATGCATGGAGGGTACACTTGGTGTTACAGTGCCCCCACTCCCAACTTAAAACAAAGAGAGAAACAAATTAATAAGACAAATAGCAAGGAGAACTTTTCAGAGGCGATCTGAGTAGCTGCAGTGGTCCCTAGAGACAGTTCTTGAATCTGCACACAGGATGCCAGTTATAAATATGCACTAGACTCAGGCAAGGGGTCACTGTTAGAAATAAGAAGCAAACAGAGCTTTTTTTTTTTTTTTTAACCATCCTTACAGGCTGGAGCAATGAAATGGACATGAAGGCTCTCCAGTGTAGTTTCCAACTCTGACGCATCCTAAATTCTGCAGCTGCAGAAGAAATAGGCAAAAACTTTGTGTAAGCAGAGTAAGTTTCTCCCATTCCTAAGTATTCAGGAAATAAACACCTGCCAACTATGAGAGTAAGAGAAAGTGCATGAGAACAACAGATGAAAATTGGAAGTATTTGTGGGAATCGAAAATTGACCTTGATGTTCTCACCTACCTACTTTCCCAAAGTCAATTAAAAACCTCGATGTAATTAAAGACTAAAATTCCAAGCTTACCCCTTGAGAAAGGACTGTTGCCAAGGGATGCAAATAATAATAATAATAAAAAAAGTAGAACTTTTGGCAATGGAACTGAACTAGTATGACTTAATCAGAGACTTAAGAGTCTTCAAAAGAATATGTAGCCTCCCCTGCAAATATTTTTAAAAATCTGAAGCTACCCAAAGCAAGTGACTAAAGAGCTAGGTCAGAGGAGGACAAAAAATAGTAAATATCTGAAGAACACTCAGGACTGAGGAAACAAATTCATAAGGATTTCTATAGAGGTTCATGAAGGTCCGCCCTCTAGTCCTACCAAAATGACCACCTGGCCTTGATATAACTCTTTCCCCTGCTGCAGTTTGATTGTCAGCATCACCCCACCTGATCCACCTAACAGAGCAGAGTAAATGTCTTCTGTAGTTGGACATATCATATTCTGTAGCCTCTACTATGTCACATTTTAAACATATGGTATATAGGACTCAAAACTTAATAGACATGGAAAGAAAAGAGAAACTTGAAATTGATACTGAAAAAAATACCAGATGAGTCAATTGTTGGTGTCATTAGGTATTCCTTTAAAAGTTCAGATAGCAGAGGAAGACAAGAGAGAAATGAATAGAAAACTATAACTCAAAACAGGAATGTATCAAAAAATTAAATGAAAACTTTATAATTGAAAACTGACATAGTAGATGGATTTAACAAGCAACACAACATAGAATCACAGAATTTGAGGGAGAATATTAGAAAAGATCCAAACTGACTCACAGATAAAAATAAGATGGATAAACAGGAAATTTGGAATATGGAGACATGTTTTAAAAAATCAACTAGAGCAAAAATACTGATTTCCCTTGCTTTACTCCCATGGCTTCTGTGAGATGTGAGGGTATTCTGATCAGACTTAGGATTTGGAGCCTGATGCACTTCAAGTATTTGTTTATCACTTATTAAAGAGAGTGTGATACCAGAAAAAAAAATAAAATTGTGGATCACTCATAAGCCTTTATTCTCTTTCAGTGAATGATTTGGATTTGTCTCCAAATAGGCACTCTTCATTCAACCTTAGAATGTCCTTCATCACACTAACTTTCCTTAGCAAATTATTCAGTCAACTCTGTTGTTAACTGAGCATGACTTTAGTGATGTCACTACTTATACAAGCAGCTTATCAAAATTGTCATTGCAACTACATGGAATATTCTTTCAGAGAAAGAGTCTGATAATTATAACTTTTTTTTACCTTACTAAATTCCTGGCAAACTTGGAAGTTTTTAATAAAATTTAAAATGTTCTTGCCTGGCTAGACCATCATGTCTCAGGCCTTGTACTCATCAGTATTATATAATCAAGTCATTAAAAAACTAAAACAATCAAAGTTAGAAAATCTTTGAATGCATCTGAAAGATACTGTTTTCAGCAATTGAAAAATTGTAAGGGTTTAAAATCTAAGGTTCCAAGGGGAAATAAAGTGAATAGCATGAGGTAAATATTAAACCAAAAAATAGACACATTTTGAAAAGTAGAGTCAAATTGTAAATTTGAATGTGTTTATGTAGGGGAGAGGTAAGAGTAGGTATAATTAAAGAGCATTAAGAATAACAAATATTAATTCAAGATAATGAATAATATGGAGTGAGTGACTTCTACTTACGCCTTCAACTTATTCCTGGTGGTTGTTAAACTGGAAGGTGTAAACATTTTTTTTAAGTGCATGGAGGGTACACTTGGTGTTACAGTGCCCCCACTCCCAACTTAAAACAAAGAGAGAAACAAATTAATAAGACAAATAGCAAGGAGAACTTTTCAGAGGCGATCTGAGTAGCTGCAGTGGTCCCTAGAGACAGTTCTTGAATCTGCACACAGGATGCCAGTTATAAATATGCACTAGACTCAATACTGCCTAATATGAAATGTAGTTTATATTAGGGGAAGAAATAAAAGCACTTGTAAAATAGCACTGGAAATGAGTCCGTGTCACATTTTCTGATATTTAGTCCCTCTCATTGCCCTTATAATCCTTCGTCTGACTTTTCTGAAAACTGTCATTTTAGCTATAGTTCCAACTCCACTATACATACACTGGTGTGTGTACTGAAAAGAAAGTATAACTGTTCATAAGGTCACCTTTTTCTGTTGACATTATGATGGTGTATAATACCTGCCTTTACTGAATTTTTTCATTATCTCAAAAATTATGTTCTGGATTCTTGAGAATTTACTCAAAGTAGAGATTATAATAAAAACAAACTCTTACGGTGGTCCAAACACATGCCACCGTGAGAATATTCAGAATTTATTCATTGTGCTTTCTCAAAAGAAGTTTCTCATCCTACCACTGTATTGAATGTGAACATTCTAAAATTTGAAAATCCTATAGTGGTTCGAACTAGCTTCATATTTTAGTTCAGGCTTTTTTTCTGATAATGTATGAATCAAAACACTAAGTATGATGCAGGTTAGGTGGAAAATGAAATCAGTACCCAGGGCAAGAGCAGAGAGGAAACTTACCTCTTAACATTAGATAAGTTTGGCACTAATATGGCCATATTTTTGGAAACATGGTGAAATTATTTCTTCTGCTGAAGCTCATAATTTAGGAACAGCTTTTGTTCTAAAGTAGCAAGGTGAGTAATTTATCCTTTCGGATGTATTTTTCTAAGTTCAGCAATCTAAAACACTTAGAGAATGTATTCAGCTATAAAAATCAGAAACACAGCCAAGAGTGGCTTAAATGAACACAAAATCATATTACTCAGCCCTGGGTGGACATGACAGGCCAGCCATGTCAGAAGGAAGTCACCTCCCTCCATCTTCTCGCAAGCTGTTTCTTTTCATTATAGGGAAAGGAAAACTTTTTTTTTCCTACTTAGCATGGCACTCTGTTCTTCACCTATGTAGATTAATCCCCCCCACACACTGTCCATTGTTATCACATTGTCTCCTCAGAACCACAACCTAAATTTATTTTTGGTGTGTTTTATTAGTAATTAAGGAAGGAAGGAAAAAAATGATGTAGGTTTTGAGTATATGGTCACTACTGTAACTTCCCTCATTATGACTGCAAGGTGAACTCTGTGACTTCAGGTTTCACTCAGTTATGTTTCTCAGGCTGGATGAGAAGGTGGGAGATAAAGATGCTCAAAAGCAAAGGATGAAGGAAGACAAGCTTTAAAGATGCTTGCCTAAATTTTCTCCTACATCCACTCTGATTTCTACTTACGTAGCATAGGCCAAAACTGGAACAAATTTCCCAATCCTACCTATACAACAGAAGACAAAGGGAAACTTGAGTAACCACTTCATGTCTACTACGGTTACTTTCATCTTTCTTAGGTTTTCTGGATTATTACAAAAATAAGGTATGGGATTATGATTGAAAACTATGATGAATAAATAAAATAGCAGTGTAGCAGGTAGAGAATATGATCCATGACTAAAGTTGAAATAAAAAGAATATTTAACCTATGAAATGAGATGCACTATTGAGCCACAATTTGTTCTTATGTTTTAAACACATGTCTAAAACATATTTACTGTCCCTTCCAAAAATGAAGAGAAAGGACAAATAAAGTTGAGTAGCTGTGGAAATAGTTTGTATCATTTAAATTCACTTAACATTCTATTGTGCTGATCTTTTATTTTGATCATGTGCTCATAATCAACTTTTTTTTCTCCCTCATTGTGCTAATCAAATACTCTGAGATTAAATTAAACTAGGGACTTTGGATAAATGAATGCAATGACAATCGAGTGACTCTCTTGGGGATGTTAATCTGTCTAGGTACAAAGCAATATGGTAAGTACAAAAAAGGAAAAATATTTTGATCATCATGGATATCATGATAAACCTAAAAAAGTAGTCTTACATAAAGTCCCAGAAAATTCTGCATCAAAGTACTTCACTCTTTTTGTGTGTGAACTGGAATGATTGTTTCCTTTTGTGTGGAATAAAATCTTGCTAGGTGAACTATGAAATTTCTAGTGAAATCATAGTATGGGATATAGAAATATTATATCAAATTTAAATAAAAAGAACACAAGATAAGTTTAAAATTTATGAAAGTACTTTAGTGAGTTACCTCAAAAATTATGTGCAAATGATAAATATGATAGAAAAAATATAAAAATGTCAATATTTTACTTGAAGGATCATGACAAGATTAAGCTATGATATGAAATTTAACTTTACGGAAATTTTATGTTAGCTTCAGTAATAAAGCAATTGTAAACTTTAATTAGACAGTGGTAAAGGAATTTGATTAAAAATACAAAATTCCCATGATGCCTTAGGATTTAACCCAAAGACTTTTACTTAAGTGTTGAGATGGCTTGAAATACACCTTTGAAGCTACTTAAAGTTCTAAATCCACTCTCCTCAGATGGAAGAAAATACATTACAGACAAGAATATTTTAAAATGTAGAATATTTGTAGCAAAAATATTGGTTGGGGGAATGCCTTTAACTTTTAATTTACAACCAGGAAAAAGTTCAGGTCAAAGTTATTTGGGATCCTCATGTAGAAGTTTGGATGGTGTAGTAAACATATTTGTGATTTGCCCTACAAGAAAGCAGAAATTGTTTTATTGGCTGTTGAAAACTACTACACTAATAATAATAATAAATTCTCCTGCAAAGGAAATCTTGTGTGTGTGTTCCACAGTGATTATCACCTTCTCCGCTGGTGTCTATCCTCTCACTATTGGATCTTATACTAAGAAATTGTCTGAATTAATGATTAAGACCACTACTCCCTGTTTTTTGTTTGTTTGTTTTGTTGTTTTTTTAAATTTCTTTTATTCATATGTGCATATAATCTTTGGGTCATTTCTCCCCCCTTCTCCCTGCCCCTGCCTTTTCCCCTACACCTTCTCTCTCTCTCCCTACCCCCTCGCCACCAGGCACAAACTATTTTGCCCTTATCTCTACTTTTGTTGAAGAGAGTATAAGCAATAACAGGAAGGACCAAGGGTTTTTGCTAGTTGAGATAAGGATAGCTATACAGGGAGTTTACTTGCATTGCTTTCCTGTATGTATGTGTAACATTCTAAATTAATTCTTCTCGAACTAACCTTTTCTCTAGTTCCTGGTCCCCTTCTCCTATTGGCCTCTGTCGCTTTAAAGTTTCTGCATTAGTTTCTCTGCATTGATGCCAACAAATGCTATCTAGTTTTGTTTTTTTTTTTTGAGTTTCTTGCCTATCTTCATACCTCACTTGTGTGTTCTTGCCTCATCATGTGATCAAAGTCCAATCCCCTTGTTATGTTTGCCCTTGATCTAATGTCTGCATATGAGGGAGAACATATGATTTTTGGTATTCTGGACCTGACTAACCTCGCTCAGGATGATATTCTACAGTTCCATCCATTTACCTGCAAATAACAAGATTTCATTCTTCTTCATGGCTGAGTAGTATTCCATTGTATATAAATACCACAATTTCTTAATCCATTCATCGATAGTGAGGCATCTTGGCTGTTTCCATAACTTGGCTATTGTGAATAGTGCTACAATAAACATGGGTATGCAAGTGCTTTTAGAGTAACCTGTGTCACATTACTTTGGGTATATCCCCAAGAGTGGTATTGCTGGATCATATGGTAGATCTATGTTTAGATTTTTAAGAAGCCTCCAAATTTTTTTCCAGAGTGGATGTACTAGTTTGCATTCATACCAGCAGTGTAAGAAGGTTCCTTTTTCCCCGCATCCTCGCCAACACCTGTTGTTAGTGGGGTTGCTAACAATGGCTATTCTAACAGGGGTGAGGTAGAATCTTAGTGTGGTTTTAATTTGCATTTCCTTTATTACTAGAGATGGTGAGCATTTTTTCCTGTGTTTTTTGGCCATTTGAATTTCTTCTTTTAAGAAAGTTCTGTTTAGTTCACCTGCTCATTTCTTTATTGGTTCATTAATTTTGGGAGAATTTAGTTTTTTGAGTTCCCTATATATTCTGGTTATCAGTCCTTTGTCTGATGTGTAGCTGGCAAATATTTTCTCCCACTCTGTGGATGTTCTCTTCAGTTTAGAGACCATTTCTTTTGTTGAGCAGAAGCTTTTTAGTTTTATGAAGTCCCATTTGTCTATGCTATCTCTTAGTTGCTGTGCTGCTGGGGTTTCGTTGAGAAAGTTCTTGCCTATACCTACTAATTCCAGAGTATTTCCTACTCTTTCCTGTATCAACTTTAGAGTTTGTGGTCTGACATTAAGATCGTTGATCCATTTTGAGTTAATATTGGTATAGGGTGATAAACAATGGATCTAGTTTCAGTTTTTTGCAGACTGCTAACCAGTTTTCCCAGCAGTTTTTGTTGAAGAGCCTGTCTTTTTCTCCATCATATATTTTTAGCGACTTTGTCAAAGATAAGTTGGTTATAGTTGTGTGGCTTCATATCTGGGTCCTCTGTTCTGTTCCACTGGTCTTCATGTCTGTTTTTGTGCCAGTACCATGATGTTTTTATTGCTATTGCTTTTTAATATAGTTTGAAGTCAGGTATTGTGATACCTCCTGCATTGTTCTTTTGACTGAGTATTGCCTTGGCTATTCGTGGCCTCTTGTGTTTCCATATAAATTTAACAGTAGATTTTTCAATCTCTTTAATGAATGTCATTGGAATTTTGATGGGAATTGCATTAAACATGTAGATTACTTTGGGGAGTATCGACATTTTTACTATGTTGATTCTACCGATCCATGAGCATGGGAGATCTCTCCACTTTCTATAGTCTTCCTCAATCTCTTTCTTCAGAAGTGTATAGTTTTCCTTGTAGAGGTCTTTCACATCTTTTGTTAGGTTTACACCTAGGTATTTGATTTTTTTTTTGAGGCTATTGTAAATGGGATTGTTTTCATATATTCTTTCTCAGTTTGTTCATTATTAGTGTATAGAAATGCTAATGATTTTTCTATGTTGATTTTATATCCTGCTACATTGCTATAGCTATTGATGATGTCTAGAAGCTTCTGAGTAGAGTTTTTTGGGTCTTTAAGGTATGGGATCATGTCGTCTGCAAATAGTGATATTTGACAGTTTCTTTACCTATTCGTATTCCTTTTATTCCTTCTTCTTGGCCTAATTGCTCTGGCTAGGAATTCAGTACTATGTTGAATAGGAGTGGAGATAGTGGGCATCCTTGTCTGGTTCCTGATTTTAGAGGGAATGGTTTTAATTTTTCTCCGTTAAGTATAATGCTAGCTGTAGGTTTGTCATATATAGCTTTTATAATGTTGAGGTACTTTCCTTCTATTCCAAGTTTTCTTAGAGCTTTTATCATGAAATGGTGTTGGATCTTGCCGAAGGCTTTTTTTTGCATCTATTGAGATGATCAAGTGGTTTTTGTCTTTGCTTCTGTTAATGTGGTTTATTACATTTATTGATTTTCGTATGTTGAACCACCCCTGCATTCCTGGGATGAAGCCTACTTGGTTGTGGTGAATGATCTTTTTGATGTGTTGTTGGATTCGGCTTGCCATTATTTTATTGAGGATTTTTGCATCAATGTTCATTAAGGAGATTGGCCTATAATGCTCCTTTTTGGAGGTATATTTTCCTAATTTTGGGATAAGTGTAATATTGGCTTCATAAAATGTGTTAGGCAGTTTTCCTTCCCTTTCTATTTGTGAAACAGTTTAAGGAGGGTTGGTATTAGTTCTTCTTTAAAGGTCTGATAGAATTCTGCAGAGAATCCATTAGGTCCTGGACTTTTCTTTTCAGGGAGACTCTTGATTACTGCTTAAATTTCATTTTGTGTTATAGGTCTATTCAGGTGATTAATGTCCTCTTGGTTCAATTTTGGATGGTCATATGTATCTAGAAATCTGTCCATTTCTTCAGGATTTTCAATTTTATTTGAATATAGGTTCTCAAAGTAGTCTCTGATTTCTTGGACTTCCATAATTGTTGTTATCTCCCCTTTTGCATTCCTGATTTTACTAATTTGGGTTTTTTCTCTCTTCATTTTAGTCAGGTTTGCCAAGGGTCTGTCGATCTTGTTTATTTTTTCAAAGAACCATCTTTTTGTTTCATTAATTCTTTGCATGGTTTTTTTGGTTTCTATTTCATTGATTTCAGCTCTTATTTTTATTATTTCTCTCCTATTTGTTTTAGGATTTTCTTGTTCTTGTTTTTCTAGGAGTTTGAGATTTATCATTAGGTCATTGGTTTGGGTCTTTCAGTCTTTTTAATATATGCACTCATGGCTGTAAACTTTCCTCTCTGGACTGCCTTTGCTGTGTCCCGTAGGTTCCAGTAGGTTTCATTGACTTCAGGGAACCTTTTAATTTCCTCTTTTATTTCATCAATGACCCATTGTTCATTAAGCTATGAGTTGTTCAGTTTCTAGCTGTTTGCATGTTTTTTGTCTTTATTTTTGTTGTTGAGTTCTAGTTTTAATGCATTGTGATCAGATAGAATGCATGGTATAATTTCTATTTTCTTATATTTGCTGAGGCTTGCTTTGTGCCCTAGGCTATGATCTATTTTGGAGATGGTTCCATGGGCTACTGAGAAAAACGTATATTGTGTAGAAGTTTGATGAAGTATTCTGTAGACATCAACTAGGTCCATTTGATCTATGGTATGTTTTAGATCTAAGAATTCTTTATTGGTTTTTTGTTTGGATGACCTATCTATTGATTATAATGGGGTGTTAAAGTCTCCACTACCACTGTGTTGGAGTTAATATGTGCTTTTAGGTCCTTCAGAGTATGTTTGATGAAATTTGGTGTGTTGACATTGGGTCCATATAGGTTGATAATTGTTATTTCCTTTTGGTCTATTTCCCCTTTTATTACTATGGAATGTCCTTCTTTATCTCATTTGATCAATGTAGGTTTATAGTCTACCTTGTCCGAAATAAGTATTGCTACTCCTGCCTGTTTTCAAGGGCCAATGGCTTGGTAAATCTTCTTCCAATCTTTTATCCTAAGCCTATGTTTATTTTTATCAATGAGATGGGTCTTCTATAAGCAACAAATTATTGGATCTTCCTTTTTAATCCATTTCATCAAAGGGTGCCTTTTGATGGGGGTGTTAAGTCCGTTAACATTAAGTATTGCCTGTCCTTTCATGGTTATGTTGGGTTTCACTTTCTGTGTACAGAATCCCTCAAAGAATCTTTTGCAGTGTTGGCTTTGTGGTCATTTATTGTTTTAGTTTCTGCTTATCATGGAAGACTTTCATTGCTCCATCTATTTTGAATGATAGTTTTGCTGGGTAGAGTATCCTAGGGTTGAAGTTATTTTCATTCAGTGCCCGGACGACCTCACCCCAGGCTCTTCTGCTTTTAATGTTTCTGTTGAGACATCTGCTGTGATGGATTTACCTTTGTATGTTATTTGTTTTTTCTCTCTTTCAGCCTCCACTATTCTTTCTTTAGTCTCTGTACTTGTTGTTTTAATGATAATATGATGTGGGGTAGTTCTATTTTGGTCAGGTCTGTTTGGTGTTCTGGTGGCTTCCTGTACCTGTATGGACATAGTTTTCTTCTGATTTGGGAAATGTTCTGTAATTATTTTGTTGAATATATTACACATTCCTTTTGCTTGCACCTCTTCTCCTTCTTCAGTGCCTGTGATTCTCAGGTTTGGTCTTTTGATGGAGTCACTAAGTTCTTGCATTTTCTTTTCACAGGTTTTGAGTTGTTTAATAGTTCTTTGGTTTTTCCTTTAATTACCATTTCATCTTTGAGTTCTGAGCTTCTGTCTTCTGCTTGTTCTAGTCTGCTGGATTGGCCTTCCATTTTTTTTGCATTTCTTTTTCCTGTGGTTTTCCATATCCTGAGTCTCTTTCTCTTTAATATTGTCTGTTTTCATCCTGAGTTCATTTATTTCTTTATTTATCGTGTTCTTTGTTTCACTTTGGTGTTTATACAGTGCTTCTATAGGTTCTTTTATTTGTTCTTGTGCTTTCTCAAATTCTCCATTTTTGTTGTCTTTGAATTTCTTGAGTGTCTCCTGCACATTTTGGTTGACCATATCCAGTATCATCCCTATAAAATTCTTATTGATTACTTGCAGGATTTCTTCTTTTAGATTGTTCTTGTGGGCTTCATTGGGTTCTTTGACATAGTTTATGCCCAGTCTAGATCTGGGCCTCTGTTTTCTTCATTTCCTTCTGGTTTCTGTACTAATTTATTATTGAGGGTAAAATGGTTTCCCTCTTTTTTCTGTCTTCCCATCATTGCCCTTGCTACTGTTACTGTCCCTGTACTGTGTGTAATTCAGTTTTGTCTAGCTTATAGTAGTAATGATGGTGATATCTAGAATGGAAGGGTGAGAGGAGAGAGAAAGCAATGAAGGTAAAGAAAAAGGGAAAAAAAACAGAGCTGAAGAAATAAACAGGGAGAGATAGTGTACTAATCAACAGTGAGCTGCTGGTCTCCCAAGCAAGTTAGGAGCTGGCATCTGGTGGTGCAGGAGCCCTCCTGGTTTCTCCATTTAATGTGGATTGGGGATCCTATGCACAGGATGGGGTTGTGGAGGTGTCAGAGTTTTGCCTCTTCTTGGTGGTTTTTCCTGCCAGGTGTACCTCGAGTGTCTCTCCAAGAGTTTACTTTAGGAAGCACACTTTCTGCTTCCTTGCTGTAGTCGCCAATTCCAGAGTTGTTTCTTACTGGGTGACAGTAACAGGGACCTGCCTCTAAGATAATTTAGCTGCCTGGATGGTATTGACAGTTCCCAGTGTGAGACCTCAGGTGAGGGAAGCAAAATCTGGGCTTCCAGGATCCGAGGCTGGAAGCAAAGGCAGGTGGGTGGTGCATGGGCACACCTGACAGGTGTGCAGGAAGCAATGCTACTTCTCCTTCCATCCCCTGCAAAGGATCCCAGATCCCCCACTTTCTCCCTGATTATCCACAGGATAGTTTCTGAGAACCTACCATATGCCAGTTTTTAATGTAAATATTAAGTATAGGATACAAAGATTACTAGCACAATTTTGTTGTCAATTACTATGGCAGCACATATAGTTGGAAGTTAGATGAGCTTATTTCAAGGAGTATTAGAAGTGAGCTGTCTTTGGCACACTGAGTAATCTTTTTAATATGTGTCTACATGTACTGTTCTGGAACTCTGTTTGGGAAGGGCAGTGATCAATGATGGAGTCTTGGAGTCATCAGTATAGGATGGTTAAGAAGCAGGCAGTGGCCAAAGGGTATTGTGCAGAGTGAGAATTTGAATCCTGGTAAGCCCATCACTAAAGGAACTATAAGACAAAACAAATCAGTTAAAAAGAATGAGAAGGAACCACTGTAGAAATAAGAATGTACTAGTGTTGTGGAGACAGAGGGAAAATGAAGGTACTTTTTGAAAGATGAAAATGACAAGCTATTCTAATTTCAAGAACAAGTCAGGTAAAATAAGAAAAGGAAGATCATTATAAGTTTTTTCAACTATTGGGTCATTGTTGGCTTTAGTGAAATTGGTTTCAAGAAAATGAATATTTGTGTATATGTGAAAGACTTAAACGTGACTAAAGAATGAGTTGAACCTTTGGCAGTAAAAAGCAGAGAGTGAAAATACAAGTGATTATGGGAGAAGAGACATCAGAATTTGACACAAGTTTGGTACTTTGAGCATTGCTGAAGATAATTGCTACCAGGATAATTTATTAGTACTTGAGGCTTGGTTGCTGAATTTGTAATAGAGTTGCAGCTGGCTGGATATTTCCTTTGCTCATCTGCAGTCTCTCATGAGATTGCTCAAGCTTCCAGAATCATGGAGGGAGCTTAGTTTCACATTCTCTGACTTAAGGATGTGTGGAAAGGGGAACTATGGGGTCACAATGAGATGGAAAAGTCAACTATTGATAGAGTATAAGAGGAAGACCTCCAGCCCACTCATGTAAGCCAGTGAGGGACTTTTCACCTTGTGGTTCCTAGTCATAAAGTTTTCAAAATCTAAGGAATATCAAGTCATTAAGCAATAGATGGGGCAAGGTGGAGGATGGAGAGAGAGAGAATGCTTCTATTGCCCTTCAGAAAACCAGGATGTGCTGAGGATGTGAAAAAGGGTGAATTTTTGCTGCATAGCATTTATTGATGAATAAGATGTTCACCACTGACTGCAAATTATTCATTAGTTAAGTTGTGTGTATCTTGAACTAAAATATAAGCAAGAAAGGTTTTAAAATAGAACTAGAATGTCAGAAACCATATAGAAGTAAAAAAAAATTGTATTTACTTCTATACCAATTGAGTTCCTTAAACTCTCTAATAGTTGAGAGTTTTTAAAAGAAACTTGTTCAGCTGTATAATTCACAGTTGATTGGAAAAAGAAACATACTCATACTGGTTCTGGGGTTGAGAAAGAGACATTGCCTTAATATCAGTCACCAGAAAGAAAGGAGACAGTCACTGGTTGCCAGTGGTATAAGAAGCATGAAGGAAGCAGTCCTCCAATCTTACCCTTTCAAATAAACATTAAGGAGCTGGTGGAGTAGCTCAAGTGGTAGAATGCCTACCTAGCAAGCATGAAACCCTGAGTCCAGTACCGCCCCTCCCCCCAAAAGCCATATCAAATAAACATTGAGGTTGCATTTTATCCCACATAGAGATGATGAAAGTAAGACAGAGCATATCAGACAATAATTCAAGGCCATGTTGTGACTGAATGGCAGAGCCAGGTTCATTATCAAAATCTAGTTAATTCTTTTCTGCTGTGTAATTACATAGGCTAAAAATATTGAGCAAGTTAAGTTAATGTTTTCAATAATAGACTTACAAAAATATAAAATACTTTTTAATCTGGGGACATCAATATAGGCCTTTGTAAAACATGAAATTAATGATCCTAATAAAATATTTTAATTTTTATTTAAATCAAAAAATATTTAATGCTTACTATGTGCCAATTACTATAGAGTGTTAAGGTAATGTAGGTCATCAGTCTTGAATCAAGAATGATTTTTTCTGAGGACTGGAGGACCTTTCTATCCTTATGAGCATCTCTCATAGTTATTTTTCTGTATGTTGGGTCACTGATATCAATGGAAGGTTACCATTTTCTAAGAATAAGGTAATCTGTATTCCACATAGATAATAGACTTAAACTTCATGAAGTGTAGTTGACCTGGTTAATTTTAGTTTATGAAAGCTTTGGAATCTGAGATCCCCCATATCCACACACACTATTACAGCATCTTTTCACTAGAGATTGGTCATAACCATCCTAAAAGGAGAGCTAGAATCTTT
Organism: Castor canadensis; assembly: GCF_047511655.1. NCBI lineage: Eukaryota > Metazoa > Chordata > Mammalia > Rodentia > Castoridae > Castor > Castor canadensis. The sequence continues at coordinate 121,366,355 of NC_133389.1, forward strand.
TTTAAAAAAATAGACTTCAACCTAGTTCAATGTGGGAACAAGCAAGCATTTGATTGAAACCCCCCTGAGGTACCCACTGCAGAGCTCAGCAAGAGGCACACACCATTTTATTGTTGCTCCTCTGGATTCTCTAGTTTTACAACACAGCCTCATATTGAGTCAACAGGAGGAGTCACTTTGTTCCTCCACTATTACTGATTGAAGTGAACTGCTAAATAGTTGCATTGACCATTTGAATTTGAATTTGGAGGTTTTTTCTTTTTGGAATTGATACTGAGTCATCATATGCACATGCTACTAAACTGGTGCTTCCCAAATATGATTCTGCTGAGCAAAGTACTTTGTTCTGTTTCATACTTGACCTCCTCCTTATATCTTCAACAGCAACAGGCTTTTTGACCTCTTTCCTTTTCTCCTTTTTGGACTGAAGATAGATAAAGATAGTTTACATAGTAAACTTTGTTAGGAAAATTGAGAACGAAATAAATTAGTTGTTTTTTCTGGTCCACTTTTGGTTCTGAGATTGGTAACCTCATATTCTCAACATACAGGGAAATACTTGTCTCCTTATTTTATCCTGGGGATGAAATGTATCCAAGTTGTCTAAAAAAATGTAGGAAAATATTCAGACAAGAAAAGAAGAACTAGTCCATCTTCTTAGCCTGCATCTTCACACATTAATAATTAGCCTAGAAACTTTGTAAAATTCATATAACTTGTCAATCTGCTAATTTCTTTTAATGAACTCAAAATCCATGGTATAATTCTTTACTAATGTTTAAAAACATGGCAATGGGCAATAATGTATAATTGAGTGTTAGAAATGTTTTCTTTTCTTGGAAGATACTTCACTGAAAGTCTTAGAATTCAGTTTATTAACAATGAAGCTGGCATAGTTTTGATGAAATACACAAGTAAATATATCTGGTATATATTTCTTGTCCAGAAAGACATATACTCCCTGATACACAAGGAGTTAATTAAAATGACAGGTTTGGTAAGATCAGCACCACTACTCAAGATAGAAGTTTTGATGGGTGTTTTTGTTGTTATTGTTTTTGGCTGTTGTGGTAGTGGTAGTGTTGGCCATCAAACCAAGCACCTCACACATGCTAAGCAAATGGTCTACCACTGAGCCACAACCAAAGCCTATATATTTTTGAAGTTTTGGTTGCAAAAAATAACAAAATTATTTTTAATATTGTGTTGATTAATTAAGCAAGTTATAAACTCAGTTCCTAGAGCCACCTTAAAAGAGTCTTAATGTCTACCTATTTTGAAAGAATTATTCCAGTTGTATAAAGCCAGGAATGTTCTCCAGAATGCATTTATTCCACAAATAATTTACTGTTTATTTTACTAGTTGGTAAAAACAAGACATAGTATTCTTCTGGAGCTCTTTGTCAACTACTTGTTAAAATGTATGGTATGTATAAATACACACCTCAAGTGTTTTATGACAACAGAAAGGAGGTGCACAATTATGTGGGGAACCTCACAATAGCTTCAGTAAGTATACCATTAGGGTTGTCTTGGTCTTCCCATGTTATCATCTGAAAATACAGTTAAATGTGTCCTGTACTGGAGTGAGACCTGATTTGTAGTAGTTTTTTCCAGTTTACCTTAGTGCATAGTGAGAGTCCCAACTCTAAGTGACCTTCTCATATAGATATTTGCTTATTGAGTTTATTTCTTTATGAAAAAGAATATCAATGCCAATTAAAATGTTAATTCTTGTAGTCCAATACTTTACCATATGCCCCCATCAGTTTCAATACAAAATAATTATTCTATAATTTGAGAGGAGAGTATGTGTCATGTCATCATATTTCCTGAAAAGTAGTAGTGGCTCTAATTCAGTTCTCCCATTGACTGCCCCACATATACCCTACAATATGACACTCTCAGTCTCAGAAAATAAATGCTGGTTATGGAATAGGTGCTTTTGTTTACTTGTGCATTTCATTGGTGTAGTGTGTATCTTCTTCCTACAATATATTTCTAGACTGATTTGCTTTAAATAACCCAGAATTAAAACATCAGGCGTTTTTTCTCATAACTCTTTGTGGATCACCTGAAACCAACTCTCAAAGACAAGTCTAAACCATTCTCTTTTGTCAACATAGCCCAAAATTCTAAGATCATTGAATAATAGGAATTGAGATTTTAGAATTAAGCAATTTATTTGTATAATGCCACACCTTATTAAAATGTTGCTTCATTAGCTACGAGTTAGAAATATTAAAGTCATCATAGCTTGATTAAATATCTTGCATGTCCATTTGCTTTGAGTATGTAGAAACATGATAATCTACATAATATCAAATCCACTGTGATTAATTACTGGGGAATTCATCTTAGTAAAAATCAGCTTTGAGATCTACTCTATCCAAATAATTCTGGTTATGTAAAGGATATAAACACTTATTTGTAGCTCAAAATTAATGATTAGATATTTATTGGGCATTTTGTCTAAGGCCCTGATCTACCTTTCATTATCTTAGTCAAATAATTGTAAGAGTTCAAGTAAATATGGTTATTATTGACATTTAATACTCCAATGCAATCTAAACTTCAGTGTAGTTATCACTAATTAAAATATTAGATAATATTGACCCAAATGTAAATAACCTAATAATCATTCCAAACACATGGATTCCATAAGAACCACGAGTACTCTATGCACTTGAAATTAAGCAAATTTATGACAGGGCATAGTGGACCCAACACAATACCATCACATGTAGGTTGTTACCTGTATTATTAATTTTGGTTCTCATTTGTTTGACCACAGGGATATCTCTAATGGACTTAGGACTCACTCGTACTGACTTAGAGAAGCTAATGCCTAATGATGAAGAGGGTGAGCTTACCCAGAACCATATAAAGCTTCCCTCACCTTCATGATCTCTAGAAATACCATCATCAAATTCAGTTCTGCAAGGATTATCTTTTGCCAAGGGGGCTTGTGATCAGTGTTATCTCTCTGATTATCCAATTATCTTCCCACCCGGTTTCTTGGAATTGTACTTGAGGTTCTGCACCAGTAGGTTTGTTTTTATTATTATTTATAATATAGGAAATTAAATTATGGGTATACTGCATTACCTTCCAGGTTGTATGTGACAGGATTTACCAGAACTTCTTATCTTCATAGTGGCTTAGAATTTTTCAACATCTGCGTCGGTGCCAGTGGTAGAATGGCTTCCCACAAAATTAGTGATTCTGCTTTGTATTTGCTGTACTATCCATGGGGCTTGCCACTTTTCTTTATGAACATCATCTATTTCTGTAACTAGATAGAAAAAAATAGAAAGTAATTCACTTATTTTTTAACCTGGTACCTCGAAAAATCAAATATATTAATATCTTCAGAAACCAGCATCAAGCTTATAGATGCTAGTTTGGTGTTTAGGGTAATAGAAAGAAGTGATTTTTTTTGTCATTGTTGTTTTTCTTTTTCTTGAGACAGGATCTCCTTATGGAGACCAAACTGTCCTCAACCCCGTGATGCTCCTGTCTCTGACCTCTGGTGCTGGTATTATAAGCATGTATCACATTGTCTGGTTGTGACACTAGTTTTGTAGCTTGACTGACCTGGGTTTCCTCCCATATCTAAAACATATTTGCTGTGTGGCCTTGGACATTTCTGATTCTACATTTCATCTTCTATAAAGTATCATTCCCAAATAATAGAACATGTGGCTTACAGTGCTTATAAACCCAAGCCTTGCCCAGCATGTGGCACGTAGCACGTCTTAGTAATCAGTTCTTCTGTTATTTCATTAGAAGTAGCATGCATACATATTGGCATGCATACATTCATTGTATGCATTGTGGAGGTCTTTTCAATAATTTTTCTATCATTTCATTTATATGAAGCAAAACATGAGGTTTCTTTGAGACAATGTGTTAATAAATTTATTTCTTTATATTCTTAATAGATAGTACTACCTTTTTAAAAAAAATTCCTTTTTTTTCATTATATTTTTGTTATACTGAGGGGACATTGTGACATTTGCAAAAGTCCTTACAATATTATAGTTGAATTTCTCCCTTCAACATTCTCCATCATATTCCAGGACTGGAAGCTCCCATTCCTGGAATAGTTTCAACAGGTCTCATTTTTCCATTTTCATACATGAGTACATAATATTTCCACTACCTTCAGCCTCCTGCACCCTTTCCTTATCTCCTCCCCTCAATTGCATCAAATATTTCACATCTAGATAGATAGGGACTTGAAATTATAAGATAAATTATATAAGATAAAATAAGATAAGTTTTATCAATGAAAGTCATAGAACATAAGATTTGCAAGGTCTTTGCTATTAATAGAGCTCAGGATGGTTAGCCACCTTAAGGGACCTAAATCCAAACTTGTTTGTTCTTCAAGCTCTTCTAGGAACTAATTCTGTCCTCCTGCCTCAAATTTATCTTCTCCTAATCCTCTTCTCCTTCTTTAGGCTATTCTACATGTTCTGACATTACTCATTATTTTTATTCATTTGGTATGTGAACTATTTCCACACCTTTCAATATGATAACATCTCCTTCATTCTCAAAGACTTTTATCAAAGTTATCTAATACAGGAAGTTTTCCTAGATTTTTCTAATCAAAAGTTCTTGCCCTTTTTCTGAGCCCCCACTGCCAATTTTCTACAGAGGTTTTATAGTACCTATCTTTTCACTGTAATATAATTACAGTCTCACCTTTCCTAATATACTAAAAGCTCTTTGAAAGTGAGATCCGTACTTGATTGTCTCTATGTCCCTGTTCTAGTGAACAGAGTTTTGCACCTAGTAGGCACACCATAAATATTTGTTGAGAAACTGGTCAAAATTGATATTTTTCAGTTCAGGATATGGGTATTAAAATACCATATTAAGTGGTAAGTGATGAGGTGGGTAAATCTATACTTGCTGGTCTATAAAGACATAGTATGTGTCCCCTTTCCTTAGGGATTTTTAATGTGCATACCCATATTCATAGCCATTTGTATTTAAAGTTAACTCCTTTTCTCTACAAATTATGTTAAAGTAACTGAAGCTTATAATTAAGGCTCAATTCTCATCAATATGTACTATAAATGGAATATAAAAAATAGAGCTCCGTTTATAAAATAATTTTTATAAAAGGTTTTGATATAAATGCAAAGAACTATAAATGTAGTTTTACATTTGTAGTTGCAATTGAGGATTAATTAGCCTTTTCACAAGGATAGCAAAAAAGCAGTTTTATTTCCAGTCTTTTAATCTTAAGTAATATATGATAGTTGAAAAAGAATTTAAATGCATGTCAAACTGACCAGAATCATTATATTAAGTAACCCAACCACTCATTTACAATAGTCTTTCTGGTAGATTCTCAAATCTCTTTGAATTACAGTTTATTCATCATTTTAAAATGAGGATAATAGCACATGGTCTGCCCACCCTGTGGGTTGCTGAGAAGATTAACTGTGATTATATAAGTGAAGGTACTTTTAATCTCTGAATTGTTTATGAAATACAAATATTTTAACTAATTACAGTGCTCATTTATAGTGTTTTAAGAAAAATAGTTCCTATATCTAAGGGAAAGGTCTATGCATAGCTCAATGCCTCCCATCTTTCCAAGAAAAATCTTGTGTTTGGTGCAAGATGTGCTGGAAGGCCCACAACCTCCAATGCATTCAATGAGCTCAGAGCACAGATAGCATATCCCTGTTCCCTTTGTAACTGGAATGCATAAGCTTTTTTCGAAAAGACTTAGCCATGCATGCATCAGTGATTTGAGGGCACAGCCCCCTCTGGCATCATATTTCAGACCCCATGGGGCAAGAGTAGGGTGCATGCACCCATGCTGTCTACATGGATTCCTAACTCTGGGAGATCAACTCATTGTATGGAGTTGAATTTTGTTTACTCATTCTCTCTGTCCTCTTGCTCTAAGTAGACACTTGACCACTGGGCCTAGTAGGCGTGTTTTTTCTCTTCAACCTTGAAGCACTTCCTAGTCATTCCCCTGGATGGTCCTGTGTGCCTTGTAGCTTTGGCTGCCTTCACGTGGTATTCAATCCTGTGGCATAGCCTGATCACCTACTCAAACAGTACCATCTTAAGTTTTGTCATACTGGACATGTTTTTATATAATCTGTTACAGCTTCTTCATGATGTTTCAGCTTAGATGGTATTCATGTCATTTCTTCTATAAAAAAAATAAAATATTTCTAATGACAATAAAAATGGGACTTTATAATTTTGCACTAATTCTTACTTATAGCATTAAAACTTGGAAGCAATTATGCCACAGAAAATAGACTTGCCTTTGTGGAAAGATATTTGGTGTGACAAATTAAATATAGTGCAAAAGTATGTGTGGCGGAATGGTCAAAATGGAAAATTGCTCAATGTTCAGTGATATTTTTATACTTCTGAATTTTGCATGTACAAAGAACAACACTGATAAAAGAAAATTAGATAAAGGCCAAGAGGACTGATAACTTTGAGAAATATGATGATGTCTTTCTCCCTACTTTCCAATACTGACAAATGAGAAAGCTCCTTTTTATATTTTTTAAAGTACATTTCTGATTATCAATTGATTAAGAGACATATAATTGCCAGGCGCTGGTGGTTCATGCCTGTAATCCTGGCTACTCAGGAGGCACAGATCATAAGTATCAAGGTTCAAAGCCAGCCCAAGCAAATAGCTCGTGAGACCCCATCTCAAAAAAAGCCATCACAGAAAAGGGCTGGTATAGTGGCTCAAGGTGTAGGCCCTGAGTTCAAATGCAGTATCACAAAACAAACAAACAAACAAAAAAACTAAAACAAAGAGACAGATAATTGGTTTATTTCTCCATTCAGTAAAGACCAGTCTGTAGAATTTGTTTATATAAGTATAAAGCAAGTATGTGAGTTAATTTAGGATATCTGGAAACTAGGCCAGGAACAAGGAGTAATAGAATAATAAACATCAATTGTCAACACTCAGAAAAGAGTCAAACTGTATGGTGGAAGTGATGTATTACCCAATAGCCACAAAAGAAAAATTTGAGGATAACAAGAAATACAATGTTCTGATAATGAATCATAATTCTGTAAACTGTTAAACTAGTGGGGTTTTGCTTGCAAAGGGATTGATTATTGAAACTAGAGATTAAAAGTAAAAGAAGTTCAGTGGAGAAACCTGAGGTGACGAAGCAGAAAAGATGAAGACTGTATCTCCTTGTTGTAAGAATGTCCAATTTTCACTGAGTTATTCAATCTTGACCAAACTATGAAAATAAATGGGTTTTGTTTGGAGTTTCACTTGAATTGCAATTTGGTAAAAATAGTTCCTCCTCCTTTATCTTCTCTCTCAACTGAGAAAACTGATTTATACAGGTTGACTGAGAAGGGGTTAAACCTAGTTTTATTTGGTGCTAGTGACATGAGGGCTCCATGTGATATATTTTAAGAACAAGATTATTATTGACTGTGGTTATAAGTGGAGAGTCAACAACTTGTTTAATAATAGTGTTCCCTAAAACTGAAGCCACTCTGCAAGTTAAACAGTCTAAAACTTATTTTCTCACAGCTTTTCAAGCATCACTTTATTTCAGAGGGCCAACTGACCATTTTATGGTATCCAGCTATTTTTATATAAACATTGCTCAATATTACATCTAGGTGAGATATTTCTCTAAAGTTTTGGGATGTCCTATCCATTTAATACAACTCACCTAACAGCTAAATATAGACATCATAAGAGAAACTGTCTTCATTTCTGTAGCTTATATCATAGCTAAGTTCTAATAAGTTAGACAAATAATAGTATAAAATGTATGTTAAATTTAAAAATTACTTGAGGACTGGGGATATGGCTCAAATGTTAGAACACCTGCCTAGCAAGTGCTGCAAAGCCCCAAGGTCAAATCCCAGTACCATCAAAATAAATAAATAAGTAATAAAAACCAGATTGAAACAGGTCAGTTTTTGGAGACTCCTACAAGGTTTTTTAGTTCCCTGTTGTTTTTTTTTTAACTGTACGATATCTGACTAATTAACTAGGAAAACCTAATACTGCCTACTAGGTGCTATGTTTGTTCACTATCTGATACTTCCTACAGGTTTGGGAAAGGAATTTAGTGTTGCCATTTTGAATGGAAGAATATCAAGCTTCCTTTTATCTCTTGTGGTAATGAAAGACAGTATAAATATGGTTTAACCATGATAACAGTGAAATATTAAGTAGTGAGCAGGGCAATAGAGAGGAATAGAGGGGTATAATCTGATTAAAGTGTGATATATACAGGTATGAAATGCCATGGCAAAACCCCACTTAACAATTAATGTACACATAAAAAATGAAAGACAGGAAGGTAAAGCATGTTCTGGTGGTACCAGTGGGAGGGGGAGGGTAAACGGAGAGGGTGAAGGAGGGAAACTATGGCAGATGTACTTTGTATTCATGCATAAAAATAGAATAATAAAAACTGTTGAAATTGTACTAAGAAGGGGGAAAGTGGGATGAGGGAGAATGATGGAGAGGGTAAATCTAACCAAGGTACCTGGTAAGCACATATGTAAATTTCACAATGAATCTCCCCTGTACAACTTATATATGCTAATAAAAATATTAAAAAAAATAAGCATGAAATGTGACTACTAACAGTTTTCTAATACTTTTCTTATTTGGAAAAATATTACCATATTGTCACATCACCTCAGCTGTGGGATGCAATAAGCCAGGAGGAATTTCCCACCATTTGCATGTCAGCTGCTTTGTCTGAGAAGTACATTCTAGAACAATGTCCTGCTCAGTTGTCAAGTTGTACAAGACCATTCAATTTTCTTAAATTGTTTTCCTTACTTATTATCAAGCCACAGTTCCATGATCTCTCTAAAATAGCTAGCACCTTAAATTACTGTCAATATTTCTTATTTCTCCCCTCTCTTAGTGCTATATCTGAAAGACTAGTTGTTTCTTCTTTTGTTAAATGTACTGTGTCTGTCATTTTTCCTTCCAATTCCTTTTCCACTGATTAGGCCAAGACCCTGATAACCTACTACCAAGTTTAAGAGTCCACCAACAGGGCTTTATCCCTCTATCACAATAACATGTTATTATTCCCTGCCTTAAAATCCTTTGATTGTCTCTCTTTGCTTGTACCACATATACTGTTGTCTACCCTAGTTTACTTCTAACATATTTTTTCATTATTATTACTATAATTTCATTATACCAACCATCAGTTTCCAGAAGATTGATTCTCTAGGGCATGGTATGCAGCATCTAGACAACCACCATAGCTCTCATTAGGTACCTCTTTCTCTTCCTAAAATAGCTTAATTCTTCATGGCTAATCTCAAATTTATCTCCTCCATAAGTGCTGGTTCAACAAAAGTAACATGTATAAAGAGTTTTACATAAAATAATGGAGGGCACAGGCATTTATTGCCTGTATCTGTTACTTCTCCTTCTTTCAACAAGTCTTCAGATGATAATGTATTTCCAGTTTAACCTTGTAGGTGAGTATTTCAAGTATTTTTGAAGGTTGTGAGAGCCCTACAAGTAATTTGAAAATTACAGTTTCTTCAAAAATGAAGAATAGCTCAGCTACTTTGCTGATCACTATGGTGAAAACTGGATTGATGAAAACTGCATTATTTAGTGGAGTAAGTAAAGGCTGAGGGGACAGAGTCCAAAAACTCCAGGGGTCCTAATTGTGAAGCAGAATATGATCCACAACTGTCAAACCCATACCTATGACTTATATTTAACCATTTTATGGAGTCAGTAAAGATAGTGTATTATTTAGAAATATCTGTCTTTTGCTTTTAAGAAACCTAAGTGGTATATATCTACATATGTCTATATGTAGACATCTATATATAAATACTGTGCCATTATGTGTACATTCCTAGATTTAGTCTTTTACCATGTCTTCAATGAAAAATATTTATTAAAGCTAGTCCCTGTCCTTGTCTTTTATATTTCTGAAGTGCAGAATACCTTTTCTTTGTGATGAGGGTATTTTAGAAAATCCATTGTGAGTTTTTTTTCAGACCAAATCATTAATTTTCTCAACCATTAAGTTTGGAATGTGTGCAATTAGTTTGAACATTTGTACTGAATACCAGATATCAATTATGGGTATTTTAAATAAAACGTAGAAAAATGATGCCACATTTTTCCTTTTTTTCAGGAAGAACAATTAATAGTAAATATGCTAAGATGTGTAGTTGGGGTGGTAAGTGTAGGAGAGTATTTTTGTTTCAATGTTGAAGAAAGAGAACAAATCCTTCATCTAAAGATGAATCACGCCGTACAGTGTTTCCAAGTGCTCTACAGTAATGTTTATAGCAATTTAGTATATCAAGCTCTTCAAGGAAAATGAGAAACTAAGCACAACTGGTGGAGTGTGAAGCCCAAGATTAGTTAAATCTCTTCTGGCAAAAGAGTTACTACCCTAACTCACCTCCACTGTGCACAGTGGGCATTGTCCTCGATTTGGTTGTGGGTCGATACCCCATTTATAACACATCTTCAACAGTGATGCTGGAAAGGAGACACTTCACATGAACCTATTGTTACTTTACTTTTAAACTGACTGCACTAACTAATGAAAATTAAATGTATCTTCTATATATGTATGTGCTTGGCCAAAACGTGGAAGATGAAGGATGGATGCAGATGTAGGCCAGAGTGATATATTTGATGTTTTAAAAAGTATCATTGCCTTGAAATTGTAGCACAAGTTGTACTGTTTTTCATAGTCGATAAAAATGTGTCTGTACAATTGTGCTGAATTGTCACTTGATTCTATCATTCTGATTTTAAATTTCTGCCTTTGCAACACTACAAATAAGTAATGTATATAAACAAGCACCACATACTAGTGGGAGTTTGATATCTAATGAAAGTTAGTTGAAATTCTTTTTGTATGGTGAAATTTTTGATAAAGAATTACATTTTATTGAATATTTCCTAGAATTTCCGACCTTTCTAAAGTCTGTCCAAAATTTGCCTTTAAGATAATTACTAAAATGTGATTTTAACAAAATTTATATAGTAAACTATATGGTCATTAAATATCTCTCTCTCTCTCTCTCTCTCTATATATATATATATATATATATATATAGTTATATAGTTATAGCTATTAAACACATACATATTTGGACAGCAATATAATCTGAGCTACTTGGGACATAAGTTTTGGAAGGATCTCAGTTGGAGGCCAGCATAGGCAAAAAACTAGTGAGACCCCCATCTCAATAAACAATCTGGTGTACATGCCTATCCCAGTTACATGGGAGACATAGGTAGGAACATCACTGTCTGACCTTGAGCAAAAAGTACAAGACACTATCTGAAAAATAACTAAATCAAAAAGGGCTGGAGGTATGGCTCAAGTGATAGAGCATCTGCCTAGCAACGGTGAGGCCCTGATTCAAAGTCTAGTTCCACCAAAAAAAATGAAAAACTGAAAATGTAGACAAGTTATTAATTTTGTTTTTAACAAAACTAGTGCAAACAATTCCCCAAATTTCGTTTGTATGTTCATATATGTATGTATGACAATACACACACATGTGAATATACATGTATGCAGCTTTATTTTTCTGGTTCGTTTTAGAACTTTGAATTACAGACAAGTCATGTAAAAATTATACAATAAATACAGACCTGTATATATACAGATGTCTACATTTTTTGTTTTGAGAAATTTTGGTTCTTCTAAGTTTTCTCCAATTAACTTGTGCATCTTTCAAAATAATAATTTTGGAAGTAAAATAAGTACAGATTTTCTAAATACTCCATATCAGCCATCCAAGAAAACATATATGGTTAAAAGAACCCATAAATATTCAATTAATTTAGTTGTTCTTTTGGAAAATTATTTTGTATTTTTGTTATCATTACCAAAATAAATGCCAAAATATAATGATGGCGATGTTTCTCTTATATTTACTCAAAATAGAACATTTGGTATATTGAGTTACATTTGGATACCATTTGTCTCTTGCATAGTTTGTTAAAGAGAATTTGCCTCCTCTTTCTTTAAGTCTCTGCCACTACAACTTTGTGTCACAAAGCCAATCAATTCTGTCAGGAACCAGGATGGTGCTTAAGAAATTGAAAACATTTTTGCTGGCAGGTTCACTATTCATTTCTGACACTGGCTGGTACAATATTGAGCACTTTAATTTATTGAAGTTGCTATTCAGAAAATAAAAGCCATACATTCTCCTACATGAAACCTATTTCAACATTTCTTTATATCTGTTTGGACACAGTTCATAGCTTTTTAATAAAACATTGCACATTAATCTTTTTAAACTGCAATATAAATGATAGGTAAAACTGGGCTAATTTGAATTCAAGATTCATTTTTAACATTTGTAGAAATCATGGGGCATCAAACTAAGAGCATTAGAAACTAAGCTAGAGCGAGTTTCTGTTTTGTGCAATTTGCTTATGTCTGCACAGTTTTGGTATTTTGAAATAGGATTTAAAATGTAAAAGCATATCTGTTTTTTAAAAGCCCACTTTACTTATTTGCTATCAGAGTTACTACCTACTTCTTTTTGCAAGGGATGAGGCAAAACTTCTAGATGTGCTGGTCACATGGATGGATGCTGGGAAACAGAGTTGAGATGGCCAGAAAATGAATCTAAGGCAGTTACCTTACAAGGAGCAGGAGTCAAAGCAGAGCAGCTCATGCACTCAGAGTCTTAGAGGTAGAAGCATGTGTGAGAAGCAAGTACAGTGTTTACAAAGGAGCAAGAGAAGACTCTGGAAGATTTCAGTGAGTGGTGATGAAGTTTAGTTTACTTAGTGGGCTGTTGATAAGAGGCACAGGCAGATGAGGCAGGCATACAGAAAGATATCAAGTGTGCCCTGCTTGGTGGACCTTGTTTTGTCTTGTTGAATATAGCTCCCACAAATATTTTGTTCACTACAGTTTTCTGTTTGTGAATAAAACTAAGAAAATCTATCCAGTTTTGTGGAGCATGCTTGTAAAATTCTTTTCAGCAATAACTTTACTATTTTAGATCTACCATACAACCCAGCAATCCCACTCTTAGGGTTATACCTGAAGGAATGCCACTCAGGTTACTCCAGAGGCACCTGCACACCCATGTTTATTGCGGCACTATTCACAATAGCCAAGATATGGAAACACCAAGATGCCCCACTACTGACGAATGGATTAAGAAGATGTGGTGTTTATACACAATGGAATTTTATTCCGCCACAAAGAAGAATGATATTTTTAATATTCGCAGGTAAATGGATGAAATTAGAGAACATCATCTTAAGCGAAGTTAGCCAGGCTCAGAAGACCAAAAATCTCATGTTCTCCCTCATATGTGGATTATAGACCTAAAACAAATGCAGTAACATTATTGGACATGGGTCACATACTAAGGGGAGACCATGCATGGGAGGGATAGAGAAAGGGAAGGAAACCAAAAACTTGAAGGTGGATGATGTGCTCACTGTATAGGAGCAAATATAGTAATTTTAAACTGGCAGAGACCATTATGGGAAGGGAACTAGGAAGCAGTGAAGAGGTCTGGAAGAGATGAACCAGTTTGGATTGTAATACACATACGCATGGAAACAACACAAGGAATCTCCCTCTATAGCTATCTTTATCTCAAACTAGCTAAAAATGCCTTGTTTTTATTCTTATCTTTTATGTTTTTTCTTCTACAAAGTCAGAGAACAAGAGGGCAGAACAGGTTCTGCCCAGAGGTGGGGGAGGCAGAGAAGGTGGCCCAAATAATGCATACACATTTAAGTAAATGCAAAAATGACAAGATTAAAAAAGAAACTTTAGTATTTTACAAAAGGTTCCATTTGAGATTGTCAAAATGTATACTCATTAAATCAAATAACATTAATAAGCCTTTATTACAATTTGCTATTTGAATTAGCACTGTGTACCATAAATAGCTATATTATCAATATAGCTATTTACTGTATTTAAGTTAACACTAGTTATTAGAGGATTTTAAAATACTAGAGGATTTTAAAATACTAGAGGATTTTAATAACTTTACCTACTAAGGCTGCTCATTTCAGATAGAGGGCAAAAAAAATTTTTTAGCAGCAATCATTATTTATGTGATTCATGCATAATATGTGTATATCTATTAAAATATTCTACTGTAAACAAAAAAGTAACACAAAAGGTTCTGTTGTCATTGTCACTAGTGTCTTTTTTGAATGCACACTGGTTCTTCAGAACAGATTTTGGATATATAGGGAAAAGCATCAATCTTTGACATTAGGGCTGGAGATGTAGCTCACTGATAGAGCACTTGCCACGCATGTGCAAGGTCCTGGGTTGAATCCTCAGCACTGAAAACAAAAAAAGCACAGGCAAAAATATCTGCTGAGTTTATATATAACATACTCTCAAAATACAAAATATTAGCTGCATACTACTCCCTTCTTCATTACCCACAGTAAATCTTTGCATTACCTAACACTTCAGTGAGTCTAAAATTTTAGGGTGCACTTTCAGTGTACTTTTACAATGTGCATTCTTGACATAGTATATCTTATAAACACACAGTTTCCTTACATATATTCTGAGTGATTCTGATGCAGAAGATTTATAGACCACATTTTAGAACATCATGGTACTACCTACAGACAACAACTAAACTGTCCTGTACACACTTCATCTCCCAAACTACAATGGGAAAATAACCTAAGTTAACCTAAGTCTGAGCACTTAGCACCTTTTTCTCTTATTTATGCAGGAAGGCTCTCTGCATACATTCCACAAAGCATTTGGCTAAATCCATCATAAGAAATATATTTATTGGTTTTCATTATTTTTACTGCAACATTTGTCTAATTGAAATTGGACAAAAAAACCCCACTACCTTCAGTGGTAAAGAAAGAAGCAACACTTAACATAGCTAGAAAGCACAGGAAATAGTGTTAGTATTAAATTTTATGAGGAAAATAAAGCCTTACATTTTGAAATGAATTAAGATATAGTAATAAAGTACTATCAAGAAGAAACACTCAAGTTCTCTTTCAAATTTAATGACAGCTTCTGTCTACTTTCTCCACATATATCTGCCTTTCTTTCAACTATAGAGAATAGAAAATAATGTTTTTAAATATCCAGGCA
This sequence comes from Castor canadensis, assembly GCF_047511655.1. Classification (NCBI taxonomy): domain Eukaryota; kingdom Metazoa; phylum Chordata; class Mammalia; order Rodentia; family Castoridae; genus Castor; species Castor canadensis. The sequence goes on from NC_133389.1 coordinate 121,381,486, forward strand.
ATGATTTATGTTTAATTTTATAAAAGTTCTATTTTATTTGTCAAACTACCTGGGCTATTACTAGGTCATAGGGGAAATGTATTATAAAGTACAAACTGTTTATATTTACAAGCTTTAATTTTTACATGTATATTTTGGTAGAAGGAATTTGTAGTTTGGGGACTGTTACATTCTGATAGATACAAATAAGAATTATTAAATAATTATTGTGAAATTGATAATGAGGAGTACTTGAAACATGTTTTCCAATTTAAAGATATGAGTAGAGAATGTAATTATAATCAAGGGACTTTAAGTTCACTTATGGTTGTTCCAAATAGAGGAGTAAGTCCTAGAGAAAACCTAGTTGGTAGCAATGATCCACATTAGTGGTTCTCAAAGTGTGGTCTCCAGAACAGCACTATCATTATCACCTTTAAATTTCTTAGAAATTTAAATTCAGAGCATCACTTAAGAGCGGAAGAATCAGAACAGACAGGTGAACCCAGTAATCAATCATTTAACAAGCTCTCCAGGTGACTCTGATGCATATTTTCATCTGAGCGCCACAGATCTGATCTGCTTCAGTGGAGACATTACTTAGGGTGGGGCATGTATGACCATTGTATCTTAAGAAAGCAAGAAAATTCTGCAATGATAATGTCTCCTTAATGAAACAAAGAAAATTCTTCTTTACGGAATCAAGCAAGTAATCCAGCAAAAGCTGGCAATGCACAGGAGTAGGAAAACCACAAGAGGCAAACAGAAGAGGGATTAAAGTCAGGTATTAATCAGTAATTGTCTCCCTCCACACAGCAGCCTGGAACCCATGAACAAAACCCCAAAAGGACAAATGGAAAAAAATCTCTTTGCTTTCCCTTTGTCAGAGCATCTTACTGCTTAGCATTCTTAGTGACTATTCATCTGTTTCCTTCTTGTCAACATGCTACAACAAGCACCAATCAACACTTATTTCAGTTCCCTTGTTTATCTCTTTGCTTTTCATTCTAAAGGCTTCTTTGTCCCAAATCAGAGTTTTAGATGCTAAGAAAATTACCTGTCACTGTAGCAAAGATTTTTTAAAAATACATATTTCCACAGGTCAAGGATTATGATATTTTGTAAATCCTCTGAAATGAAACTATTGTTCTTGCAATTTTGACCTTAAAAAGTCCTAGGACATTACCTGACTGACATAGATATGGTGATTTATAAAAATATGAATAAAATAATTAGTGCCAAGAAACATAGCCACGCTTTCCCCTAGAAAGCTTTCCTTTATCAGTTCTCTCATTTTCCTCATTTCCGTCTTTCTGCACATTTACTTCTTGTACATTTGAAATATTATCTTTCCTTTTCACCTCATCTCGTGTCTTTTGTTCTTTCCCTTTCAAACCTTTCTGTTTTAATAAGAATATTTCCCCCAAGTGTCAAGCATGAGATTCTTTTCTGGCTCATTGTTTCATTTATTTATCTGCATATTTGCTTTTTTTTAGGTTCATTTATTCACATCCCTCTTCTTTTATCTGCCCTTTTCCCTTTTTTTTTGTCTCTTCTTATTGTAGTCCACCTTCTTTCTGCTTGGTTTTGCTTGACTGTCTTTTGATCTTGACTTCCTAAGAAACTTCTATTAATTTTTTTCTGTTTTTCATTTTTTTCTTTTCACTTTTTCAGTAAAATAATTTTCTGAGAAAAATGTTGTGTGCAAGGCTCTCAACATATACTCCTCATAGCAAGATAAATAAGACATGGTTCTTGCCTACAAGAAGGTAACATTCTCAATGACATCAATACATCTGACTTGTACCTCTAAAATGTAGCACATCCATTGTCAACTATTTGTACTCATCTCACTCTCTTACTTGCCTCATTTTCTTTCTATACCTTAAGACCTATCTCATTCTTCTTGCTGTTAAAAGATGACCTGCCTGTAGATTCACAAAAATTGGTATCAGTGGGCATACATTTTCTCAATGTTTCAGTTTTCTTCCTTTTTCTCTCAAGTTCCATACTTCACCTGGTAAATCTTCAGGTTCATCTAATGTTGGGTACATTCCTACACTATTTTTGCTTATTTCATATGGAGTAGCCCACCTTCTTTCCTGTGCCATATTGGGTAGGTTTCCATATGTGATCCTCAACATTTTAGTATCTGCAACATAGCAGAAGTACTCAAAAGCAGTTTAACTAAATGAAGAAATCATCTTTGAAAGAATCTGTCATTTTGCATGCCACCCCTACCTCTAGCATTTCTCCCATTCTGCACATTTATACCAAGATAACTGGGAATTATGCTAAGGCATGGTTTGCATAGCCATGTTTTCTATTTCCATGCACAGGAACACATAGACGACAGTAGCACTTTACCTTAGCATAGCTGTTGATATGAGCTCATCTCTTTATTTTATTTATCTTTTTCCAGTTTGCATATGAGGTACATTGCTATACTAAGTGGAACAAAGGTATACAAGGAATTCTAAAATCAGCCATCATTTTCAGGAATATTAGGTATTATTTTGACAAACAACTTAGAGGGCTTTAAAGAGCCCTCATAAGAATGACTCGTTTTCAGGTCGGACATTTTCCCTGGACTTTAAATGTCTAAGATGTAATAGCAGTAACAAAAATATGTGCTGGAAGAATCTGCTTATCTGGTAAGCATTTCACTGTGTCTGATTTATGTTATTATCTCAGTAACAGACTCTATAACAGACTAAGGCTTTCTTGATTACAGGTAGATTCCTAGGTTTCACACAATGAATTAGAGTCCAGGAGATGGAAATGGAGACTTGTGTTTAGGATCTTTGCCCACTTCTCCTTATAGATCAGGAACTGAAGTCTGAGAACAGTCATGGAATGGGAAAAGACCAGAAAGAATTATATTCTTCCTGCCCTTACAGTTTGAGCATTTGGAAAAGCTGCCTGGAAACCTGGCTTCAAAATCTAGACATAATACTGCACGTTGTTTCGTTTATTCTCACTAAAATATGAAGAGCTTATTCCACTGTGAAAGAATCAGAGATACTGGCACCAGCATGTCTGTTCTTGTTTTTGCTGCTGCTGTCATAATGATATTTTTCTTAATCATCCCTAGTTTGCAAGGTGCTGAATAGAAGATATAAGATAATCTCTCTTTCCTAAGGGAGATCACATTCAAGATAGAGATATAAATACACAAACATACACAAATACAGGGAAAGAGACGTAGAGAAAGAAGGAGAAGGAAAATGAAGAGGAAGATGGAGAGGGAAACAAAGAGAGAAAGAATAGACTTTGTTGAATTTTTAGAGAGAAAAAATGCCTTGTTTTTCAACTTTTGAAGTTTTGGGGTTTTTTAATGTTTTACTTCTGATTGAGTGTATCAAACCATATTGTCCTAAAATCTCTAAAATGAAGGTATACCTACTAACATGGCACACAAAAGAAATCATAAAGGTAATAATTATAAACTGTCTTTATTGAATGCCTTTGTAGTGCCTCTAACAGTAAGTACTTATGCAGACTAGGAAGGCAGAAATACTTTTCCTTAATTTATGTAGAATGGAACTGAATCTCAGAATGTTTAAATGACTGGCCAAAGGCTACACATATATAAGACACCCGTGCTTGTTGTATCTAGCATTTTGGAAAACATCTGAATTAAGAGAGCAGAAATGCTTGCAGAGAGCAATATTGTGAAATGTATTATCAAAGGTGCATGGTAGAGTTTGAGGAAATTTTTGAAGGCCTAATAATTTTGAAATGCTTATACTTGCTTCTCCAAAAGTAATATTGCCCCCACTATATGTCCAAGTAACACTTATCCAGTGTTTAAGCTATTGTTGACTTCAGGTGCAGCAACACAAAATCATATATACTAATGCAAAAACAATTTAAGTTACCTGTTTGGATCCAAACTTTACTTTTATATAGAAATACATAAAAATTAGAATCAGGAGATAAAGGAAATATGTTGGCAATGAATAGGCTAAAATGTATAGAAAAAAATTTGAAAGCTCTAAAATGTGTTTTTAGAGCAATTTGATTTCTTATAGGGCATCTGGCTTCCTCTAGATCACAAAGATGGAGCTGTCAGTCCCGAAGTCTGAGACAGAACTGTCATGTTGTTAAATTCACCACACTCCATTGGTTAAAGCTATTCATGGGGTAACCAGACATCAGAGAAGGAAAGAAAAGTACACAAGTGGCTAACTAATAGAGGGTATACTTAGTTGGAGGCTATTGATGTACCAACATCATATAAGCATATAATGCTCAGATTAAGAAAGAGACATATATTTTTAAAAGATTTCCAATAAGACACATGTACAAAGATAATTTTTTCTTATGAAAATATCATTAATCCTGGAAAAGAATCCATTGTAATTTGAAAAGGTTTTAAAGTAGTATATATTACCTACTTTTCTTTTTTAAGCAATGGAGGCCAAAATTGGTAATCTGACTTCAACTAGATATTTTCATTAAGGATACAATGGACTGTCCGTTGCTTAGATTTCTATCTTTAAGGAGTGAACAACAGTCTCCACTAGATAGAGAGCCAAGAGAATAACATCTCATTCAGATCACTGTATTATCTTGGAGCAATCAAATTATATTTTATAAAAGGCACATTTTTGAGAACTATTAGTTTATTAAACTAATAAGATGTCTTAGAGATGAGATATACATTTCTGTGTTTTGTATACAGCTCTCTTCAGTCAGAGGAATCTGAAACTATTAAGAATTTTTAAAAATCAACTATGTCACCAATTTTATCTTTGGGAAAGATATAAAATATCTAGGATCAAAGTTCTTTCTACTTAAACATGTAGACTGACATTGAAGAAGTTCGATAAAAAATTTGAGCAATTATTTGCAAACCAAATAAAAATTACCTTTTTCTCCCCTGACCAGACTCCTTCATGGATATTTATCAAATGTTATATCTCGCTCGCTCATAACCCTTACATTTGTCTACTCATTCTTTGCATCATAAATAAGAATCTCTAGAGTGTTTCAGGGCATAGCAAATCAAGTATAACTGGACTTCAAAACCAAGAATTTCCACATTTATTCTTCTACCAATCTTCTGAGCAGGAAAGGGAATTTTCTGTCAGTTACCACTAAACTGTGCACTCTGCTACAAATGTTCCCTTCTTTCACAGCCAGGCTAAAAAAGCAAGAGGACCAAATAGCTATAAGGGACATTTTTTCTAAGAATAAGAAAAGTATGACACCTTCATCTCAAGTAATCTATAGAGCAGAAAATGTGAAGATTCTGGAAGAAGTTAAACGGAAGCCAAAGAAAAAAACTAATTTGAGAGAAAAATTGTCTTTTGGAATGCTCCAGTTCATACAAGTTTTACCCTGGATATCTTGAAATTTTATCCCATTTTTTTCTTTTATCACTTAACAATATGACATATGTAGTTTAAATCCAGAAAGTGGTTTAAAAAATGAAATTCTGTTAAGTCATTACTTGTGATGAGACACACATGCTGAGGGTTATATGTAAATTTTGGAAGGCTTAAATCCCACTGCCTCCTACCCACTGTTTTCACATTTCCTATCTCTACTCCGGGTGTCTGGCTCCCTAGACAGCAGGGATAGCAAAGATTTTGTGATCACTCCTGGTGATACAAAATTATGTAAACAAATTCTCAGCTGGTCTTTGACGCACGTGATCCAGACAACATTGTTTTGTAGTTCTGCATGGATCTATCGCTTTTGTTGTGTTGCTTTAAGCAGTTTATGGAGAGGAATCACGGTTCCCTGAAACATTTGATTAAGAACTGTTAATTTAAGACTTTATCTGATTCACAATGAAGTCTCTAAATTTAGTGTTGTATGTATGCAAAAATGTTATCCTTATTGTCTTGTCTTATCATTGATAGGCCTGCTCTGAATCCATGCTCTTTTACATTTTAAGATCCTTGCACCTCCTCTGTTCCAATGAGCTTCATTTCACTATTTTAATATGTCTCTTAGTCATTGCTTTCTTCCCCCTCTGTGTCAGTATTACTAATGTAGTAGATGAGATGTAATAATAGCTAGCTTAAAATAAAGTATTTAGTCACAAGTTAACTATTAGGAACTAGCTTGAATATTTTTAACACAAAATTTACTTTTTCAAACCAAACTAATAAGATATTTTTGTAATAGAATTATGCAACTCACATCTTTGTGTGTAGGTGTGTGTGTCTATGTACTTGTGTATTTTGTATGTTCTATATCTCCAAATAGGTTAAGGATCAGTCTATTTTATATGGGTCTGGTTTTGTACATGGTGAGACTTCTGTATATTGGCAAGTGTGGGAAAGAGTATAATGAAGTTCTTTGGGAGGGCTTGCCTTCTATTATCTCAATATTAAGAATAATGGGATAGAGTAAGGTGTAGAAAATTCTTTGATTTTGAACTGCAGTGTAAGGGAATCAAAGCAAAAGTTGCTGAGTACTAAGGCTTGCAATATTTCGTATTTACTAGATGTGTGAAAGATGAAAGAGTTGGTTTTTTTCAGTAAAGGGTTATAACATAAATGCTTTATTTTGAATGATAACAGACAAGATTAAAGTTTGAAGTATTGCATTGAATAAACTTGGGGATTAGAAATATTTTACATCAACTTGATACCAAATCAACTGACCTGTGAAATAGTTGAGTAAAAATATATACCTTACACCAGTAGTGGTAGTAATACTCAATTTTGTTTTAACCATTTAGGCATAGATTGGAGTATATTAAGTGGAGGAAATGAGGTTAAGGTGATTGTGTAGTTCTGGAACAAGATTGCTTTTAGCTTCATTACAGTATTGCAGCAGTCAACACAAACAGGGATATGTGATATTCAGTACAATAGTGGTTATGATTATGTAAAAACCAAGTTTTAGAGTATTAGTAGGATCACATCAGAATAAAGGGCAAAGTAAAACTCAGCATCGTGTAGAGAAATCAAATTGCTCTCAGCAGTTCTTTTTTTTATTTGTTTATTTTTGGAAGGTTCTAAAGTTCCTTTCTTATCATTCCTGTTCAATTAAAAAATATATTTGGTCCCAGGCTTCTGGACCAAAATAAATAAATAAATAAACCAGAAAGGACTCTATCCAGTTAGTGAGACTTGATTATCCTTATTTGTATGTTTGCTTGTCTTTTAGTAATGGAAGCAGTGATGGTTGAAATTAACTGTAATTGAAAGTAACTGCCAAGCAAGTTACTGTTGGTTTTTTTTAAAACTAAAGTTTCTATTGCTATACACATGTTAGTCTATTCTCATTGCTTGTTTTATGAGATTTTAATATACTTTACAATAAGTATGTAAATGCTTCATTACGGTGTGTACATAAGAGTTTAGCTTGGAGTTCAATGTCTTAAAAAATCCAAGATTGTGTCCTCCTAACTGCTGGACTTGCATTCACAGTGGTTCGTTTTGTTGAACACATTTCTTATAGGGCTACAAATTATACTTAATGGCAAAATCTGCAAGGACTGAATGACAGACCATGAGTTCTTTTAATGATTTCATTCAACATGAATGAAATGCTTGCTAAACATGTACTCTTTCCCAGACCTACAGTGCGAGGCCCTGTAGGAAGAAAATGAGGAAACAGCCCTACCTTCCAGCACAGCACACTCAGACTTAAGCTCCATTTTGGTGACTGTAAGATGGAACGATTAGTCTCCTGGAAGAATTAGAGAGCTAAAGGACAGCTACTTCTGATGGAGTGTCACTGAAATAGGGAAGGGAGTGGAAATCACAGGCAGATATAATTAAGTGGTAATATTCTAATTATTTGCTTGGGCTCTGCCTCCATGATGTTCACTATTTTTAAAAATAAAGTGCCTTGTTGATCAATGTCATGAAAGAATAATGAAATTGCATCATGAGCCATGAATTACAAAATTTTGATTCCGTGCAACTAAAATCCTCATCAAGAAGTGGGACAATAAAGGTGTAGTAAAAATTGTCCCTTGAAGAAAAAAAAAAGTGGGGGATGGCCATCAATGGAAATGGCTACTGCAGAACTTCCGTTGAGAATCAAGAACACTAAAGCTAATGCACCTGTTCTTATTTCCAGTCACAAGAATGTTTGTTCTAGGAGTACAAGGTGTTTGTGTGTATAATAAAATGTTCTCAGAAACACTTCTGAATTATCAATGTATTATGTCATAAGTCTTCATAACTCACACATCTTTAATTTTTTGAAAATTTAATAACTCTGTCTCTGTTATGAAGAGTACATATTACTAAAAGTACAACATTTAGAAATTGGAGATTCAATTTGACTACTGATAGCAATGTGATTAAATAGATAATACTGAATCTCCACTCCATATGTAATGAGAAAGTCCCAAAATGCCTAAAATGTTTTGTGAAGTACTTTAGAAACTTTCAAAAGTAGATTGCATTAAGATTATTGGCAGACTAAATTTATTTAAGCTTTAGGTGAAACATTTAATACCTTATCTGAAGAAAGTAATAAATTTATAATAATATATTTACAATCAGTAAACTATTGGGATTTGGGTGAGTACTTAGAGATTGTTTCATCTGTTCACTTTATCTCATAAAGTGAGTAATGGAACAGGGAAGAAGAAATTATGAATTGCCAAAATACACATGTTCATAATGGAAAAAATGAGTTAACTGATTTTGATAAGTTTTATGGCCCAATTTGTTATTTGAATTTCTAATAACAAATAATTTTGCTACATCAATTAAAAAATTTAATCAGAGGTGAAATTTTCATAAAATTAGAGCCTTTTAAAATGCTTGGGATAAACTGAAAGTAGCTGGATCATCTGATATTAAGATACAAATATATTTGTAATAAGTTTTTCAAAGTTGGTAGCACACTACTCTAAAATCTGTTTAAAGCATTTACTAAAATTTCAAAAGTAGATTGACTAAATCTATTATGGAAAATAACTTTATAATAAAAATATTCCCATAAATCCTGGGTAGTTTCACTGGCTAATTATCTTTGGAGAAGAAATAATATGAATTTTACACAAAATCACTTTTATAAGGATAGCATAAGCCTCACAACTATTATGACCAAGTCATGACAGGTAGAAAAATTATATACAAAGTATCTCCCATGAACACAAATGAAATCCTTAATAAAAATATTAGCAATCTGAGCCCACAAGGTACAAAATGGTAAAACCTCATGACCAAGAAGGACTTATCCCAGAAAGGAAAGACTGATTAACATTCAAAAATCACTTGTCGTAGTTTACTGTGTTTACAGAATAAGGGACAAAACACCATATAATTATTTTAACAAATGTTGAAAAAAACATTTGACCTCATTTGTGATTTAAAAGAAACTATCTAAAGATTTTAAGTAGATTTTCCATCTCATAGAGTTAATTTTAAAAACCTATAAATAATATAATACTAAATTGTGAAATGGTAAATGGTTTTCCTAATATTGGGAACAAAACACTAAGCCTCACTTTTACTGCATCTATCCTATCTTTCTTATTGAAGACTTCAGCAGTAAAATAAATGAAGAAATAATAATAAAAAGGCTCTATATTAGAAATGAAGAAGACGTGATTGTTTATTTATAAAATCTTAAAGAATGTAAAGAATAGCTTATAAAATTAATACAAGAATTTAACAACATTACAATTGAACAAGTCAACGTATTTTATATGTTAAAACAAACAGAAAATTGAATTTTAAGAAATCATTTATAACAATGTTAAAGCAAGAAAATGCCTGGAAAAAGTTAACAAAAGTTATGTAAAACCTATAAACTGACAACTATGAAACATTACTGAATGTAATTGAAGAACCAAAAAAATGGTGTGATTTATCATCTTCATGAATTAGAAGACCCATCATTATTAAAATACCAATTATTCCCAAGTTCTTCTACCAATTCAACACAATTGTACATGTAATCCTAGAAGACTTATTTGTAGAAATTCATGAATCAAAAATTTTGTGAAAATAAAGATAACCTGACTTAGAATAGCCAAAACAGTTTTGTAAAATAAGAAAGTCATAGTATTCACTCTCTAATTTCAAGACGTACTTTAAAGTTGTAATAATAAAGACTGAATAGCGTTAGAATAAAGATAGACATATATCAATGGAATATAATATTATATCCAGAAATAGACCTACACACATATGACCAACTGATTTTTGAGTAAGGTTCCAAGGAAATTCCATCTCAAAGGGAATGTATTTTCATGAAATGGTTTTGGAGCAATTAGATAAGTTTATGGGGAAAATGATCCCTAGCACTATTACATGTCATGTGCAAAAACTAATTCAAGATAGATCATAAGTCTGAACTTAAAAGCTGATACTGTGAAGCTTCTAGAAGGCAACAGAAAAACGTATTTCAAATCTTTGGTATAGATAAGACACATGAAGCACAAACCTTGCAGCTTCAGTATATTTAATTCACCAAAATTAAGGAAAACATGAAAAAAGTGATCCACAGACTGGAAGAAAATATTCTCAATTCATGTACCAGAACAAAGACTCGATGCATACATCAAAGAAAGACTGCAGTCTCAGATATGTAAAGAATTCCTTTAAATCACTAGGAGAAACAAATAGGCAAATAAAAAATTAAACAGACTATAAAAGGTCATGGTGGAGGAAGCAAATGGTAAAAACATAGCATTCAGTTTTTGATTTTGAAATAACTTAGCTTATTATTTTTCCACATTATATTCTGATTTATTAGACATATCTAACCTAGTAGTTTGCAATCCCAACTGAATGGTAGCCAACAGTTAGCTATACACCAATGCTAAGGCTCCAAACATCACCAGAATCTTTGGGCTAAGCATCCTAGAAAAGTCAGTACTATTTGAAAGCTTTTTGGTGCCTCTCAGCCAAGTCTAACTGGTATTTAATGTGATATGTTACACTTCTGTCTCTAGGTTGGAGGGAAAATTATTATATAAAACACAGTGAATTTGTACTATGAAAATCTGACTTGCCATTGCCAACTTTATGAAGACATATTAGACATTAGACAACAGGAACCTTTAGGGAGGGAAGGGATATCAGCTGTTAATTGGAGGGGGTTGGTTGTTTTAAGAAGTACTCAAAAGGTTTTGTGGTGTTGAGGCTGCAACATTGGCAACTAACATCTAATTCATCATTCTTACTCTAATGATCTACATGGCGGGATTCTTTTAAATTTTGATCAAATGTGTTGGGCAGACCCTATTACCTCATTAGCCACTGTTCCAAACTGTGTTTCATTGGAGGTTGATAGTGTGAGCCAAAGGTGACTGCTTGTAGCATCAGTAGCAGAAATAAGTTGTGCTTGATTGCAGTTCAAAGCCAATTCTAGTTCATGAGATCCTGTGTCAAAAAAATATCATCACAAAAAAAAGGCTGGTGGAGTGGCTCAAGCAGTAAGAGCACCTAACTAGCAAACCCACTGCTGACAAAGAAATAAGTAAGTTATTGGGCTTAAGTTAAGATCTGCAACTTACAGTTGCAGAAAGTCATTTTCTGATATTTCCAAGTGTCCTTTAAGGCCCATGATATAATGGCAGGGATTCCACCATTAAATAATCTCTCACATGACAAAACTTCATTGGTTTAGATTTCCTGATCCAACAATAGTTTTAACATTATAACTCTCCTCATTTCCATCCTACCTTGGGGTCTGAGTTTTTTCTACCTTGTTTCTTCTTAGTATTTCTTCCTAAATTTTTAAATAAACCCTCTTTTCTTCTTCATTACTTAACCATTGCTTTTTTCTTTACTTAGGACCTTACTATAGTTAAAGATTATATTTGAGTTGGACTCTGCTTTTCCTTACTCTCTTCTTTCCTTCCTCCCTTAGTCTTCCCCTTCATTTCTTTTTTCTCCCCCCCTGCATATATTTATGAAGCACTTTTTATGAGAATCATTCAAAAGCTAATGGGACTTTTAACTTAGAATGGAAATCAGTCCTTTCATAAACAACCGTCATTAGAAATACAGGGGATGGAAGAAACTGCAGAAAACTACACACCCTGAAATTAAACTTGATGCGTATGGCATGTAGAAATCTAGCCAACCCTCATTTTAGGCAAAGAAAGAGGTAAAGCAAGGAGGAAGGTGGGCAGAGCAAGTTATGTATGAATTTGCACAATTGTTAAATGTTACTTTTAATAAATCATCAGGGAAGATTTTACCTACCTTAAAAGCTTTATGCTCTCTTATTTATGAATACTGCCTAGGTTCCTTACATATTTGCTAAAAGGGTTGGATTCAATTCCCTTCCACCTCTAACAATTTATCCTGCAGTGGAGGGTTATTGGCTTACCTTAGCCCTATAACTCAGTTGGGAGCACTCCTTTGAATACCCTCCGTCATAACAATAAACACATGGTATTATAGTAATTTCTTGAGTACTTTTCTGCTTTCTCCACTAGTTTGGAATCAGGGATCATATTTTTCATATGCAAAAAATGCCTGATTCTAACAAAGTAAAAAAAATGTCAATAATTTGTTTTTTGGTGAGACTGGGGTTTAGACTCAGGGCTTCACACTTGCAAAGCAGGCGCTCTACTATTTGATTCACAACTCCAGTACATTTTGTTTTGCTTATTTTAGAGATGGGAGGTCTTGCAAACTATTTGCCTGGGCTGACCTAGAACCGTGATCCTCCTGATCTCTGTCTCCCAAGTAACTGGCATTACATGTCTGAGCCACCAGTACCTGGCTAGGAAATAATTTTTTTTAACCCATTGGTATCCAAGTGTTCAGTCTGACTGGAGTAACTGCCCACAGTTTGCTTCTGCAGGGAGCTGCTTCAGTACCAGTAAGCTGCACTTTTTATGACCCTTACAGTCTAAACTTTCAGTCATCAACATTCTCAACATTTTCCTAATGGAACTTCTCCAGGTTCAACTTTTGTGATGAAAGTTTTATATTTTATGGCTAAAATTTTATGAAGCATTTTAAAATATGGTACTGCACTGCTATAACACTTTTTAAAGTAGACGTCATAATTTCAAAATGCAAAATATTTTACATACTTACATATACACACATATGCATACACATACATGTTAAAATATAGCCAGAGCTAGAAACAGCATGGACTAGTGTAAGAGCACCAGGTTTTAGTAACTGGGACAAGACTTTCCATTTTAGTTGTGAAATGATGGTAATCAAAGCTTATCTCTTTAATGGATAGTGATGTGGAGTTTGAAAACTATGAAAATGGCAGTGCAAGTTATTAGTAAAATGATGCTGTCTGAATATTTTTCTGGACCCTTAAAGATTTGGAGCTGTACTAGAAAGAATCCTTCCTCCCTGGGTAGCATAGTGATATGCTGGATAAACCTTGCTGATTGACACCTCCATTTTCCCTGAAGAAACAAATGTTGTAGGTAGTGAACATTGCATACTCTTTCAGGATTTTCAGGGCACTTTAAATTCTAAATTCTTATTTTTGTGGCTCTCTTCTGAACCCCATCACTCATTCCCTCACACACATCATCTATTCCCAGACTTTCTAGGCAGAAATCATTATCCAGTCAGCTGCCCCAAGCTAGAAATCTCTGAATTCCACCCCTTTTCCCTGCACAGAATTAATCACTTCCTAGAAGCAATTAAAAATATCCATATTTAAATTTATCATCTATTTATAATTAATTATTCACATGCCTGCCTGTCCTAAGCTACTCATCACTACCACCCCTTTTTTCCTTGTCTCCAGCACTAATAAATTATCAATTACATATTCAATATTTACTGCCTTTACTGTATTGTATAGAAGGCCTAGAAACTCAGGCCCAAGTGGAGTGATTTGAGTACCAATGGCAGTAACCATAGCTAGCACTCATTAGTAACTTGATAATCAGGGAACTGAATGGCAGAGGAGTTGTGGGAGCTTCCAAAAGTCACATGGTTGGGAATAACAAAATTTGGGTTGGAAATGAAACAGCAAAATTTCAGAAATATGAGTGTATTATATTCATCAAAATAGTTGTTTTGAGGTACACCACTAGATAAGGTTTGAAAATCTATCCAAGACAACTCATTGACTACCATAGGATTCCACCTTGCTCCCCAGTTGCTGGTTTCTTGGAGGATGATTGTTCAAAGAGTTGTATGGCTGCATCGCCTCAGCTTTCCAGCTTATAAACACAGTAAGGATTACAAGGAGAACTATTTATAAACTTTCATTTGTGTTTATGGGAATCATATTTTGCTTCTGAAATTGGACTAGTTGCTGGCCAAATCTTTATTTTAATAGATTTATAAACTAGTTTTAAAAACAAGTAAGGCCCAGTTAGCTCTCTTAAATCTTTCCTTTCTTTGTCTTGCAGGTTGTAATGGTGAAGTGAAAAGAGGTTGATTCCCTACTGTAAGCCTTTAGTGGCTTTTGCTAATTGACATGGGCTAGAATTGAAATAGGTGAACAGTAGGGATTCTGGTTATCGGTTCTTCAGCAGAAATCTAGCACCATCATTCCTCAGTAGCTACTAATGAAGTTCAACCAGGTTTGGGGTGCGCTAGAGGTGCCAATGTGTAAGACAGCACTGATCACTATTTCTAAAGAAAGAAAAGGTAAAAAGTGAAATTCTGCTTCCCAAGCCTAGTTGATTAGATTACTGCAAATACCGTTCATGGGTTGAGTATCCCTAAAAGTAATGCTTTGGATCAGATGTTTTAAATTTCAAATATTTTAATATTTTAGAATATTTCCACGTATTTATAGTGAGGCATCTTTAGGATGGGACTCATTTTAAATGCAGTTAATTTACACTTCATATATACCATATACACATAGACTGAAGGTAGTTTTACACAGTATTTTTCATGTTGCCTGCATTTTGACTGTAACCTGCCCCCCCCCTAGATCAGGTGCTCAAAAAGTTTCAGACTTTGGAGTATTTCAGATTGTAGGTTTTTAGATTAGGCATGCTCAACATGTATTAATTTTATCATGGGAAATCAAATAGAAAGCTAAGGAGTGAAAACACATAAAACAATAGTGGAAATTATGTTTCTTAATTGAGGATGAGCAGCAGAATAATTTGAGAATGTGTTTTTAAAATATATACCAACACAGCCGTCTCCTGTTTCCTCTAGATCTGGCTCAGTACACCTGAGATGCTGCCAGGTATTGAATTTTTTCCCCCAAAGCTTTTCAGGTAATTCTGATGTACTATACTGGATTATAAATGGGAGTGTTATTCCCAAATTATGTTATTAGCCTTACACAGCCATCCACTAATATTAAAGTCCAGTACAGTCTCTTCTGCTGACATGCAAATTTTTCTTTTCAGGGGCATAGGACACATGATACAATAGCTGAAATCCTATTGTAAAGTGCTTTGTCCTTTTGAAATTGGACAAGTTGCTAGCCAATCATTCTTTTAATAGTTTTAAATTAAATTTAAAAACAAATCCTCCATTTTATTTTTCAAATAATAGTAGCCCTAACTATGAAACAGATGAAAGAAGGGTTAGATTGATGAAATTCGGCCTGGACAACTGCTTCTCAGCTTCTCTGGCCTTCAGGTGACCTTCTTGATTGTCTGGGGACCCCAAAAGGTACAAGTTTAACCACTGGCAGACAGTTTAACCCTCTCATTTCACAGGTGAGAAACCAAGGCCCTATGAAATGAAGCCATTGGCCTTGGAAATCACTGTTAGAAAGAACAAGAGGGTCATCACTGCCTGTCACATCACATTATTATATTTATTTACTTCTACCAAGAGAGAGGATTAAAATATCTAATGGGCTGCCATTGTCTTCATTAAAATTTTGATCAACAATATGCTATTCTTAAACTTGGATTTATGATTGCTAGCATAAATGGAAAAATATATGTAAAATTAAATTAGTTTTATTATCCCATTAAAGGAACCATTTGATTTTGTCAGTTGGGAAAAATCTAATAAAATCAGATGTTACATTAATTAAGTACAGTAATATAATGAAGTTCAAATTTGTAAAACTGGATATGAATAAGGCCCTGTAGAGGAGGTAATATGTAATTTCATCTGATGAAGTCTCTTGGGGATTTCTCTTACATTCATTCTGTGCAACACACAGAAATTAGTTGAGTTTCATTCCCTTTACCCTCAAAAAGACTAATGAGCATTATAAAAGGAAATAACAGTTAAAAAAAAAAGCATTTCACTCAATCTTATCTCTAGTAACCAGTAGACTTACCTTTAAAACTTCCAAAGAGTTTTAACTTAAAACTTGTAAGTTCTTGGTAAACTACCATGTTCCACTTTAAATATACAAATTAACTATTTAAGCCATGGAAAGTGTTAAGTTACATACCTTTTTATGTAGTTTTAATAACTCTGAACCATATACTGTGGAAATATTTTGTCTAAAAAAGGAGAAAAATAAAGAACTGTTAAGCAAATCACCACTACTGATCTTCTCCAAAAGAATTAAAATGCCTTATTTTCTGAAGCTGACAGAAAATGGAACAATGCATTTTGAAATTTGATTTTCTTTACTTCATAGTAACACTGAAGGTTATTTGAAAGGAACATATGTAACTTAATGGGGTGCCACCTATTACATCACTAGTGGCATTTCCTAAAGAGCAAAACTTGAATAAAAACATAAAACAAATATTGAATATTTTTGAATAGCAGGTAGCTTTGGGCTGAGATCTAGTTTTCCTGTCACAGCATTAAATATCATGTTTAAAAGGAACATTCTAGATAAATGAGACCTTTGGAAAGATTATAACACTAAATCCTGCATTTATTGAGAGATAGAATAATGAGACATATAGATATCACAAAAGAAAAGGAGCGTAAGCTTGTGCTGTGATGAGGGTAGAGTAAGCTTTACATGGTCAGATTAAGACTGCCTTGAGATACACTGAAGGCTTCTGTGCAGTCTGAGGAAAGAATCTAGCTTTAAATCATCAAACAAGTTAAAAATAGCAAAATGTTTTGTTAAGAGAAACCATCTGTTCTGACGCATCAGAAGAGGAAAGACTGAGGAAGTCTTCAGGAAGGCTCTTGGGGCTCAGGAGTAGAAAAAGATCATACTGGAATGTGGTTCTCTTCTGGGCCTCATTCAAGTTTATCACTTATTCCAACCTCATCAGACTTGAAAGTGGGGTAAATATTCTATTCCAACCAGGATTCTAGTCTCAATAACAATGAAAAAACAAAGACAAACTGACCCTCTCACTGATTCTCAATACTGCCTGACAACAGAATCACCTGGGAGGGCTGAAAAAAAAAAATCCCAATGTCTGGGCCCCACCTCAGGTCAATTAAACCAAAGTCCCTAGAGGATAGCACACAGACATTGGACTCAGCAGGTAACTTAATGTGCAGCCAGCATTGAGAATTTCTGTTCTATAATAAAAATATAAGAGCAGTACTTCCCCAAGAACCAAGAAGAGCATCACCCTGATAAAAATCATACATCGATATTTGGCAAATTTAACTTCTACCAATATTACTGAAGGCATGGAGGTATTGACCCCTGTGGGAAAAGTCCCATTTCTTTTGTGGACAAAATAACTGCCTAGAGAATAAATTATCCTTTTTTTTTTTCTTTTTAAATTTTAAGAGACATTTCCACGAATATATCAGCTTTTTGGCTGAAAGGAAGAAGTCACAATCTGGTTACAGAGAGAGCCAGTATATTACATAAGAAGAACATGTTGTCATAGACTGAATTCCATGATTCTGGTGTTCCCAAGAATATTTTTGATGAAGCCACACCTTAGATTATTTTTCCCCATAGCTGAATGTACTGGATGAAAAACTTTTTCTATGTTCAGTATCATACTTCTTTTATTTGCACATCAGAGAACAAATTTAGATACATAGAAATAGTATTTTCACTCAATAAAAAGTGGACATAAATAAAAATGCCAGTGAACAAACTACTGACAGGACCCAACAAGTTAGTGACATTGTATTGTTTCAGCAGCAGTCTGAATGCCTGTCAATTTAAAGTGTCTGCTGCAGAAGGAGTTGAATTTTTCCCACTTCCTAATGCTACTACCTCCAGTAAGGTCAACCAAATACTTTAATGCTTAACAGAGGGAGCGTTAAGTACCAAATATACCCAATCCTTGGGTAGAGCATAGGTATTATAAGTGATGTTCAGTGAGTTAGAATTGCATGTGGTTTTAGGAAACCAGTTTATTCAAAAATAATTCTAACCAAAGGCCAGTGGTACAAGAAGCCTAGCCATCTAAAGGAAAAGGCACTGCCCAGGTGAGTTCTCTAGGGACCAGCCTATTGAGAAGAGGTTCTGGAAATTGTTCCCGCTCTGTGGGGAACACGAGCTGTATTAAGGAAAAATCACAGCAGAAGCCTTATCTCCCTACCTACATCCTGGATAAAAGGCAGTAATCTCCCCTATTTAGATATTTCTTTCACAGCTTTTGTGAACCTCAATGTTCCCTATTTAATATATCTTCTGCTAGGGTGTAAGCCATGCTCCTGATTTCTGTGAGGGAACTGTTTGTACCTGAAGCAAAAGAGGGATTTGTAAATATTTGAATGAATGGATAAGTGAATGAATAAATGAATATAGTTACTTTACTTTAATTCAACCTATTTTTTTATCTTTCTTCCTGCTTTAAAAACCACAGCATAAAGAAACTTCTTAATATTTTCATTTATTTTTAAATGATTATAAATTTTGACCATCATTCTCATTTTAAATGATTCTAGATAAGGGAAAATAGAATAGGTATGTATTTATTCCAATCCTTGCTATGAAGTTTTGCCTTGAGGAAAAATTTCTAGAATTATTGAGGGGAGAGGAATGTGGGTGTTATGTGAAGGATTTTTGTTTGTTGGATTCCCAGAGATAGAGAGTATACTCTTAGTCCTGTCATCCACTGGTTCCGAAATGACTGTGTGCTTTTGTTGTGTTGTAAAAGCTCTATATGCCTAGAACACAGTAATACGATGCAGATGGGTGAGTGAGCTGAACAGCAGTACACTATGTGGCAGTTTTTATTAGACTTGCATGGCTACTGTACCATGATTATTTTTAACCATGTGAGCTTCCTGGGGCTTGCTTTTTTTGCTCCTCACTCATTGTTATTCATAAACTTTTACATAACAGTTTCATTGTCTTGATAAGACTTAGAATTACCTTATAATATGAGATTTTTAGGCCTAATAAATCCTTGATGAAGTACACTCATATGAATCATGGGAATAACTGATGAAAGAATAATGAATGCTCTTACACCCACTGCTGGTTGCTTTAATGATAACTCTTATTAGGTAGGTGTAATTTCGCTAAAGCTTAATGTAGATTAACCAAATGTAATAGATTTTTGTGGCAAATATGAGCTTTTAAAAACTAGTTTCCTACCTGGGCACCAGTGGCTCATGCCTGTAATCCTAATTACTCAGGAGGCAGATAGCAAGCAGATTGTAGTTCAAAGCCAGCCTAAGCAAATAGTTTGTGAGACTATATCTCAAAAACCCTATCTGGACTGGTGCTGTGGCTCAAGGAGAAGGCACCAAGTTCAAGTCCAGTATCACAAAAAAATTTTTTTTTTCCTAGTTTCAGAGGACTGATAATGTATGAGCAACTACCATTAACATTTTGTTGTTGTTCTCTGTCTATGAGGAATTTGTCAGTATTCCCCCCCAGTGTCTATGATTTCCCTCCTATTCTAAATGAACGCTAACATCTGTAAGGAGGGCAGGTTGTGTCAACTTTCTATCTCCAGTACCTAAAGCAGTGTCTTGGACAATGACAACACTCAGTACATACCTGTTGAAACTTCAAATGATGCAACCTTAACCACAACACACTCTGAACAAGGTGAAAGTCAACTCAGTGGGCACGTGTACTCGTGTTAGAAGTGACTGATCCTCTCTGGCCTTACTGGGCTTGTCTTTTAGGTCTCTGTAGAACTCTGCAGTTTCTGTTCTCTGTGTTACTCTCTTATGGCACTTGCATTGTCCAAGGCGAGACAGACCACTGTTCTCACTTTCATGTGACCTTATTCATCTCCTCGTCCCATTAGGTCCTACAGTAAACCAGATAATGAATAGCTTTTCCTCTCTGCACTACAAATTCTGTCCTTAAATTCCTTCTGCAAATTTTCAATAATTGTCAAACTTGGCAAGTTTGCTTTCAAGGATAAAGTATTAGGAACATGAATGAATCTGAAGAAAAGTCAAGCTAACAAAAATGTCCCCAAAGTAGGATGTTTCTTCACTTTAGAGCTATATATTTCTTGGCCTATTTATTTGATTCTTTCATAAATCATGCCTGGGTGGGCAAAAGAGTGTAATACATTACATCTAAAACTGCTCCAGGTACTTTTGATAATCTATTCATGTTCAGCAGTGTCATTTTTCCTCAGATATACTAAACTATATCATTACTGTTTCAAAGTTGAATTTTTTCAAATAACAAATAAGATATTATTAAATTCACTTGGTTAAACTGAAGATGTGGTTCAGTGGTAAAGTGCTTTGATAGCATGCACAAGGCCCTGGGTTCAATCCTAAGCACTGCAAGAAAAAATAAGTACTTGTTTAATAAATATTTTTAAGTAGCCACTCTGCCTCAAACAACATTGGAGATTTTTTTTTAATAGATAAAATAATGCAAGAGAATATTAAAACTCAATTTAACCCTGGGAAACTCCTAACATCCCCCATTTCCAGGCTTCTAGAAGTGGAGCTTCTGGAATACCCTTGACAACAAGGTTGGCATTCAGCCCCAATATGTTATTTATAGTATTGTGTTGCTGCAGTCTTGGGCCACAAATCCTCCTCAGCAGCAGGCAGTCCATAACACTGTGGGCCTTGGTCAGACCCCAGTGCTATATTGATCTTATTTGACTGTGGGTTGAGGATGTGACACAGTTTAATAATATAAGTGACCACAGGCATGGCATTTGAGACTAAAACTGATCTCTCCATGATGATTCTGGTAAGAGCCAAACAGAATCTTTCAGTGCCCAACACACAGACCAATTAGTGTGGACAAGGCTCCAGGCTTCAGGCTTGTAGGACTGGACTACCCTCCTTTTAGGTACTTCTCCAATTCATGTTAAACAACTTATCAACAGCCAATATAGAACAAACATGGGTTTTGATTACCCTCTAGAGGAGATACAGTGGCAATACACCAACAGAACACTTGAAACAAACATGGACTTGGAGGCCATCTAGTGCTGAAATGAAGTGACTACAGTCTCAGAGAAAATAAACAGCCTGCTTAGAATTAATTTCTGGAAACCAGAATACTAGAAAAATCTGATTATGAAGTCTGAAATGAAAACCTAATTCTTCAGTGCCCTGGTGATTGTGCATACCAGTAAGTATTAAGAGCTTTCAGGACACTATGGCCTCACTTCATGGTGAAAATAAGGTGCCAGTAACTGACCAGAAAATAACCAGTATTGAGAACTGTCAGATGGAGAATTTAAAAGAATTGTTTTAAGGAAATTAAATGATCTTCAAGAAAACACTGAGAAATGTTCAATTCTCTAACAGTCAAAATTAATAGACAGATGGAAGACTATTTTAAAAATTAAACAGGCATCCTCAAACTGAAAAATATGGTAAGTGAGGTTGAAAATGTGATAGAAATCATCAATCACAGGGTAGATAAAACAGAACAAAGAGCTAATAAGATCAAAGACAGACTATTTGAAATATGTAGTAAGAGGAGATAAAAGAAGAAAGAATCAAGAATAAGGTGCATCTATGGGAAATTTGGAATAACATTAAAAAGGAAAATATTCAAATTATTGGAGTTCAAGAGAAACTTAAGAAAAACAACGGGGTTGTTAGAAACTTTAGAAAGTTTAGAAACTTTAGAAAGTTTAGAAACTTTAGAAAGTTTCTAAAGGAAAAAACAGTTTATTAAGGAGATAATCAAATCACAGAAAGCTTCACAAACCTGAGAAAGATAAAAATATCCAGATACAAGAAGATCAATGGTCACAATTCAAGTGATTTATAATATGCCTTGGAATAACCACTCAACCAAGGCTATTCCAAGGCATATTATAAATCAAGCATTCTTAGGAGAAAGATAAAGTAAAGATGTTTAATGTATCAAGAGAAAAGAAATAAGTAACATGTAAGAGCCTCCCAATTCACATGACAGCAGACTTCTCAGCAGAAAACTAACAGACCAGGATAGAGTAGCATGATTTTTACAATAGTGAAGGGGGAAAAAAGCTACCAACTGAGAATACTATATCCAGTAAAGCTATCCTTTAAAAATGAAGGATAAAGACATTTCCAAACAAATGAAAGGTGGGAGAAATATATCTCCATTGGACCTGTCATAAAAGAAATACTAAAGGGAGTTCTTCAAACTAAAAGAGACATTAATGAATAAAACCAAAACATCAGAAAATATATAACTCCCTGATAAGACCATCTGCAGAAAAGATTCTGGGAGAGAGAGCAGAAAACCTACATTTTATACCTTATAGGTGTCCCTCCTCTACTCTGAACAAATGACCACACTGGTAATTTACATGAATCCAGGAAATTCATGTAACTTGAACTAAATTTCATTGACATAGATCCACGTGGCTGAGAAGTGCATGCCACACAAAAAGGGAAGATCAGAGAGAACACATTGGAGGAACTATAGACTTAACTATGGCAAGAGGAAAGAGACTGGCTGTGTGTGAATATGAGTGAGGGTATTTTTTGTCTCTAGGACAGAGAACTGTGAAGTCAGGGCACACGGAATCAATCAGAGCCCTGTGCCTCCCCAGCCAGCAATGACTGATTTGTTCTAACTGCTTTGTTCACAGAGAGGAACAGGTAAGTTTGATGGAAACCAGCCACTGCTCAGAAATTTCCCATACTATACCTGCACAGGCATAGTGCCTCTGGTACAAGAAAGCATCCAACCTGGGAGCCTTGGCTTCAGCTTTTAGGAGAAGTTTGATGTTGACTCCTACACTCCCCACATTAGCAGGCCTGTGTACTGGAAAACACTGAAAGGAGAAGCAGGAAAGGCAAGAAGGGGCTCAGCCTGCAAACAGCCCTTTCTGGTCTAAGTTGCTGGAACTTCACAAAGAAAAAAATGGATTTTCCCCACACCAACTAAATTGTAAAAGACAAGCCTAGAGGGAGGAATCCATCCATACTGTTCTTCTTAGCAGGAAACATTGACTGCTGGTTCTATTTTGAACTGTTCTTGTCTTTCTTTGTACTTTATTATGTTCTCCTTTACTATCATTTCTTATACCTTTTCTTCACCCCATATACTTTTCCTCTTTTTCCTGTATTACTTATTCTCTCTTTTGTCCTTTACCCATAACACCTTCTTTTCATTAATTATTATGTTTAATAATTTTAAACTAGTTTATGCAATAAATATAGTTCCATTCTTTTCTAATCTAATTTGGAATGTAGTTGGATGTTTGAAATGGCTTTTTAAATAAATTTAAATATTTGGCTTGAATTTGAGTTGTTATTTTTTTAAATTCTGCCTACTTTTTCCTCTTATAAATAGTAGTGGAGATTTTGACACCAAGAGAAATCTGTCCACTAACTAAGAAAACTCCATCCAAACAAACAAAAAAATACTGAAAGAGATATGCTTCCCAACAGATCTGCAAACTGCAATGTAGAAACACAAGAAATATCAAAAAGTAAGCCAATCTGACTCCTCCAAAAGCTCGTAAATCCTCAGTCACAATCTAAAGATATGGAAATGGTTGAAATGCTGGACAAAGTGTTCAAAAGTGTAGGTTTTTAAAAGATTGAGATAACAAAGGGGATTTGGTTAAATAGATGATTAGATGAGTGAAGAAAGGAATCAATTCCAGGCCTAGACAAGAAAGTCATTAATATGGATGAAAAATTCAACATGGAAATTAAGATTCTGGGGAAAAAATGGAAATGTCAGAATTGAAAAACTCAGAAATCAAAAAATACAGTGAGGGGCTTGGCATGGTAGTTCATGTCTATAATCCCAGTTTTGAGGGAGACAGAGATGAGGAGGATCACGATCTGAAGTATCTGAAGTAAACCTTGGCAAAAAGTTAGACCCCATCGCAACTAACAATAAATAAATTAATAAATAATAGCAAAACGTCCAAGACTCTGGGACATGATAAAGAAACTAAACTTAAGAATTCACAGGGAAGATGAAGGAGATGAGATACAAACTAAAAGCATAGAAAACCAATGAAGTTATAGCATGAATTTCCCCAAATTTAGGGAAAGGAATGGACATCCAAATGCAGGAAGCATTTAGAACCGCAAAAAGACATAACTAGACAAGACACTGTCATGTCACTTTATAGTTAAAATGTCAATGTTATAAAACAAAGAAAGAATATTGAAAGCTGCAAGAGAAAAATGTCAACTTACTTGTATAGGAAAACTCATCAGAATTATATCACTTCTCATTAGTAACCCTAAAAACATGAAAGCATGGAATGTTATATTTGAAGCCCCAAGAGTAAACAACTGCAAAGCAAGATTACTGTGTGCAATAAAGTTATTCTTTAAAATCAGTGTAGAAATAAAAGACCTTCCAGGATAAGAACAAATTGAAGCAGTTCATAATCACTGAGCAAGAATTGCAGAAGATATGAAAAGGTATCCTACCCAGAGATGAGGAAGAAAGGCAGTCACATGAGAGTTTAGACAAATAATAAATTTCATGAGAGTCATAGATGAATAAATGAGAATTAAGAAGAAATCAAACTTGTTTAACACAGCAAACAAGCAAACATGTAAGGTAAATAAGGTGAGAAACAAAAGAACAAACAGTATTCAAATCAGCCAGGAAAAAAATTATAGGAATTAACAAATATCTCTTAATAATAACCTTAAAAGTAAATGCTTTTAACTCTCCAATTAAAAAAAAAATGCAGACTGGCTAATTACAGTAAAAAACAAAATCCATCCATTTCTTGTATGCCAGAACATGTTATTGACAAAGACACACACAGACTGAAAGTGAAAGTGTGGAAAATGATATACCAAGAAAATGGAAGCCAAAAAGCCAAAATTACTTAAAAGAGATAAAAGTCACTACATATTAACAAAGGGAACAATCCATCAAGAAGATACAAGGATTTTATATCTATCTATCTATCTATAGATAGATATCTATAGATATCTAGATAGATATATATAAAATGTTGATACACCCAACTTCATAAAACAAATACTACTATACATAAAAGTACAGATAGGCCCAGATAAAGTAACAATGGGTGACTTCAATACCTCACTGTCATAACAAAACAAATCATCCACACAAAAAATCAACAAAGAAGATTTAGAGTTAAACTACATCATAGATCAAGTGAACTTGACAGACAACTACAGAATATTCCATCCATCAGCTTTAGAATATGTAATCTTCTCAGCAGATCATGGAACTTTCTCTAAAATAGATAATATTTTGGAACATAAACCAAATCTTAACAAATATATAAAAATTGAAATAATTTCTTAAATCTTATGAAATCATAATGGAATAAAAATAGGACTCAATAACAATGACAACTACAGAAACTATGCAAACACATAGATATTGAATAATACACTTTTGAATGACCAGTGGATGATGAAAGAAATCAGGGAGGAAATCTTTCAAATTCTTAAAATCAAGTGAAAATGAAAATGCAACTAGGAACCTTTGGGTTGAAACAAAGTTCATTCTAAAAGAGAAGTTTAATGCTTACATGAAGAAATGAGGGATCTCAAATAAATAACTCAATGATGCAACTCAAGAGCTTAGAAAAATAAGAACAAGTTAAATCCAAAATGAGCAGACAGAAAGAGATAATAAAGATCAAGTTGGAATTAATGAAATGGAAATTAAAAGAACTATGCAAAGAATTGATTAAATAAGGTTTGGTTCTTTGAAAAGTACACAAGTTTGACAAACTTTTAGCCAAACTAACCAAAAGAAGGAGAGAGAAACCCAAGTTAATAGAATTAGAGATATAAAGGGGATATTACAACATTTACCAATGAAATCCAGAGAATCATTAGGGAATATTTTGAAAATTTATATCCCAATAAGCCAGAAAATCAATAAGAAATTGATAGATTTCAAGACACATTTGGCATATCAAAATTGAAATAAGAGGATATAAGCAACATAAATTGATCTATAACAAGCAATGAGATTAAATCCATAATAGTCTGCTGTGGGGTGTTAGTGGATCATGCCTGTTATTCTAGCTACTTGGGAGGCAGATATCAGGAGGATCATAGTTTGAAACTAGCCAGGCAAATAGTTTGTGAGACCCTGTCTCAAAAATACCCAACAGAAAATAGGGCTGGTAGAGTGATGCAAGTGGTAGAGTACCTACCTAGTAAGCCTGATGAGTTCAAAACCCCAGTACCATAGTAAAAGAGTCTCCCAACAAAGAAAAGCCCAGGACAAGATGAGTTCTCTGCTGAATTCTATCAGACCTTTAATACCAATGGTCCTCAAACTATTCCATAAAATAGAAAGGGAAGGGATGCTACCAAGTCCATTCTACAAGTTATTATTACCCTGATATTCATACTAGATAAGGACAAGGCAAAAGAAAAGACTATAGACCAACTTCTTTGATGAGCATGAACATAAAAATTCTCAATAAAATACTTGCAAACAGCCTGGATCTACATAATAAGTTTCAAGGCCAGTCTAAGCTACATAGCAAGACCCTATCTCAAAAAAAAACAAAAAAGACAACAATAGTAATAATAATAATATAAATACTTGCAAACTAAATTCAGCAGCACATTAAAAAGACCATACAGAATGATTAAGTTGGTTTCATTCCAGGAATGCAATAATGGTTCAACATACAAAAATCAATACACATAATACAACACATAAGTAGAACTGAGAACAAAAATAACAATTCTTCAGGAATCATATTCTTTCTTCAGAATCATATTCTTCTCAGAAATAGAAGAAAAATCTTAAAATTCAAATGGAAGCCCAGAATAAACTCTGAATAGCCAATGCAATCCTTAGCAAAAGAGCAACGCTAGAGGAATCACAATACTGATTTCAATTTGTACTACATAACCATAGTAACAAAATCAGCATAGTACTGGCACAAAACAGACACACAGATGAATGGAGTAGAATAGAAGACCCAGAAATAAACTCACCTAGATACAGCCATCTGCTTCTTGACAAAGGTGCCAAAAAATATACATTGAATAACAAACAGCCTCTTCAACAAATTATTCTGGTTTAACTAGATGGGTATCTAGTATCCCAGATATCATATAGAAGACTAAAACTCAAATCTGTCTCATCCTGTATAAAAATCGATTCAAAATGGAACAAAGACCTCACTGTAAGATTTGAAACTGTGAAGCTACCAGAAGAAAACACTAAGAAAATACTTCAAGATATAGGCATAGGTAATGACTTTGTAACTAGAATTCCAGTAGCTCAAGAAATAAGAGCAAGAATTAACAAATCAGATTACATCAAATTTTTAAACTTCTGTATACCAACAGAACAATTATCAGAGAGAAGATGCAGCATACAGAATAGGAGAAAATCTTTGCCAGATATTCATCAGATAAGGGGTTAACATCCAGAATTATACACCAAAAGAACAAATAATAAATGGGTAAATGAACTGCACAGACATTTTTCAAATGAAGTACAAATGGCCAATAAATACATGAAAAAATGTTGAGCATCTTTAGTCATCATTGAAAAGCAAATTAAGAGTATGTCACCTCAGTTAGAATGCATCTTAATAAAGAAAAAAAACAAAAACAAATGCTGGTGAGGATTCAAAGAGCAGCTGTAATAGACTGTTGGTGGGAATGTAAATTTATGTAACTATGATGAAAATCAGCATGGAAGTCCATCAAAGACTAAGAAATAACTACTATATGATTCTGCTTTACCACTGCTGGCTATATACCCAAAGGAACTGAAGTCAACAATTGATAAGGATACCTGTATAACCATGTTTATAACAGCACTCTTTATAATAGCCAAGTTGTGTAATAATCCTAGGTGTCCATCAACACATGAATGTATTTTTTAAATGTGGAATATACACACAAAAAAAAAGGAAATGGAATTATGACATTTGCAGGAAAATGTATGCAACTGGAGATCATCAGGCTAAGTAAAATAAGCCAGACTCAGAAAGATGAGTATCACATATTATCTCTAATATGTAGAATCTAGATTTTTTTAGAAGTCATTAAAGTAGCAGAGAGACTGAGGGGTGAAAGTGTAGGTTGGGAGGGAGGAGAGTATGATGGGAGGAGAATATTGCCAAAGTGTATTAAGTACATTTATGAAAGTATCATAATGAAACCCAGTATTTTGTACAATTAATATACACTAATAAAATAAGAATGAAATACAGAAAAATGCAGAATGCTCTAATAAATAGAAAAGTATTGAGGAGCATTCATAACATTAGTATGACGTCTAAAAACAAAACAATTGAAAATAAATACATTAATATCTTAAGAGATAAGAATATAAAGAATCTAAAATGCGATATGAAAAACTCAAATGTGGGGAGGAAAGGAGTGAGAATGTAGAATTTTTTAATTAATATATTTTCTCTGTTTTATTCTCTCTCTTTTTCTGGTGGTACCGGGATTTGAACACAGGGCTTTGCCCTTCCAAGTTAGATGCTCTACCAATTAGTCCATGCCCTTTTTGCTCTGATTATTTTGGAGATAGGGTCTTACTTTTTGCCCAGGTCAGCCTAGACCATGATCCTTCTATTTTAAGCTTACCATTTCTCCTGGAGTGACAGACATGTACTACCATACCCAGATTTCTTTTTTTCTTTTCTGTTGAGATTTGTTCTTCCACATTTTTTTGCCTGGACTGGTTTGAAACTGCAAATCTTCTAATATCAGCTTCCCAAATAGGTAGGATTATTTGCATGAGCCACAGGCATCCAGCTTTTCTTTCTTTTTTTATCTTTACAATCATCATTGTGGTCATTTCAAAATAGCTTGTTATAACCAAAAGATTTTTGTAAGTTTCATGATAACCACAAAGCAAAAATATATAATAGAAAAACCAAAATTAAGCAAAAAATTAAAACACAATACTGGAGGAAAGCACTTAAACACAGAAGAAAATTGTAAGAGAGGGAAAAAAGTAAAGAACTATAATAAAACTAGAAAATAAATTACAAAATGGTCATAGTAAGACTTTATGTGTTGATAATTTCCTTGAATGAAAAGTGGGTTAATTCTCTAATTAAAAAAGACAGAGAGTGAGTGAATGGTTTAAAAAAAATATGAGCTAATTGTATTTTGCTTACAAGAAACTAACTTTGCCTTTAAGGACACACAGAGTGAAAGTGAATGGATAGAATAAGATATTCCATACAAATGGACTGAAAAAGAAAGCAGTAGTGATGTTTATATCAGATTCATGGCAATTGAACAACTTCTTCAGCAACCAGTTAATATAGCAAGGAAACAAGAAGGAAAGTAAAATTTTTCTTAAGACAAATGAAAGTATAGACACAGCATAACCAAACATATTAGACTCAATAGGCCTGCCTTTTTCTAGCAAAAGCAATATTAAGAGGAAACTTTATAGCAATCAGTACCTACATCAAAAAAATGAAAGGTGGAATAAACAACTTATAAAGGATCTAAAAAAACAAGAACCAAATACAACATTAGTGGAAAGAAATAAATGAGATTAGGTTAGAATAAATAGAATCAAGATTGAAAAACAAAAATCAAGAAAAAGTCTAATTTTTCAAAAAGATGAATGAGCAAACTGACAAACTTCTAGGTAGACTTACCAAGAAAAGGAGATGATTCAAGTAAACAAAATCACAGGTGAAAAGGGAAATATATAGCTGACCCCACAGAAATGGGAAAGATCACTAAGAGATTATTATGAACAACTATAGACTAACAAGTTTTATAACCTATAAGAAAGAAATAGGAAATTATGAAACATTGACCTTACCAAGATTGAGTTATGAACAGAAAACCGAACAGATCAATAACAAGTGGCAAGATAGAATTGTTAACACAAAGTATCCCCACTGTGCCTGGTGGCCCATGCCTGTAATTCTAGCTACTAGGCAAGCAGGGATCAGGAAGATCATGTTCAGGGCCAGCCTGGGCAAAAAGTATGTGAGATCCCATTAAAGTAAGGTCTGGGCATGGTGGCATGTGCCTGTCATCACAGCTATGTAGGAAAGCACAGATATAAGAATTATGGCCCAGGCTGACTTGGGTATAAAGTGAGACCCTATCTCAAAAACTAACCAAAGTTAAAACGACTGGTAGTGTGGCTCAAGTGGTAGAGTGCCTGCTTAGCAAGCACAAGGCCTTGAGTTCAAACCCCAATATCACCACCATTACCAAAAAAAAAGTATTCCATCAAAGTAAAGCCCAGGAGCAGACTTCTTCACTGCTGAGTTCCACCAAACATTTAAAGAAGTAATACCAATTCTTCTTAAGTTATTAAAAAAAAAACTTGAAAGAAAGGAATTCTAACTAGATCCCTGTCTCTCACCAGTTACAAAAATCAGCTCAAAATGTATGAGACTTTCAACTATAAAACTACTAGAACATAAAGGATCATGACATTGGAATAGACTAGGATTATTTTGGCTAAGACTCCAAAAATACAGGAAACAAAAAAGCTTTCTGACCAGTTAAGGAAACACTCAACAGAGTACAGAGACAAGCTACAACATGTGAAAAAATAGCTGAGCATGATTGCTCGATTCTATAATCCCAACAACTCTAGAGACAGATATCGGGAGGATTTTTGGTTTGAAGCCAACCCAGGTAACAAGTTAGCAAGACCTCATCTCAGTAAATAAACTGAATATGGTGGGGTTACACATCTGTAATCCCAGCTATGCAGGAGGTATATGTAGGAGGATTGCAGTCCAACACTGGCCCTGGCAGAAGTGTGAGACCTTTCTGAAAAATAAATAAATATAAAAATGGCTGGAAGCAGGGTTCACATGGTAGAAACTTGTCTACCAGGTATGAGGCCCTGAGTTTAAGCACCAATACTGGAAAAAAATGGGAGACAATATTTTCAGTGTCTACATCTGACAAGAGGTTGATGGGCAGAATATATAAGGAACTCTGAAAACTCAGTAACAAAAATGTACACCCATTAAGAAATGGAAAATAGACCTAAAATAGACATTTCTAAAAAAAAAAAAATACAATAACCCAGAAGGTCAAGTGCAAAAAGAGTACAATGCTAAGAGTGGAAATTCTGGGCTGGAGAAGGGGTTGAAGGTAGTGTGACTCTAACAGAAATAGAACCTAAAATAAAGATATGGCAAAAAAAAAAAAAAACTAAGATCAATCTGCTTAGCCTTTACTTCTTTCCTATAAAAAAGGGCAATTCTATACAATTATTTTTAAAATGACATGATTATGAAAACAATTTAACTTCCTGCATTCCTCCTTTTGAAGTTTTGTTTCTGAACCTCCATCAGTCATAATATTGTTTTTGATGATCTATTCTGTAACCTTTTGGAGGCCATCTCAACACAATCTTTCAACATAATGTGGTAGTTTTTTCAATGGAAGTCCTATTTATATCACCTCTTATACCTCATTACATAGGGCAATACATAGACTGGTCTTGTTTTCTAGCCCTCTTCCCCCTTTTCTGACTCCATGCAAATTTATCCAAAATTGGATGTGTTGTGAATATTATTGTCCTATATCATTATATTTGAATGTAACAATTCACTTTTTAACAATATATTGTTTTTTATATATGTCATAAGTTCAAATTTCTCCCTCAGTTCTTGGACCTATCTTGTTGAATTAGAGACAGGGGTGGCTTACCTTCCAGAGACATCACAACTTTGTTCCAGTGAGAATTCTTATCTAAAATAAACAAGCCATTCGTCATGTTCAATTGTAGCTGTGAGAGTAATCCAGAGTAAATAGCAAGATAAATTGCTGATGTATTGTATGCCTTTTAACAGTGAGATGTCTATCTATTTCTGAGTTATAAAGATTTTTCAGTGTGGTTGTATAAAACACAAATGGGGTCAGAAAAGAACTCAGAGCTAACTATTTCTTCTACTAACTTAAACATTCATTGTTTTAGGTCAAAATCACTCCATTTTCTAAATCTGTGCAGAGGAGTTTTGGCAGTTCTTCCAAATTACATCTGTCATTACAAAACCCAGATTATTCCAAAGTAATCATTGCATTTAGCTCAGAAAAAAAACTGCCCTTCTAAATTTTCTACTGTGCAAAGTATACTTTGCTCAATTTCTGAAATAATATAGGTAATGGTAGTAATAGGATGGGTTTTTACATCTTATTCCAGATGTGTACATGATATTTTGATGCTGCAGCTTTGATGTAACTCTACTGAAGTTGTTTTTTAATTATTATTTTTTAATGTTGGAGATCCTTTGAAGTGATTCTTCTACTAAGAGCAACTTGATGTGAGCATATTGTCCTACAACTTTTTTAAAACATGGGTTTTTTTCCCCAGAATATCATTATTAAAGAATAGATATTTTCCCTCAATCTCTTAGGCACACTTTACCCAATAAGCCTCATTTCCCTGCATGAACTTAGAAAGTGTCTGTGTGTGGAGTAAGGACCTAGAGGGACATCCTCTAGGCACTGGAAACTAACTAACAGAGCTTGGCTAGTTGGCTTTGAAATTGCTTAGTACCAGTGAGTGCTTTCTTCTTTCATTTTCTCTCCCTTTGGAATAGGAATGTCCAAAACCACTATCCTATGCTATCCCATCACTACATTTTTTTTTTAAGCAGGGAACAGAATATTTTTTCTCTAATTTCAGAAGTCCACAGATGGACTCTTACCCAGGATGGCTCATACTCAGAGTCTGACCTACTCATTGAGATGGCATTAGGACTTGTGATCAGATAATATTTGGATGAGATTTTTGACTTTGAATTGATTTTGTCATAGGTAGAGACTTTAGAAGGTTTGGGAAAAGGGTGAATGCCTTCTGCATATCAGACAGATATGAATCTTTGGAGTCCAGAGTGTGGCTGAATAATGAGAGATACACATATCCTAGTCCCTAAACTTGTGAATAATGGTCAAGTTAAGGAACTTGAGATGGATGGATTATTTTAGATTGCCTTCAGGGCCATAATCACAGTGGCCCATATAAATGACACAGCAAGGGTCAGCCTTAGAGAAGACAGCATGTGAGGATGCAAGCAGAAACCAGAACAATCTGGTTTGAAGATGAAGAAAAGACCTACAAGCCAAGTGGCCTCTAGCAGCTGGAAAAGGCAAAGAAACCATTTCTCCACTAGAAACCCCAGAAAGAACCCAGCTCTGCTGACACTTTAGGCCAGTGAAATTGATTTCAGACTTCTGACTTCCAGAGTTCTCAGAATATAAATTTGTATTGTTTTAAACAACTAAATTTGTGGTAATTTGTTACAGTAGCAACAGGAAACTATTACAGAAGGTCATTGTGAAACTGCTTCATCATGATGGATGCTAGTTGAAAACTAATGCATCCTTGGACATGAATAAATTCCTACTTCTTGAAAAACATCAGAAAAATCTCTCTGTGAAGTGAGATTGAGATAGCTGAAGTAAATGTCAGGAATATCTACTGTACACATTGCTGGTTAAGAACCAAGAAGAATTTTATAGTTGGATAAGGTTGTCTTGAATGTTTGAATGCATCAAAACTGTTATCTTAGTTTTCCTAGCTATTTTCTCTCTGATGTCCCCACCCTCACTCCCCCAGAGAATTTCAAGTTGGACCTGCAAAGAACCCTTTGAAGGTTAAATGAAGTTTAAGGGTTCAATTCTTAGTTTCCCTGCTGAGACAAAAGATACACTAATTAATGGCTTTCATGAAGACTTGGCTTTACTGGAAATAAAACCAAATAATTCCTCTGAAGAGTTCATAACTAATTGCTATTTAGCATAATTTGATTTGTGTTTCTTATGGAAAATAGCTGAATGGAAACAGAGTTTGTTATTATGGATCCAAAAGTTTCTTCATCTTAAGATTAGTCATGCTATAAAAGTAATGCACCATTTATAAATTTTGTTCTGCAATATCCTTCCTGTTTTGCTGAACTCTACATGTGGGAATGATTATTAAATAAAATAATCCTTATCAGGAACAAAGGATTTATTTCATCAAGTAGACTAAAATCATTACTACATAGAACTCTCAAAAAACATAAAGTTGTCAAGATTGAAACATTTTCTGGATAGAATTTTTTAAGTTAAAAATCTCTATATACATTTGTATATTTTTAAATTTCAAACATTTTAAATAGAAATTCTTTCAACAAACAAATCATATATTTTTTTGAATTTTAAATATATGGAATAAGGTTACTATTTCCTCACTGATACTGAATTAGTAATAACAAACCAAAGCACAAGAACCTCAGAACTTGTTGAGATATGAAAGTGTGCCTGAAATATAGGACATAGTTAAGAAGAGCCACAAAAATAGCTCTGACCTTTCTAAAAACTATTGCAAAAAGCATAATAGCACTTGTTTAAAAAAAATGGAAAAACACAACATGTCTTGCTATTGCCAAGTGAAGAAATTTCTTCAGAAGGTCCTCAATTAAAATGTCATACTCTACTGCAATGGAAAAAGTTTTCAATAGTCTTGTGGTTATTATAATCATTTTATAGGAATTTTTTTAAAACATTGAGTTATCATATTGGCTAATATAGTGGTAACATAATCTTAATCAGAATCTGCAAAACCTTCATATCCAAGATTTCCTACAAGGGTTAGAAACTGTAACTTTTTACAGTAAGATTTGTATTTGTTACCATCTTATTCATTCATTCTTCCTTTTCCATTCTTTTCCTTTCATCTATTTTTTCCATCTCTCCTTTTTTAGGATTCCTGTTTAGATTCTTTTTAATGTAAAATGCTGAGTTCATTTTTCTGGAGCAAATACAACAAATGAGTTATTCAGAAATGGATTGCTATCTTGTTTCTTCTTGATAAAATAATCACTTAAATGCCTAAACAATGAAAACTTGTCTCTTCCCTGTATACTTTGTGTTCTCAGGTTCTGAATTTTTTTGTCCTGTAAGTAGATGGGATTAACTCTTAAGCCATGCAAGAACATCTTCATTAGTGAAAGAGTTTAGATCAATGAGCAGAATGCTATCTCCTTTCTCAGTATAATCTTAAATTCAAATGCAATTTAGAAAGCAAAAATAGTGCTGGGATGTAATTTTGCATACTTACCTAGCATGCAAAAGGCTCTGGGTTCAATACAAAGAAAAAGAAAAGAGAGAGAGAGACAGAGAGACAGAGAGAGAAGGGGAGAGAGAGAAGGAGGAAGGGAGGAAGTCAATATAAGCTTAATGTAAAGACAATTTTTACCACTAGGAAATACATTTATAACATGAAAACCAGGTTTTTTGCATTCATTCTCTTTCTCTGTTTTTCATTCTTATTTCTCTTATTTTAAAATTTTATAAATCATTATATAATTATATCAAATATTAACATTCATGGTTTTTTTCTTTCAGTTTTTCCTGAAATATTCTTACTGTCTTTGTTTTTGCTGGTTCATAGAAAGTATATTTTTAACCTATTCATCAAATTATTCCTTTTTTTCAATTATTTTATATGAGAAATTCCCCTTCTCCTTAGTGAGATCTCTTGTATAGTCCTTGATTTCCTACTGTACTATGAACTACTTCTTTTCTGGGCATACTGTGCATTAGAAGACTTCTTTTAGCTGTACTTCTCTTTCTGAAACTTTTTATCTCACTTTACTAGACTATATTCTCAAGTTACTTTCTCAGAAGCAGGAATTGAAGAGTAAAGAAGTAAAAGTATGATAATTGCATGAAAGAACTTGTCTTTTGACACTATTATCCTTGGTTAACTAAGGAAGATATAAAGTACTAAATCCAAGATTATTTTGTTTAAAAATTTTAATGTCTCACTCCAATATTTAACATTCATTCTTGTTTAACAGCAGTCTGATACCAAGCTATTCTAGCACACTTGATCTGATTTTTAGTCTCTGTAAGATTTTCTCTTTGTACTTGGATTTATGAAATTCTACTAGTGTGTGAACGTGTGTGTGCCTGTATGTGTGTGTGTGTGTGTGTGTGTGCGCGTCTGTGTGCGTCTGTGTGTATAGACCTTTCCTCATCTATTCTGCTAAAATCTAGGTCAACCATTTAAGTATAAGAACTTGTTTTCTTCAGTGATGTATTTTTTTGGCACATCTTTGATAATATCTTCCCCTCTATTTCCTCTGTCTTCCTTTTCTTGAATTTTTTTAGTGAGATCTCCAATCTCCTATAGGGAACTTATCCCTTCTTATATTTTGTTCAGATGTTCTGTCTTCTTTTACATTTTGATAGACATTCTTCCATTGCATTTTATTCATCAGCATATCTGTCTACTTCTTATCTACTCAACCCACTGAATCTCTGTTAGGCTTTTTCAATTGGGAGGGCTATGTGTTTTTATACCTCTCCTACACTCTGAAGATACAATATCTTTCAGAGATCTGTTGTAAATTCACTCAATGAAAATTTCCCTCTCAGTGTTGTTTCTTCTATTTTTCCTTTATAGTTCAGTGGGATTTGGGAAGGGCTGGAGAACCTGGATGTTAAAGAAGCCATATTGAACTAAATATGTTGTACATTTATAATAGCTTAATTAAGTGAGCAGCTTTCAAATCTGACTTTGTGTAGGAAATCTATCTCAAAAGATTGTTACCACAGACAGGAAACGAAAAACTACAACACAAAATCTCACAGACATGAATTAGATAGGAAGTTCTCCTATAGCTGGACCTTCTAGCAGACTTTTGTTTTGCTTCAATTGTGTATTATTTTGGTTTCATTTTTCATGTGTAGGTATATAATTACCTTAATTGAATGTACAGGTCTCATAGGATATAATAAGAAATCATTCTTTTAGTCTTCTACATCTTTCTTACATCTACTTGATGAACGGTTGTACTTTTCTGTCACTGGAAAAGCCCAGACCAAACCAAGAATCACTTCAAATTACCAAAGACTGTTAATTAAATAACTAAAATGGCTTGATCTCAAATAATGTAGAAAATTCCAAGTTTTATTTAACTTTAGTCTTCCTTCTTTCTTTTCCCTTTTTCTCTCAACAGGATAGTCATTGTCAGCTCAACTGGAATCAGTAGAAAGCAAGAGAAAGATGGTCTTATATTCTCTGAGTTTAGCAGATGTATAAAGCTGGCTCTCTCAATGGAAACTTTTATGTTCTATGAAGAGTCTCCCATTGGGTCCTTCTGCAATGGTATTGAGATGGGCACTGCTTCTCCTTTGACAGATTTCTCCTGAGTGCCCCACAGTGAAATACAACATGAGATAGGCAAGTCACTTGTCCTCTTGCCCTGGAAGGTCGCCTCTTTAGCCATATCCTTTTTACAAGGTTCCTTTTACTTAATCCACTGCATCCCCAACTTCAAGGCATACACATCAAGTTCGCTGAGTACTCCTTTTGAATAATCTGTCACTCTGTTTAAGGTTAGAAGACAGCATCCCCTTGACACTACTGACTTAGAGGATAGAGTTCCAGCCTGGTTCTCTTCAGAGATCTTCTTTTAGGAAGTCATGATGATTTCAGAATTGTCCTGCATCAGCCCTGACCTTTCACACCTCATCCAAAACTGAGAAGGGAACAGTCACATTTTAACCGCTCAGGTTATTACTTCTTGAGACGTAGTATTGAAGACAAGTTTGAATACTTTTAGGAAACTGTATGAACTAAGAGAAATTACTTAGGCTCAAACTCCTTAACTGGAATAGAATCACATTAAAAGTGAAGAATTAAATGGAAATTAAGGTGTTGTTGCAAATAAATGATTTAAAGCAGTCACTAATCTAGAGGTAACAGTTTCTTAGTGAAGCTAAGAAACTTTTAAGAAAAAGCTTTTAAGAAATTCAGACAGCATAAATTGGAATAAGAAGTGGTTAAGGGTCAAATTAAATAATAAAAATATCATGAACTATTTTATTGGGGAATCAAATATAAGGAGATGTTAAACTATACCTACCAACCGATTTTATCATTAATAGCATAAAATATTTTAACTTATAGAACAAGTTCATAAAGGATCATGTTTATTTATCTTTATGAAAATGAAAAGTCACCAACTTAAAAAAAAACTCAGAAGTGAAGCAAAAAATATTTGTATTAATCACCACATATGCCTGTACAGTATACTGTAAAAAGGGGGGTGGTAAGCATACCTATTGAGTGAGGTGGAGCCTGAAAATATGCATTCAAGTAAGGTGACTCATAAGCAGAATAAATTCTGAGAAACTACTCTTCTGATAGAACAGATAAATGGACTACTGTTCTAGTCTCAATTCTGAGAAGCCAGTTGCAAGTTAATAGCTAAATATCAACTAAGACTTGTTATATACTAAGTGGATTTTAAGTAATTAATGTATTTTTATTGAATAAAACTTCACAAAGTCCTGTAAGGTAGGTATTATTATTGTTTCCATTGTACAGATAAAGAAGGATCACTTAGCGAGTCAACAATAATTCCTGAAGATCACACAAGCAGGAAGCAGCAGAGCTTGAATTAAAACAAATCTGGCTAGTGCCGGAGCTCGGCTCTTAATCATTAAGCTGCAGGAAGTCACCAGACCTTTGTGAGAAAATGGAAGTCATCCTGGTGTTTGAGTTGGCCAACAAACAGAGGTAATAAAATCAAACTTCTGAAGTTGCAGAGTTAGTCATGTTTCCATGCCATGATATTTTGGGAGATGATTTGAAGGGATTGGTGGTATTTCAGCAGTGCAATTCTGATAGAGCAACTGAATTTTAAAAAATCCTAACAATCACAATAAAAATAATAGGATAATCTTGAGTGCGTGCGCACACATGCCCATTGCATTTACTTGTAAATAATATGTAGTATTCAGTTAATTAGCATATTTTAAAATAAAGAGTGCTTAAAAACAAAAGACCAGAAGACTTGATTGAAGAATTACAGATTT
This sequence comes from Castor canadensis, assembly GCF_047511655.1. NCBI lineage: Eukaryota > Metazoa > Chordata > Mammalia > Rodentia > Castoridae > Castor > Castor canadensis. The sequence goes on from NC_133389.1 coordinate 121,420,371, forward strand.
GGTTGACTGAGTGTGAGGTCAGAAAGGTACATGGTCAACATGATTATGTGGCCAATATAACCAGAGGGTGGCTTGAGAGAGTGACAAAAAGGAGAGAATGGAAGCCTTGCTCTAATCTGTATGACACGGCTGGACTGGGAGGCTGCACAGTTATGGACAACTAACTTGCCCATAAAGGAAACAACTGTAAATGGACTGAACTCTAATGCAGGTTAGGGTTAGTGAGGATGAGGACGTGTTGAATATTATCTTGGAATGAGAAAGAATGGAATGGGGATTACATGTTTTTTACTATATAAAAGTTAAAGTCTCTTCATGAAAAGGTATTTGTGTTCTTATTTATTTGTTTTTATGGGTTTTTTTTTTTTTGCTTGATACAAAGAAGCAAGGACAGGTGGCTATAAATAAAAAGTCAGTGGAAGTAACTTGTCACAGTCAGAGTTGACAAAAATAAAGTGCAATACTTTAGAATTACAGATTGTTTACATATTAAGCTGGGGAAAGTTTCAGTTAATTCACAGTTTGTTTTGTTTTGTTGTTTTGTTTCTTTATTGTTCAATACAGTTTGTTTGCCTAGTACTTTTGGCTGATATGCTCAACTTGACTAATTATTTTGAAATTGTGAAGATACATCATAGTCAGTGTAAATATGTTCACAATAATGTTAGTCCCCTTTTCATAGTGAAAATTTATGTTAGATGGCACCATCATTCACTTAGTATAGTTTACTCAAAGACATCTTCATTAACTAGAGTGTCTTACCTTTGCATAGATTTCACATGCTTGGGTGATTTGTACTATGCTGAAATAAAGCACATCCTGGCATCGAAATGAATAAATGCCTCCTGGCACTGTGTACATGTATTCCTCAGAATTTATGATAATTAGGATGCTTGTTTAATTGCAGTCCATTTATTCCTACAGGAATAAATGGTGTGGCAGCTAAAGAGCAGCTTTCAAACCATGTTTGTTACTTACATAGATAATTCATAGACTTGTTTTTGCTGTGAACACAAGAAAAAAATCCTGAATGCGAATAAGTCATTTTAATCATTTTTTTGTTTACTATTACTACTGATGATACATTTGTTCTGTTCTTTAGCTAGAATGACTGTGGACTGTGTCATTTTAACCTTGATAAATAAGCATCACACTACTACAATAGTTTTTACATAAACACTTTTGAGACTTATAGGTGTAGCCAATTTACAAATGCACTTGTGTTAACTATTTAACAAGTATAAAGTAGCTGCCAATTGCAGTAGGAGCAGGTATTTTTAAATAATTACTATGACAATAATGCTTTTCATAATCCTAAATATACCCATTTTTTATGTAAGGAATGTTTAAAAGGTATCAAATCTCTAAGTTGTTAATGTTAACTATCAATGCAATAATTATTTTCTACATTCTATTCTTATAGGAATGGTTTTTAAAATTATGATGAGCCCAGTTTGCTGGGGTGTTATTATGAGGTCAGAATGAGTCAGAAGCTGAGATAGTACTTTCCCTTTTAAGGAAATCACATGCAAATTGACATTAAAAGCAGGATGAGATCAAGATCAACAGTCTGACTATTTTTGTTCCATTATCAGAAAAAAGTTCCTTTAGGTTATATATTTGGAGCTGTAGAATTACTTATCATCAGAATCATTTTACTTTCATTTTAATGTGAAATTGCACCCAGTGCAATTTTTGACTTTAAAAAAGAATGACATGAAAGTATTCAAGAAAGGAAAAGATTAAAAATAGTAAGGAAGGTCTTAGCGGAACCTTGGATTAGAAAACACACGTTACAGCTGAGGAGCCCAGAATCTATGCTGAGATAAGGCACATCCTGGCATGGAAATGAATGATCACTCTGCTAGGTAAAGGGTCACCTGATTCCTGGTCCATCACACTGCAGCATTCTTTATTCAAATAACAACACACAGGGGCTGGCTGGCAGTAGAGCACTTACCTTTTATGGATGAAGACCTGGGTTCAGTCCTCAGCACTGCACGATAAATGAACACACAAATAAAAATGAAAACAACAAAAAACACTAAATTTTACGAGACCATTCCTAGGTTTAAGCTAGTTTTTAAAGTGATTTTAAATTGTTGACACCATGTATCATTCTTTACTTCAAAACTGAAAGTAATACCTGAAGCTATGACCCAATCTTTGAAAAAGATAAACTTAGCAAGTTTTGTTTGTTTAGAATCTCCTTGGTGTCTCTGTGTCTTTGGCTCCTTTTCTCAGGGTCTAAAGAGAGCACTTCTTGAACGGTGGATTTAAGATCTGTTGTAGCTGAGAATGATGAATGAAAGGTGAGAGTGTCTTTCCAACTGCTGTTGTTTATTCAAACCCATGGTTTCATATTTTGGGACCGTGTGTTAGACTTTTCATTGCTGTGACAAAATACATTACATTATCAACTTAAGGGATGAAGGATTTATTTGGCTCACTGTTTCAGCAGCTTCAGTCCATCATGGTGGGAAGGGCATGGCAGAGCATCCCATATAATGGAGGCTTTCCCACCTGCCTATGGAATGATGCCATACACATTCAAGGTAAGTCTTCCCTCCTTAGTTATCCTCTCTATCTTCATAAACACACCCAGTTATGTTTTCCTAATTTCCTACAGACTTCTCAATCCAAATCAAGTTGACAACCAAAATTAACCATCCCAGGCAACTTATCCTCAACCCATGAATTTCTTCTCCTAACAAGAAAACAGTTCAGTAGCTGAGGAAAAGCATCGTTTGTCAATTTAACATTGATATATATGTGGTTAGATGTAAAATATATTTATTTTAGCTGAGGATCTACTATGTTGAAGTCAAAGCTGCAGACCCTTTTTGAAAGTTTGAGATGTTCTTTTAGGGCTTTAAGTTTATTTTTCTGTCCCAGCACAAAACCAAGACTTTTTTTATTCAGGTATTTATACACACATCCAGCAGGGAGTGGTTCTCAGGAGGATTAAAGAACATTGAGGCATAAAATTTCCAATGAGATTGTTCAATCAAACTCAAGGTGCTGTGTTGCTTTAACAAAGTTCTGGACATTCCCAGTATAATAGAAAATTATTGTAATCTTCAGAAATGATTTCAAAGTGCAAACAAAAGCAATCATTGTTAAAATTGTATTAATTTATGTGTTTCTTATAGGGGAACTTGTATATATATAATTTATAAATATACATATATATATATGTTTGTACTAACGATCTGATAGAGTTAGAAATATGTAGCCAACCTCTTCCTCCTGTCTAATAAGCTATGGCTAATGTGAATGAAAGCAGGAAGCCATTAATAAGGGGGTGTTTATTTTATTTATTTATTTATTTATTTTATTATTCATACGTGCATACAAGGCTTGGGTCATTTCTCCCCCCTGCCCCCACCCCCTCCCTTACCTCACACTCTGCCCCTCCCTCTCCCCCCCACCCCCTCAATACCCAGCAGAAACTATTTTGCCCTTATTTCTAATTTTGTTGTAGAGAGAGTATAAGCCATAATAGGAAGGAACAAGGGTTTTTGCTGGTTGAAATAAGGATAGCTATACAGGAAGTTGACTCACATTAATTTCCTGTGCGTGTGTGTTACCTTCTAGGTTAATTCTTTTTGATCTCACCTTTTCTCTAGTTCCTGGTCCCCTTTTCCTATTGGCCTCAGTTGCTTTTAAGGTATCTGCTTTAGTTTCTCTGTGTTAAGGGCAACAAATGCTAGCTGATTTTTTAGGTGTCTTACCTATCCTCACCCCTCCCTTGTGTGCTCTCACTTTTATCATGTGCTCAAAGTCCAATCCCATTGTTGTGTTTGCCCTTGATCTAATGTCCACATATGAGGGAGAACATACGATTTTTGGTCTTTTGGGCAAGGCTAACCTCACTCAGAATAATGTTCTCCAATTCCATCCATTTACCAGCAAATGATAACATTTCGTTCTTCTTCATGGCTGCATAAAATTCCATTGTGTAGATACCACATTTTCTTAATCCATTCGTCAGTGGTGGGGCATCTTGGCTGTTTCCATAACTTGGCTATGGTGAATAGTGCCGCAATAAACATGGGTGTGCAGGTGCCTCTGGAGTAACCTGTGTCACAGTCTTTTGGGTATATCCCCAAGAGTGGTATTGCTGGATCAAACGGTAGATCAATGTCTAGCTTTTTAAGTAGCCTCCAAATTTTTTTCCAGAGTGGTTGTACTAGTTTACATTCCCACCAACAGTGTAAGTGGATTCCTTTTTCCCCGCATCCTCACCAACACCTGTTGTTGGTGGTGTTGCTGATGATGGCTATTCTAACAGGGGTGAGGTGGAATCTTAGCGTGGTTTTAATTTGCATTTTAAGGGGGTGTTTATGATGAAAGGACAAAGAGAAAGCCTTACTGCTGGTACCTAAGCATTATGCTTACACTGACATTTTGTTTTGCAATCTCATTTTAAAATCTTATGTTGTAGCTCAGTGAAAAGTACTGCGTAGCATGCATAAGGTCCCAAGTTACATCACTAGAACCACAATAAACATTAAATAAACAAACAAATAAATGAATTTTTGTCTTTATCTACATTGTAGCCTATAGCCCTGACTATGTACAACCGATACGTATTTCGATTAGCCAGCACTCCTATTATACACAGTTTAAAATACTTTCATTAGGGCTGAGGGTATATGTCAGTGGTAGAACACTTGTCTAGCATGTGTAAGGCCTTGGATTCAATCTCCAGCACCAAAAATAGTAATAATTAGTAAAGATAAAAAATGCTCACTATAAATGATTAAAAGTTGGTTCTACAAATTTTATTTTCAGAATATCCCAGGAAATAGCTAATGTCATTTACTGTATAGGGAAATGGAGAAAAGGAGGAAAGAATCAAGTTTTTAAAAAATAGCTATGATTTCCTTATAGATAAGACAAATAGGGAAGAAAATTTCTTGTTGCCCAATCTTCAATCAATGAGCCCTAGGAATTCCATGAAAAACCTGAATATTACCAGTATCCTCTAACTATGTGTTAAGACAACACAGCAAATGGAAAGAATGTTAATTCTGTATCAAAAAGACTTGAGCATATATCTTGACTTGGCAATTGGCTGGCCAAATGACATAATCACTTTGTGTTACAAAAATTTCATTTTTGCTTTTAGCTATAATTTATAAGGCACACGTAACCAATTAGGTTATAATATTCACTATATAACAATTTTTTTGTTCAGTATGTGTTCAAATACTCTCAGAGTATCACGTAATTATCCATTTGCCCTCTTTCTGGTTGTGCTTTTTACAAGATCTACAAAAACATTGAAGATGATGAATCCTTGATTTTCATGCAGAAAAGTAAAGTGGGCTTTCTCCATAAAGCCATTTGTATGAAGTGTGAAATCATTTATTTTCAAGAAATAGAGATGGAGCCCAGGGATTCGCACATGCTAATACAAACTGTGGAATCTTAAAATGATAAGTTCTATTAAAAAGTCAAAGCAATAGACATAAATGCATGCTCAATCTAATGTCCACTATAAGCATTGTTGGAAGGCTGATGTTGCCAACAAGTTGTCAGCATCATAGATTCATTAAAATATGCTTCCATAAAATATTAGAAATCACAGGTATTGTATTAACTATCTTGGTAGCCAAAGGAATGATTGAGTATGAGGTATATCCCTTTACTACACATGTAAAGCCCAAACTTGTGTTTTAGTTTTTTAGCAGACATTTTTCAAAATTAATTCACATTAATGCTTTTCAAGTGAGAAGGAAATCACATTTACTAAATGTTATTAGATGTCTTACATGCTTTATCTTTAATTTTTAACAACACATTATCATAAATATATTTTATCCTTCCTTTTGCACATGAGAAATTACATCTTATAGTGATTTCATGACTTTACTTAACCCATTGGGTCCAATGAATTAGAATCTATCAGAGTCATGGCCACTGAAACTATTAACTTCTCAAAGAAATTCTAAGTTCTCTGGCAAAATGAGTGTTTGTACTGCAGTAGTATCTGTGGTATTATAATGAGCATTGTGCAAATCTTTACCCAATAATTGTACAGAGGAATTTCATAGCATAATCATATTGCATTGGGAACTCCTAACATTAAGCACTATTTGCTGTGTGGTAAAAATTCCATTGTGTTCTGCATCTTAAAAGTTTCTTTAACAAAAGTTTCTTTCAAGAAAATAGCAGACTTTGGTCGTAGTTTATTATTCACTTAGAGTGTATGTGATTTCTTTCCATTCTGGACTTCTAACTAAATAGCATTTTATGCCCCTTTGATTGAAAGCAATTTCAGAATTATTTGTATTTATTTATATTTATCATTTATATTTATCGTTTTCATCAAGCCACTGATTCCCCAAATGACACACAGCTCCAAGCCCTTGTGTTTTTCTAGTCTTTCTGGAAAGCTCAGATCTCCAGAGATCTGTGAATTAACTTTCTGGCTTCTCCTAATTTACTTATATTCTCTTCTTTGATGTGGGTATTAAAGGAGTGACTTAACTTGGCAAAATATCTTGATGCAGATCTTCACATTGCCCTCAGTGTTGAGAGAAGCCAAGGCAAATGTGTAAGACATGTTTGGGGAAAAGGTGGTGAAAACAAAAAAAACTGTATTTTCCTATGGTATTTGAAAAAAGCTTACCAGAAGAAAAGCCCATTGTCCTAATGCCACAAAAAAACAATTTTCCATTGTCTTAAGTGGTATTACACTGACCCCAGCAACCCTAAAGGCAAGTGTAGAATTGAGTTTGTACTCCGGTGTGGATTCCCAACCTTCTATCATACATTCAAAGGCTGTAGCTGAAGCAACTTTCATGACTTCTTCCTTTCTTCCTCTTCTCTCTTTTCTACCCATTTCAGCAAGGAGGCCCCCTGGAAAGACTCTTACTCCACTGGCAAGTACATCACATTTGCCTTTAATAAATGCACATGGTGAGCCAGACACCACCTAGCCCCAGGGTGCTGAGATTGCCTTCATTGTTGCTGCACTGTAGGAATGAGAAAGTTCTGTGTATTAATGGTTTTTTTTATTCTATTAGAAAAAAAATAATTAGAATAGTGATTCTGTGCCTTTTGCTTTAGGAATACTACTTGGAAATAAAAACAGCTTGACAATAGTTCAAACAATATAATCAAATGTAAAGAAGATCCATAGTCTTATCCAATAAATAGCTAATAATAAACCCCAGACTTTAACCTATTGGGAACTACTATTTGTACTTTTGAATACAATCACACAAAAAGTAATTTTGCCATCAGTAAGTGAAGAGTTAGTGTTTAATCAACTGCCCATAAAAATAACACCCTTTAGATACTAGTTTTTCTCCCTAAAGCATCATTGGCACATTCGATGACAACAACCATTTAGTAAATGTCTACTATTTGTCTATCACCTTATGAGGCACAATGAAAAATACAGAAAATGTGTGAGGCATGTCTCCTATCCGTAAGCAGGGTATGTATGTGAGAGACAATTGCAGAAAATATCATTAAATTGCCAAATTGAGTAATAGCAATGAGTGTCGAGGAAGTTAGAAAATATGAAAGACTGATCTGAGGTAAAGAAGCTAGAATTCACTTCAGGGAAAAGTCAAGACAGAATTCCTTTATTCCTATATCAGTCATGCTCAAAGAATTGAGAAATTTTAAATCATAACTGATTTGATGTGTTTTAATGTACTGAGTTATATCTGATAGCCTCTTCAACTCTGAAATGCACAAAAATAATCACATTTACTATTTCTAGTGATTGTTGACCTCATTCTCCATCTTTACTCAGGCAGTCTCCTGGGTCTGATCTTGTGTGAAAAACCAATAGGTCTGATAATGTTACTTACCAGCAGATTCCAAAGGCTGTACATTATATGAAGTTATCAGACTTCAGTAATGTTACTGCTAGCATCAAAATAGTTGGTATTGAGCAAAACATATTTTTCCTCAGGAATTTGTTCTGAATGTTTAAAAGGCAATTAAATATCAACTTGATAAGATACTTCTTATAAGATTAATCCCAGAAAACTGATATCTGGCTTCCTTCCATCTCTTAAAGCATCACGCCAAAGTGAAACTCTATAATGAACTGAAGATTGTTGTATTTAGAAATAGTTCAAAATTTACGTATGTCTTCTGGGCATTGGCATGTGTATTCTGTCTGAGCCTTTCACAATTTCAAATGATAGGGTAGTAACCAAAATCCCAGAATGTGCTCATAACATACACAATCTCAATAACTTTTCACTTAAGTTTGTGAGTAATGAGTAGCAGCTGGATAGTTTTGCAAACTAATGAATGGTAACTACAAAAAATTAACAAGAGGCAGGAATGTGATAAATTTACTGGATGAACTGTAAGTAGTGTGGGAGCACTTAGAGCCATTAGCTTTGGGAGTAACTAGTTCAACATAACTAGCTCATCATCAGAAATGATATGGTTGTGCTTGAATTAAAAACATTGCGTATTTCAAGAAGCAAGGGCAGATTCATGAACTAGAAAAACTCACTGGAAATGGAGATGACCCCGGAAAAGACTGGTAATGATGGCATGACTTAAGCGTATTAATAAATTCTTTTGAATGTCTTTTTGTATCATGGGGGTGTTTTGAAATAAATCTAAAAAAGAAAGAAATCAAAATAACCTCATGCTCAACAGGGATATCTATAGTATACATATCTTCCATAATGATTTGCCCAGGAAAACATATGAACCACTGTATCCTCATTCATTCTATAGAATGCACATACACTCAGTCTCAGAATACAAATAGTCACATTTTTCAAGCACATTGTATTAAATCCTGCCTTCTAAACTTACTTTATTGTGTGAAGTAGAAGAAGGACATGGGCATCTTTTTTGCTTCAAGTAAAGAGGGAAATTACTTGATATTGGAATGCTACAAAAATTAAGAGGATTTAAAAAATAAGTCCTGATTTTTGCTAATATAAAGTAATGAATTAGTTATTCAGTAGTTCTTAAGTAACATAATAAAATACACTGTAAGCATGACATCATTCTAGGTATTGTGCAAAGGAAAGAATTGGAGATAAAGATCCTAATCAGTTGGCACTATACCATCTGATATGGTAGTACTAACCACTTGTAACTATTTAAACTTAAACTTAAATTTAGCTAAATTTCTAATTAAATAAAATTAGAAATTCTGACCTTTAATTGCACTAGCAAAATTGTAAGTGCTCCATAGCCAATGCTGAACATTGGCTGCCAGGAGTCCTCATGATGGATTAGAATCCTCTTAAGAAGTATGTTTTCTCTTTCGCGCTATCATGTGAGGATATAACAAGAAGGCAGCAGTCAGTTACAAGCTAGCAAGAGAGCCATCACTAGGGAATTGAATCTGCTGATACCTTGATCTTGGACTTTCCAAAGAGTATTTGTTGTTTAAGTTACCCAGTCTGTGATATTTTATTATGCCAGCCTGAGATAAGTAAGACAATCCCTTCCTACTTGCATACTGATGAAATGTGGTGGGATAGCCAGGATGTCCACAGAAACAAGCTGATTGTGATGCTGCAACATTTTCCATCTTTCAGTGCAGAGTTCACCAGTTCACTATATGCCCAATGAGAGGTAAATCCGAAGAAATCTTGTGCATACTTGATTGAGGCTCCTGAATACTGGAGAAATGGTCATGAATACCTGATTCATATCTGTAAAAGTATAAAAGTCAGTGGCTGTCAGTTAGACAAGATTACCTGTTACGGCAAAGCCTAGATTGACTTTGGAAATGGCCTTTACTCCAGAGGTAGAGCAAAAGTGTATTTTCCCCTAGAGCCTGATACGGATTTCACAGATGAAAGCCACGCTTACATCATCCTGAAGTGGATACCAGCCATGAGTCATGGTGTGGATTACTTTTGAGGATGAGGTGATCTTACTGAGGAAATGATGTAAGGTGAACTGTTGGAAATCAGGACTAAGGAAAGACATAGAAGCATAAGCCAGAAAAGACGTCACCATGTCAGAGAATTGGAGCTGGGAAATCACCAGTGAAAGAAGCAGTCCCTCAAAAGTACCTCAGGAAAGGAAAAAGCCAGATACCCTTTGGCAGAGTATCAAAATCTATAGGGTACCTATAATATTAAATTATATTTACATCAGTTATGGGAAGCCTGTCTTGTTTTGAATTCTCCTTTGTCTCCTCACCCCAACATAGGGATTTAGGAGGCAATGTTGTTGATGGGAAGAAAAATCTAGAGGAGCAAGGAGTGGAGAGAGTAGAGAACTTGACTGTACTGTCTATCATTAAGGGAGTATGGAGCCTGAGTCAGGACTCAGCTGGGAGATAGGAAAAATTTTCAACTGGATTTGTCATTATATTAAGCTGGTCTGATATGTGAAATACCAAGAAAGTAACTTTAAAAGGCAGAAGGGAGAGAGAAAGTTGTTGTAGAGATTATTTGAAGATGCCTTGGTGGTAATCTCTGTTTTCTGCTCACAATCCACCAGGACTAGTCTATGCAACCAAACACATATTCTAAAAGTATCTCTTTCCCAAACAATTCATTTGAAATACTTTGATGTAAAGAACTTACTAAAATACACATGACATATTGTCAAGCTCATGCTAAGGGTTTCCATTCAAATTATCAAGCAGTATTTCTGTTCTGGGTTTATTGCATTGTTCTTTGCTGCAATCAGTACCAATCCAAAGAAGGTTGTAAAATAGCCCAGGAACCACGAACAGAGCCCAGAAGACTTGATTACTAGATGTATTCCTGTAACTGCTTACAATAGGCCAACCTTTAATTCTCATTACTTCTGTTTCCACATTTGCAGATCGACAATGAAAACATACAGAATACTATACCCCCTCACATAAACCAGAAATGTTCTTCTGTTTTTAATTCTTTCTATTCCCAGTGCCAGGAACAGTGCCTGGCACGTAGAAGATACTCAATAAATATTGAATGGATGCCTTCCCATCCTGGCTCCTAGGAACACTGTGCAGATAAGATGAGGTGGTAGACATGACAACAGGTTTTAAGCATCACATCAGAGCCAGAAGTATATACACAGGATGGAGATGCACTGAATTTTTCAGAAGCCATATTTTACAGGCAGATTTGACATCTCTAATTATTCGACTATGATTTATTAAGTGCTTAACATGTTAAGTTGCTTGCTTTCATGCTCATTGCAGTCTGTTCTTAGTACTACAATGCTGGAAGTGAAAGAGTCTTGAAAAGAACCAAAGAGGTAATGAGAAAGAAATTTTGGAACAAAAATGTCTCCTAAGAATAAAATAAAAGGGATTTCTCAATACTGCTCATGCTAAAATGAGGAAAAGTGCCAGAAGACCTGGTTTTTATAGGCATCTATAAATGATGGTGACAATACTGTAATTCTAGATCAGTGGACTGGCAACTAGCATAATATACAGAGAAGCGCAGATGCTGGGGCTTCATTGATCACTGAAATGCCACCTGCTAAAATGCCAGAAGGAAGACATAATTAAAATTACACAATACAAGGAAGAGCTTCCCCCAGTTTGAAATTTTCAGAAGTGTTCTCTATAGTAGTATATGCCTATGTGTTTGCGTGTGTGTGTTTGCATGTGTAATGGTTTCTAAAAAGATGAAGCAAAAAATAGTTGGCAAGTCATATTTAGATTGAGACAAGTCTGTAAGCCCAAAGGCTCCCTTATCCATTCTCATTTTTCTGTAACTGACAAGAATATATACTTTTGCAACAGCCATTCCCTCTTATGGCCAAGGGGGTTGTTGTGAAGGATTGTGGAGTTATAGCAATAATAGAAGACTTACATATACTACACCTGATTTCTAGCAGCAGACAATGAAATTTCAAAGTATCCTGTTTAAACTCTGTGCCTTGGGGCGAGCAGGGGAGGAGAAATACAACTCTTTTCCCATCATTTTGAAGTCAACATTACATTTTAACCAAATGCACACACATATGCCTGCACTTCTCTCCCCAGCTGCTCCTTCTGGTTAATTTGTTTACTTCTACAAGCTACATCTTGCCAGTGGTTTTATCAGGCTCTCCTGATACTATAAATCTGCCCTATTACCTAATAGGCAGCAGTAAATAATTTGTTTTTGTGGCTGAAAGCAGTGCAGTGACCTCTCTGGATGATACTTGACCAAAACCTGCAGTCTTTCTTCATCCACAGCAGACAAAATCCTGCTCTTTGGGCCCTGTATGAAGTACAAATCACATCTGTGAACTTTACATATTCCTTTGGCAGTTTGTGTCTCACACTTTAATTTTGAAGAGTACAACTTTTTTGGTTGTTATTTTATTCATGATTCATGCTTTTCTCATATTTTTCAAGAAGTAATGCAGTGACAGGTTGCATAAAATAATCAAGGGATTCTGCCCCTTAGAATACTAAAGAACAAATCCCACCAAAGGGGGAAAATATCCATGTAAAAGAAGCATGTATTTCAAATGTGTGTTTTAATGAATTAAGAACACTGCAGTAATATAGTTGAGAATAACAACTTTTTCATACATCTCTAGATGATATATGATTCTCCAGTTGCACGCTGTGCGGACCATTGCCAGACTTGGGTTATCAGAATTAACTCCTCTGGCAAATTAGTATGGGAATAAGAGAATTGCAATGCTACACATTCTTTTACTTGATATTCAGTACTCAATTTTTTAGGTTCTTTTTTATTTTCCTTTTATTCTGCATTTATGCACACAAATGTATGTATGTATCTGAGTACTAAAGCTGTAACAATTCAGTGCCTTTGTGCATGATTTATATGCACTAATTTTGTAATTATGAGCACAGTAGAAGCATGTGCAACACCAGAGGCACTCAGAAAAGAGTGTCCATGGAATTTAAATGAAATCAGAATTCCTATTTAAAAACTGAACTGATTAAATGTTATTCCAACATCGAGCATAATATACCATTTTCTGCTACTTCCAGGCACCTTTTCTTCATTCCATAAGCAATTTGTCAATCTAATACATATAACCTATCACCTTCAAAACAAAATTGAGAGTTTTTTCCTGTGACTTCAGAGAATAATGTGCATTTCCATAGCACATCTGAAACAAATAGGAGGGAAGAAATGTGATCTGTTCTTGAATGTGACCCCTAATCATCACCAGGATGATGTATTAGATTCTTTACCTCTACAGTAAGCCAGAAGAGATCGTATTCACAGCTTATCAACACACTGGAGTGTTGATGGGAGTGAGAAGCCTAAGGGGCACATGCTTATCACTTCTTCAGTTTACATTAGACACAGTGAAGAAGTCTCTGTTGTATTCACCTTTGTGTTCTGTGCCTCGATGCCTCCGATATAAAAAGCTCATGAATTATTGGATGGACAGATAAATGATTAGATGAATGGATGAAGAAATGATAATAGTAACCTGACTAATTCACACAATTAGTGACAAAGCTCTATGCTTACAGCACATAAGGATGTAGGTATAGAAATTGAAGCTCATGTGGCATTATTACCTAGTTAAGTTGAAGATTTACATGTTCTGTAACTGTGCATTACACCCCCAGATATTATCCTAGAAAAATGGGTGCTTATGTGCTGCAGAACCTATGGAAAATATATTCATTGCAGCATTGGCTCATATATCCTCAAGCTGGATTTAACTAAATTCTTCCCAGCAGTGGAATGGATAAATGAGGTGTGATGTCATACAATGAAATATTATACAGCAATTGAACATTATATTGAGTAAAAATGAAAGGCATAGTACAACTATTATATGCAAGTTTAAAAAGCACAAAATAACATAAAATATAATTCTATTTAACGTGAAGCTCAAAAATAGAAGTAATTTGTATTTTTAGGTAAGTTACACAGAGGCAACACAATTAACATTCATGGCCAGATAGTTACCTTTATGGGAAAGAAAGTATTGTGATTGGTGAAGGCATACAGGGAACCTGGGTGTTACTACACTGGTGAGCACTTTATATGTTTTGATTAAACTTTCAATGAAGGTTTTACAAACCCTTCTATAAATATAAAATATTTTTACACAGTAAAAGGATAAAACAAGTTTAAAGTTCAATCTAATTTGTATGTACCAGAATCTGTTTAAAACACTTGGAAGGTGTGTTTGTCATGAACTACTCTGTAAGGTATTGTTGCCAAAAAGTAGCAGATAACTATTAACTCTCTTGATAGTTAATATTATACTTACCAAGTTCTCATCTTTAATGTTAGAATCATAAGACATTACTGTCATTGGTCAAGTACTCCAAATTTTATTTTCTTTTCATGGTACTGGGGGTGAACTTAGGGCCTTGCATTTACAAGGCTGGCACTAGCACTCTTCCACTTGAACCATGCCCCACCCTTTTCTGCTTTGGTTATCTTACATTTTTCCTGGGCCAGTGCAGACCACAATCCTCCTATATTTAAGGTTCCTGCATAGTTGAGCTAACAGGCTATGCCATCACAACAAGCCATTGATTGAGATAGGGTCTCACAAACTTTTCTGCCAGGCCAGACTCAAATCACAATTCTCCTGATTTCTGCCTCCTGAGTAGTTGGAATTACAAGCTTGAGCCATCACCCTAGCTCTAGTAGGCCAACTCTTATGCCATTATCCAAATGAAGCCATTAAGACCAAAAGAAATTGATTGAGTTTAGCTAAGTCTGAGTATTTAAAGGCCAGAAATGCCTACCTTGTCTCTCATCCTAATACTGTGGCATATTATTCCTAAATTTCTCCCTTGTCAATGAAATTATGGACAAAATGTTCAACTCTTTGCACACCTTACTCCAGTGACTTCCCTTTGAAGCTATATGACTGGCTACTCATCTTCTAATACTTCTCATTTTTCCAATTCTCTTTCCACAGTAGTCTAGCTGTAGTAGGGTGACTAGATAAGAATGTGACCCTTAGTATTTGCTGATTCTACTGTAAGCTGAATGTGCATGAAACAAATCAGTGTTTTTCACAGAGAGGGTTCAGGTGAGATTTTGTTGAAAGACTCAGATCAGTGCAAAAGTCCTTGGATGACTAAAAACCTGAGATTAGAATTAATAGTTTAAATTAGATCCAACCAGGCTTCTTTTTGTTTTATGGAATGGGGAGGTTACTGGAAATTGATCTCGGGACCTTGCACTGCCTAGGTGGGTGCTCTACCACTTACAACCTGCCTTCATTTTTTAAAAAAATAAGATTCTGATGTTGTGGCCTCCAAGAGCAACACTAATTGGGTTTAGTTGACATGAAACACAGTGGGTTGAGAAACTCATCACAAACTAGTTTTTCAGCCTCTTGGTTCTAGAATTTATAAATAGATGAGCAAGAGAGTTTAGGCCTAAGGTTTTCAGCCACATTAGATATTTTCATATAGGCTTTATAACATTAATTAATTGTAGCCTGCCATTTAATTAAAGGAAACTAAATTTTAAAATGACATGATCAGTGTTTACCTGAAACACTATTTACTCCAGTTCTCTATGTAAACAGAAAATCAAAGTAGGATACTTTAGAAGTTCAATACTAAATAACAGATCTCAGATTTCATAGAAAGAGGATTGGGAGCACAGGGTTAACAGGACACTGTCATGGTATTTACACCTTCCAATCCTGGTCCCTAAGGAGAACAAAGTTACAACTACAGACTGTCCCACAGGGACATTTGAGGCAGAAATTGTAGGAAAAACAAATTTTAGTTTATCTGTAACCTTGCATCCTGGGAATTTCTTTCTCCAATTTATGGAAGTGATCCATATTTCAGAAATAACATCCCAGGATTATACTGAAAATGGAGTGGGAAAGGCATTAGAGAGAGCTTTAATCATGCATTGCATGATTTACTCTACACACACAGGAGAACAACATTTATGTGAGCACAGACATGTGATAGCAAAATGCAAATTAACTTAGAGCATGATTGTGATCATTATTATTCAGTTTACCATATGCTGTAACTATCTGTAAAACAAATAGAAATTAACAAATGAAGGGAAATGATGCCTAAAGATTATTCTTTAAAATTCAGAGTACAGGACTGAAAATATATAATTAAAATGGTAACAACTACTCAGGTGAATAAAGTAGTTCATATTAAATTATTGGTTGTTCCTCATAACTGCATTACAATATATAATACACCTTGTAGGGAAGAGAAATTTGATAAAGCAGATTTAATTTAGCATTCAGAGTGCTCTACAGCAAGATAATTTGAATATTGTAGAGATTATATTTCAAGCTTTCAACATAATTCTACAAATTTTTCATCTTCCACTCACATCACTTTACTTGTATGCTTTCTTCTTAGTTTATTTATTTATTTGTTGGTGAGTTTGGACTGTACTTGCATTCAAAAGGAACTTGAAGCAACATACATAACATACATGGAGTATGAACCTGAGTCCACAAACTCAGGTTTTCAAAAGTGTCACTTTAGAAAAGTATTTTAACAAATATTTTAAGATATAAAGTGAGGGGTTTCATTGTGATGTTTCCAAAGATGAATATAATGTATTTTGATCATTCACCCCCTCTATTAGTCTTTCTTTTACCCCTTACACCAACTTTTTTAAAATGACATTTGGACAACAGATAATTCTTTTGAATGAAACTATAGTGTCTTTTATGCTACTGCCTAGGAAGAATCCATGTGCATTGACAGTCAGTTGAGGGGATGGTACAATTAGTTATCTGCAACAAAAATGAAAAAAGCCTCAATGAATAGGTGATCACCTCATCTTTACGTAGAGGAAGGAGAGGGAGTACATGGTCAGGAGTAAATATTTTTCTCAGAAACAACAGAGGCAAATGGAAAAATAAAGGCCCTGAAATTTTTTCCATAGAGCATTGCTCTAATTTTAGCCTGGCGAAATTTCAAAGCAATTTTACCAATCATCCATCATAGAAAATTTTTAGTAATGGACCCATGAGAGTTTTAATTTTAAAGTAATATAACTTCTTGATGAATTCTTCAGGACTAATTAAATTGCAAAAATGCATCTCTGAATACCTAAGCAGATTAACCTTCTATAAGATATTACGGTTACATGACTGTCTAGTGTTGAAGGACACCTCCTCCAAGTGGAGATTTTCTTGGTTTTTAGAATATTAGTCCTTAAGTCATTTTTTACAATAATTGGACATCTCCTCCTGTTGTCTATGGAGATTTCTCTTGCTTTGGGATAATTAATAAATGTAGATGATTTATACTATCATTCTATTTACTGTGGTAGAAGTATAGGCATGCAAATCTGCCCAAAGAAATTTAAGTTATTGCATGCTAAGAAAGAAAAAGTAAAGCATTCTGTTTTTTCAAACCACTTAAAATTAATATAGTAAATTTGAGCAATTTTCCTGGAAAGAAGATATCTTGAAAATTTTGGGGGAGGGGACCCTTTTGTTCTAAAAAAAAGTCTAGAAAATACAAATATGGGGAAATATGCAATACAACATTGACAACTAAGGAATAAATCCATAAAACTTTCTAAAACTTAAAATGCTTTCTGTATGAATTGGTATACATAGAGCATGAATAAATGAAGATCTATACTTAAATCACTGGCCAGGAGAAAGATTGTGTCATGGGAAGTATGCAATGGGTATCCTCAGATTGGAGGAATGAGCACTGAGACTGATGACTCAAGGGCTCTCTTGAGTTACATGGATCAGCATATGATATACACTGTGAGGATGCTGGATCTGGGAATTCAGAATAGCAAAAGGAACAGAAAAGCAACATTAAGGATGACTGCAATAGTTGGATCAATACTCTGATGATGTCCAAGACAAAACTGAATTGGTTCACCTGTAGCTGTTGATCTGGAATAGTGGTATTCTGACACAGAGGAGGTTTTGTTGACTGGGAATTAGATTTGTCCAAGAAAATAAGACTATTGGTGTTCTTGAAAGAAGACTTTGATCTCACCAAATCTAGCCACTGATGCAGAGATCTCTGTAAAGATAGTGGAGAAAACATGCAGAGATGAAGTTGATCAGTGGGGATTGTTCATTGGCTTAGCATACTTACACTGTTTGTCACCCCACTATGAGCAAGTCTTATAGTTTGGCTTTGGAAAAATTCTCTTACAGCATACAAGTAGAAAATGAGGAAGACTAACAAGAATCCCTTTTCCCTCTTTTTGTGGAGAAGTATCAGGCATAGATAGGCTTGCCACCTTTGAAAAAAGCTCAAAGAGGGGCCTAATAAAAGATTTTCACAATAAAACAGAGCATAAAGCATTCAGGAGACTTTATTAAACAGGCATTTGGTTTTAAAGCAGTGTTAGATTCACAGAAAAATTGAGAAGATGCATAGTGTTCCATACATGCCTGTCCCTACACATTAGCACAGCCTCTTGCGTTGTTGACATCTCACAACAGAGTGAAAGAACCTACCTTAGTATATTATTATCAACTCAAGGTCCATAGTTTACATTAGGGTTCATTCTTGGTGCTGGACATTCTATGGATGTGGAGAAACATGCAATCCACATAGCAACCACTATATGATACAGAGCATTTTTACTGCCCTAAAATTCTTCTCTGCTCTATCTATTTATCTTCCTTCCTCCCGGCTTCTGGAAAACACTGAATGTTTGTCTTCATAATTTTGCCTTTTCTAGAATGTCATAAAGTTAGAATCATACACTGTGGAGCCTTTTCAGATTGGCTTTTTTCACCCTATCCAGCTTGTAGACTAACAAATGGCTTGAGACAACATCTCTATCTGCAGCAGTTGGTCTATAATTACAACTTCCTTAGGGTCTGAAAAATTTGCATGATGCCTAAGGTGAGCAGTCAATTGATCCTTCATAGGAAGAAGTTATACTCGGTAACTTCACTCTTCCTCTTGTAAATTCTTAGACCCCAGTGGAAGAAAATGTAAATCTAATTTACATTTAGGTTTCCTCTTTGTCTTTTTATTTGTTTTCAGCACTGAGTAATATTCCATTGCCAGGATGTACCACAGTGTATTGATTCACCAACTGAAGAGCATCTTGGTTGCTTCCAAGTTTGGTTAATTGTGAATAAAGCTTATATATATATATATATATATATATATATATATATATATATATGCATATATATATATATATGACAATAAATTTCAAACTCTATTTCTTTTGTCCTTTTGATAAAAAAGAAAACAGACTCTGTAGGAAAGTAGATGAAAGGTAAGAAAGACACTATTAAGATGGAGCTAGCTAGCTGGGAGCCTCATAAAAATTGGTGATCAGTAATTACAACCAAGTAAAGCTCTGAATTTTGAAAGAAAATTTAAATATATTAAAGTAATTAAGAATAGAAACAATATAACAGAAAGCCAAATAGTGTCATAGATCTCAGAATGCAGATAATAATAATAACAGTATAGTAATAAATGTTTAACTGAGCAGAAATGTGATGTGGAGAATAATACAGAATTTGCAAATAAATCAGAACAAATTAAGCAAAATAACATAAACATGTAATAGAATAAAGCATTTCAAAGCAAAAGATGTAATTTGGTATGTAACAAAATTTATAGCCCTAATTTTAAAAAACTAAGAAATGGACATAGTGAAGATACTGAAATTTAAGCAAAAGGAATCCAATGAGCCTTTTGGCAAAAAATAGTGAAAAACAAGCTTGTGCTTGCCAAGGGAACTGTATTTTTAGATCTCTCTTCCACAGTTGTAGAAAAAAAATAAATAGCCTTTTTTCAGTTTGTTCCATTATGGAAATTTTCAAATCTACACAAAAGTAGAGAGATCTATATGGAAGTCCAAATACACCCATCCCCAATTTCAATATTTATTGACTTATTGCCAAGTACTTCCTTCTGTATTTGCACCCACTCTCCTATCACCAGTCCTGTAATTCTAAGAACTTGAATCACTTCATTTATAAAAACTTCAGTTTATATATAATATATATGTATATATATATTATATATATTTATGTCTATAAATCATCACCATACCTAAAAATAAATGCTTCTCAAATATCATTCAATAACCAAAGAAGGTATACGTCCTTCGAAAGTCATATGCTTTTTATTCAATTCAGGATCCTAAATATATTCAAAAATTATTTAGACGATAAGTCTTTGGAGCATAATTTAGTCTGTGAATGTCTCTTCCCCTTATATCTTCTTCATAACTTATTTATCAAAAAATAAGGCATTTCTGCAGGGTTTGAGAGGAAAATACTGTGATTTAAATATTCAACATTTATTCATTTATTCGTTTGTGAAATTAGAAAGTATATTATGCATATAACTGAATAAGTATAGAAATAAAGATTCTCAGACTTGTGATATAGAGTATACTTGTGATAGAGCCAGCAAAGAAAACATGATTAAGAATTAGATTTGTAGTGCACCTTATAACATACAGTAAAAAATAATAGCAGATTTTTGAAAGCCAAGATATATAATGTAAGAGTCTGCAATCCTTAAGGATTTTGATAAGACTATAACTTGTTTTTTTTTCAGAGAAGAGAGTCTTTTTTCATTCTTAAAGTGGATAATTTAAAAAGCAAAGGTTATGAAATTGAACATATTTTATGACATACACCTTTTGAGTTTTTGACAATTTGTGCTTCATATATAAACATAAGAACAAATACATTTAATATTTTGAAATATATTGAAGAGGATTAGTCTAATTGTTTATTACTTGTTATGAAATTCTAGACTTAACATTTTCAAGAGTACCTGATCTTTATCTTACTTTTTTTCAAGATCATTCAACAAATTTGCATATTTTGACCAACAGATTACTAAAGGATTCTTTATGAAGCGTCTTCCTATTGTGAATATTCTCATATGACCTCTGGCATATAGGATTCTTTTCCATTTTGTTATGATTAGTATACCCTTGGTGTGAGACTGAGGAATGAGTCAGTCATTAAGTACATTCCTTATCCAATTAATTTAGAATGTATTCATAAAGTATGAATTCTCACATGTTCTACAAGTGATACTCTGTGAATAATGAATTTACAATGTTTATATCACTGATTTTTTGATAGAATGGATTAGGTGGTTTTCTGCAAAAGGAGTTCCTCTCCTGGCAAAAAAGACTTCACATAGGAGAGAAAGTTTATGTCAGTAATCAGTGTGAAAAATCCTTTAGTAATCATGCATCCTTCAAGGAACATAAGTGAATTCATAGACAGAAACTATATGATTTCTCGTTCATGGAGAAAGTCTTTAGAAGTCATGCTAAAATGTACTGAATATGGAAGAGCCTACAATCACAATGGTAACCTTTGTACAGGTCAGAGAGCTCACATGGAGTAGAATCTTCATGGAAAAGCCTTCGATCATCATTGAGTCTTTTTAAGTTCATGAACAAAGTTATGCTAGGTAAATGTCATTGAAGTAGAAAAGCCTTTTAATGCATATTTTGTCCTTAGACACCATCATGAGGAAAAATCTGTGAATTTAAGAGTGTGGAGGAGCCTTCACTTAGAATGTGCATCTATTTTGATACCAGCAAATTTAAATGAGACCTCTAACTGGGTACTATTGGTGAAGTAGCCTGCAAGTACAGATGATTAGAGGTATTATTTCTAAAAATTGTACCCAAGGTTAGCTTCATATTAGTTTCTGGATATAAAATATCAGTCATTCACACTGTACAGGGGTATATGCATAACTGAATGTGCCTTTTCCCCAATATGAAAAACACGTAGAGTAGTTTCATAGTTATTGTTGCGTTTTTGGAGAGACTGTATGTGCCTATTTTCCTTGGCAGCCTATCCCCAAAGTGCTTAACAGATTTTCACTTACTTTCTCTTGTTGAAAGTCCCTCTAGGGATGTAAGGTGACAGTTCTGAATTTCTGAACTACCACTAGATGGAGCACTTTCTGTACCCAGGGTTCCTGGAAATCCTGCACATAGGTAGGTAGTACAGTAAGAGAGCATCTGTTTGTATCTTCTGATTTGGGTACGGTAAGCCTGGACCTAAAAGGTGACATGTTCAGTCATAGCAAATATATTTCCTAGTTTATGGACACCCTATTTCAAGGACAATGGTCTATGCACATTAATTCCAATATTCCTGTTTTAATTGTCCTTATACCATGCTTCCTTTGTAGGTAGAACATTCTGCTAGAAGCATCAAGCACAAGTTTTCCATTTGGATATAATAACTTCTGAAATTTGGAGGAGGGGGATTATTGTCTAAATTAGATTTAAAATTTATGTCCTCATACAGATACCCAAATTCATCATGTAGCATTCTCAAAATCAGGGAACTGTTTATGGGACAAGCCCAGTTGTATCATCTGACCTTGAACTAAAAAAACAAACTTTACTTGTGAACTCTCTACCTAAGTTAAATTTTGAGGCTTAGAAGTGGGCCTGGTCCATTTATTCAACCAAATTAAAGTTTTCTCTCCCCCATTTCTCACCAGAAGTAATGGAAGAAATGCATATTTTCCCAGTGTCACCTATTTATCAACCACAGCTAAATCCTCACCGAAACCCAGTTTGCCTTGAATCTCATGGAAAACATTTCCCATAATCTGAACTGTGATATTCACAACTTCACTGCTGATTTCTGATCTATTATAGATGCTGGAAAATTATAGTCTGATAAGGTAGACCAGTTGTGCCCCATATGAATTCATTGTGTAATAATGTTAAAAATGGGATTATAGTCTTAGTTGTTAAAGAAGCCAAAAAAGTAGAGAACAATAGGTGACAATTTCTCTCATGTTCTGAAGTAACATTGTTACCTACATTTTCCAGGCAAAGGAGATTTTCAACATCTAGTTCACTGTCTACCAGTAAAAGAAGATAGAAAAGATGAAGCAGAGTTGGATATTGGAGAGAACTTCTTTGTACAAAGATTGCTCTGGCATATGCCCATATGGCACATGAGAAGGGAGAGAGTTCTCTTCCTTTAACCTCAAGTATATTGAGGGAGATTTCAAAGAGACCATTCAGAATGAATGTTATTTTCCCTAGGAATTTGAATGGCACACTGGTGATTAGTGCCTGACATGAGTGAGAGAAGAAAAGAGCAAGAAACTGAAGTAGCTAATGGGAGCCCCACAGATGGCTATGATTGGAGAATACCTGCTTTTTCAAAGCTTGTTTTCTATGGAAATAATAAGCAGAGAGAATTACGTGGGTTGTCTTATTAGGATTTTTCTTAAGACTGCAACCTAGAAATTTGATGAAATTCCAAAGGAGAACTTCTTGAATGGGCATAGATTATTGAGAACCTAAACCTGAAGTAGTGGTAGTGGGGTTACCATAAATAACCAACCAGAAAGTGCATCAAATAATTTCATTGAGATCCCAAGGAAGGAGTGTTCTTCAGAGAACACACAAAGCACAATGAGGAATAAAAGGGATCATTGAACATACTGAGCTAAAACAGTCCTGACTCCAGCTTATGATTCTTTCCCTTTAGGAAGCTGTTCCTGGCTTCTTGCTTCTCCCTACCACCTTTAAACTTCAAAAAGCATTGTCAAACTTCAATAATAATTTTGCTATTATTGAAAACATCCAATCAATATCTATAACCTATCCTGTGAATGAGACAAGGCATGTAGCAAATTTTTATCCACTTCTTCTGCTCTTTATTTACCTTTCTGACTTTGTAGTAATTGTCTTCAATTTTTGTATCAAAATGTTACACGATATTTTTTCCATTATTCCTCTTTCGTGAATTCTTATGCAATAAAAGAACTCTTAAAATACCTTCCTTTGCTGTATCCTGGATTTTTGCTTTGCTTCATTGTTTTGACAGATATCAGTAAGAAATAGTTTTAAAGGCCAACAAATCACAATGTTTTGAAACTTCATAACAATGTGAATATGAACTTAAAATACTGATTTAACTGGGCATAGTTACTGAAATTCAAATTAGTGTCTCCTAGTACCTTATAGATACCATGTTATTTTTTTGTAAGATTTCATGGTTTATGTTAAAAGTCTGATGTGAGGGCTGGCAGAGTGCCTCAAATGTTAAAGCACCTGCCTCACAAACATGAAGCCCTGAGTTCAATACCCAATGCCACTGAAAAAAGAAAGTCAGATATAAGTATAATTCCTATGCATAAAGAAATAACACATCTTTTATTCCCATGTGGTTTTATAATATTTCATTATTCAGTTCTTAAGAGTTATAGCTATATATTATCTTTTCTTTCTTGTTTTCAACACTTTTCTTTAGTTTTTCTTTGACTATTTCTTCCTTCCCAGTGGCCCTGTTACTTCCTTCTGAATGAACATTCTGTTTGCTCTTCTACCTCTCAAATCTATTCTTCATTCATATCTCCTAGTTTCTTTCCCATAAATAAAGAAGTTTTGAGAGTTTTTTTTTTTTTTTTTTTTTTTTAGTGGTAGTGGTACTGGGGTTTAAACTCATATCCTCATACTTGCTAGACAGGCACTCTACCACTTGAGCCATGCCCACAGCTCTTTATGCTTAGTTATTTTTCAAATAGGGTCACATTTGTTTGTTTGCTCAGTCTGGCCTAGACTGAGATCCTCTGATGTACACTTCCCATAAGGCTGAGATGACAGGCACTCCACCATACCTAGTTTATTGATTGAAATGGAGTCTCTAACTGTTTGCCTGGGCTAGCCTCAAACCACAATCTTTGGGATCTTTGCAGAGTACACACCTGTGCAAGGCTGACTTTCCAGATTCTCAGTTTGATCTTTTTATTTTGCTTTCATGATCTTTTTTCTCTTGAGCCATGACATTTTTTGTATTTAATTCTTCTTAAAACTTTAAAAAATGAGTATGTTTAATTTTTGAGAATTCTAATTAAACTTAATTGTTGATTAGTATTATAAAGGATAGAGGGTAGGTTCATCGATGCTCATTGCTAGACTGAGTTTATTCATTTATTTTTTCTTCAGGGACAGTAAATCTAGAATCTGGTGATTGGACTCCTGGCTGTCATTGTAGTACTGGGCATATGTTTGGCCAAGTGAACTCTAGAACTGTATGCAAAGTAGTTGAATGCCATGGTTTATGAAGAGATTCAGATATTACCTGGGGATTGATTCCACTTTTACCTTCAGGCCCAATAACCACAGGATGAATCTCTGGTGGAAGGTTGCTCTTCTTTCACCATTGGCTGGAGTGAACTCTGGAGCCAGAAATTCTGAAAACAGGTGAATCAAACCTTTTTTAGTTTGTTGTTATGCTTGTTTGGTAACATTTTTATTAATGGGCCTACTGATTTCACACCCTCAGTCTTTCTCTCAGGTCCCTCTGTCAGATCTTGTGTTTATTGCAAAGGTTTTCTGAGAAAGTTCACTTTTGGCAGTCCTGTGTATATACAATCATGAATTCTTAAATTTTGCATGATGTTCCTCCAATCTTCCATTATACAAATGTTTTCTACCACAAATTCTTCAGAAATTTCTTTGATAGCACACTCCTTTTTAACCATTTTTTTAACTTTACATTCATCAATAGAGTTCAAGAAAAACAAATAGGTTCAGATGACCTCTGATTTTAATAACCAGAATTATTGCATTAAATATCTAATTATTAAAGCAAACACGCCTTTTTTTTAAAAAATGTACTGTGTCTTGTAATATTTACAAAATAAGCATTTGTGACCCTTATGATTCTGTCATCTAGCTCTGTGAAGTACTTGGCTTATAAATAGTTAATGTAGGGTGTTTTGCTAATTATGACTTCTCTTTCTCACATTTCTTAACTTTTACTAGGGATATATATTGAAAATCTGCCAGAATAAGACATTTAGAAGCAGAGATGCTCAGGAAGAATATCAGCTACCTGAATCCAGATCAAAGTATTTAGTCCAATGCTTTCATCCTTCCCAAGCAAAGGAGATTGCCAGCAAGGTTGAGATAGAACCATCCTTCTTTTGATACCACCAGCAAATAATGGTAGTGATCCAACTCACATCTGCATTTTGTAATTCATTAAAAGAAGCAAACATTAAAGATGGGTTTAAGGTGGAAACCCTCCTGGAAAGCATGTAGGAGCATAGTATCTCTTACCAAGCAATGAATGGTATTTTGGAGCTCCTATCTGCAGAGCTTGCATTCCAGGCATTCTCCACTGGTAGTTTTTGCTTTCAGAGGCACTGCATGAGTCTGGAGCCTACACTCTTATTGATGATCAGGTGTTTGACAGCTTATCCCTAAACTTTCATTCCCTTGCTCTCTAAAAGCATGAACATATAAGGGCGTGTTGTCTACCAAAGAAGAAAGAAAAATGAGTATGCACTGGGTAATTTTAAAGTACTCTTGTCCTTTTCCTGTGAGAGCCTCCCAGCCATGCAACCTTCAGAATGTAAACAAAAACGAATGAATGATTTAAGAGTAATATTGCTTTCAATTTTGATGTGACTTTAAAAAGTGAAAGTTATTCAGCGTATACTTTCATTCAAATTAATCTCCCTGGATACCTCATACATTATTCAGAACTCTGTAGTGAACTCACCAATTCTGTGTGAATACTAGATGGCTTATTTTCTTTTGAATAGAGCCTTTGCCAGCTGCACAAATAACCATAACTCACTGATGGTTTTTAATGGAAAAATATTTTTAAAACATTGAAAAATATTTTATATTAAAATTATCATTTAAACATATTTTAAATACTTTTAAAATATTTTTCTATTCCTTTCTAGAACTACTTTTATTGCCATACTGATACCTTCATGGTTAAATAACATCACAGACTCATTAAAGAGAGAATTACCACTCTACTAATATTTTTGGGCTGGATAATTAAGTTTAAAATATTTTGCATTTTGTAAACAATTTATGATTGTGGCTCTCTGTCTCTCAGGAGTATTCACAATATTTATAGATGATAAAAAAGAAAGATGTGACAAAGTAGTCACACTGCAAAGCCAGGTGGTTGCATAGTCAAGGGCTCTTTGTGTTTAGTAAAGGTGAAGCCCAGAAATATGCATTTCTAGCATTTTTCAGATGTTCAGGTACAATAATTGTTCTTTGAGAAACATTAAAACATAGTGGTTCTCAAACTGTAATGGGCAGAAAAACTAAATAAATATCTTGTTTCTGATTCTGATTCAGAAAATACAGATTATTGGGCTTTCTCCAAGATTCTGCATTTCTAAAAATCCCCAGATAATACCAAAGTTGCTGTTTCAGAAAACTTCAAATAGTAAAAGTACTAGACATAAGTGTTCAACTTTGCAAATCCAACAATCTCAGTTTTACCAATTCATATAGAATTTGATCATAAAGAAATGCTACACAACAACCAAAGAAACAAGAGGCTGATATAGAAGACAAATTGCCAGTTTAATACGATGCTGGTAATTTTATCCTTGGGTGCCACGAGACTCACGTCTAGACGGCCCATGCTTACACCTAATCTCAGGGCATTCTGGTGAGGTCAATCTGTACTAGTGCCTAGCATGAGTAGTTGTTAAAATTCCCTGGTTTATTCTAATATGCAGCCACACTGAAGATCACTGAGTTACATGGAGAATTATAATGTCAAAGAGATTAAATGCAATTGCTAGCTAATCAGCACTTCTCTTTCCGGAAGAGATATCTACAGAGGGAGCCAATACAAGGCCAGTGGTTTTCTGAGAAATATGGAGTCACAGAGGAAGGGTTAGATAATCTGAGGGGCTAGCCTGCACATGTTCACCGTAGAACACCCTTGGCAGGGAGACAGGTATGCAGGCAGGCCCACCAATGCTCTTCTGCAATTGAAACATTGGTGCATTCTCAGCTCCTATTTTCTACACTAAAGTAGATAGTATCTCCACTGTCATTTCCTTCTTTAAAACGTAGTTTCAACATTATTTCACACAAGGATTATAATTCACTTTATTCATATTTATTTTAATCACTTATTTTCAATTCCCTAAAATTCTAAGCCTTCTAGATGGGAAGTTGATGTTTAAAATTTCCTCTACTCCTTACTTTATATTTCATGGTTTGAGGTAGTTTTTCTTTACACAATCCTACCATTTCCTATTATATTTTTAGCTTTTAAAATTTCTTCCTTAGAGATTAGGCATTATTGCTAACTTGCTGGACCCTTTTACTGACTTCGTATTTCCCAAATCATGTATTCAATATAAATTAGGTGCATATGCAAAATTAATGTGCGTATTCTACTAATTTTTACAAACTTAGCACAAGCATTATTCACTAGAAGGCAAAGCCGAAACAAGATTTGTAAATAATATCTTGGTATAAGATCAGAAAATACTACTATGCCTTTCTATTAATTAGGAAAAACTGTTTAACATAGCATTGAAAGTATATACACAGTAGTTCTTTATTCCAAGTGCACTTCAACCTGAAACCTCAAAAGTAAAAATGGAGTGTTTAACTGACATTCTATTTTAAGTGGGAAAATGGCTGACCAAGAATAATTCCCTTTTTCTGGATAAGCATTACGGTCTTTACACTCAGTGGAAATTTTAACAGTAAAGCATTTAGAAAGCGTAAAAGAAAGGAGGTAGTAACCAAGATTCCTTTGTGAAGTTCTGCCACAATAATTGAATTTTTCCTTTGTGTCAGAATGATGGGACTGATATATCAGTTAAAGTAACAGCTGTAATTTACCTTGACTTTAAATGAGCTTCAGCTTCTACTTGTTTGGCATACAAATTGCTGATTTTTAGACTAGACTCTTTCTTAGTTAAGAATTTTATTTATCTGCATAAGAGATTTATCCAAAACTATCTAAATTTTTGCACTAAGGATTTTTAAATATTATAACCATGTCCATGTCATACTTATACATTCTCTCCACACAACAGGGAATTGTGTGTGTGTGTGTGTGTGTGTGTGTGTGGAGGGAGGAAAGAGAGGGAAAGAAAGAGAAAGAATCTGCAAACAGAATGTCGCTTGGGACTGACCTGGAGAAGCCAAACCAAATAGCAGGGAATAGACAGCCACTTCTGTATCAATCCTTCCCAAATGTCCTTGTACTCCATTACCTGCTAGCTCTGGAAGACCTGAAATCATCCCCATTATTTCATAAAAGTAAAAAAGAAAAAGAGGAAAAATCTGGAGAGCTATACAGTAGAATAAATATTTTAAAATGCCAGGGACAAATTTCTCAAATATAATTGATACAGCAGGAGAGGTGGGGTTCAGATTATGCCTTGTATAAATCTCATCTGCTTGCTTTCTGGAAAACTGAATATACTAAGAGTAATTTGGAAATAATGACCCCTTTGAATAGGATTTTAAAGTAATAAACAAAACAAAACTCCCATCTGTCATCTCATTTGCTACACAGAACATCTCTCTAAAGTGAGATGCTGTTTTACTGTAATGCCGTGTTTTCATATGAGAAAATTGGAGTCAATAAATGTGAGTCTTCACTGTGCTATAAACAATGGACTTAACATGTATTCATTGAATGTTTGACACTTTACAGGCAATGTTCATTCTTACCCTTCGCTGAGGATCCAAGATGCACACAGAAGCCTGAAGATAGTCATTCTTGTCCCTGAGACCAAACAAAGAGCAACAATTAGCCCAGCACTCACCCCTGGGGAACACGCTTCAAAGCATGACTTTATTTAGCTTACTGACCAACTCCATTTGCAAGAGTATCATGGACCAAAGTTCAACTTTTCCAAATCAAATTTATCCATGCTGACCACTGATGGTTCAAGCCTATAATCCTAGCTACTCAAGAGGGAAGCAGAGATCAGGAGGATCAAGTTTCCAGGCCAGTGAGGTTAGCCTGGCCCAAAAGACCAAAAATCGTATGTTCTCCCTCATATGCGGACATCAGATCAAGGGCAAACACAACAAGGGGATTGGACTATGAGCACATGATAAAAGCGAGAGCACACAAGTAAGGGGTGAGGATAGGTAAGACACCTAAAAAACTAGCTAGCATTTGTTGCCCTTAACGCAGAGAAACTAAAGCAGATACCTTAAAGCAACTAAGACCAATAGGAAAAGGGGAACAGGTACTCGAGAAAAGGTTAGATCAAAAAGAATTAACCTAGAAGGTAACACCCACGCACAGGAAATCAATGTGAGTCAATGCCCTGTATAGCTATCCTTATCTCAACCAGCAAAAACCCTCGTTCCTTCTTATTATTGCTTATACTCTCTCTACAACAAAATTAGAAATAAGGGCAAAATAGTTTCTGCTGGGTATTGAGGGGGGAGGAGAGAGAGGGGGCGGAGTGGGTGGTAAGGGAGGAGGTGGGGGCAGGGGGGAGAAATGACCCAAGCCTTGTATGCACATATGAATAATAAAAGAAAAATGAAAAAAAAAAGTTTCCAGGCCAGTCTAGGCAAAAAGCCAGATCCTATCTCAAAAATACCCAATACAAAAAGGGCTGGAGTGGCTTAAGTGGTAGAGCGCCTACCCAGCAAGCATAAGGCCATGAGTTCAAACCCCAGAACTGCCCCCTCCCCCCAAAAACCCTACAAAAACAAAATTTACTTACTCATGTGTTTCCATACATAGGATAGTCTATACTTTCCTGGACTCCACGATTCTCCTACATTGTGAACCTGTAAAAAGTATGTTCAGATATTAGACCTTTCAGGATAACATTTGCCTTTAGAAAAAACTATAACAAGATCAAGTTTAGTTTTTAGTGTTTTTCCAGATTTGAATCCAAGTTTCACCAGATTTGGAAAATATGCTATGTTCTTTTGTCATAAAATGTGTGAAAAAATCTACCTAATGTATTGGTGGGCCTTAAGGAAGGGAATAAGATAAAAATGACATTTCTTCGTTATCTTGAAGCAAAATTCTCCATTGTCCATTACTCTTAATGGATGATTCTAAGTGCCATACACTGTGTATGTAAAATTGTACAGTACACTACTATATAGTACAGTACAGTATGTTAAAAATAAGAACTCACCTGATTTATGACAGAGAGATGTACACTACTGGGGAAAAGTGACTTTAAATAAATGATTAAGTGAATATAGAGAAATGAATATGACCCCTAACACATACACACATATAAATCAACCACAAATAGTGTTGGATCTATATGTGATACATTAAACAATAACACTTTTTTGAAAAAAATATGAAAGCATTTTCTTGATCATGGAATAAGCAGATTTCCTAAGTAATAATCATTATTTTTTATGCTTTTGTTTGTTTGCTTTTTGAGACAGAGTTTCACTATGTAGACCACGTTGGCCTTGAACTTATAATCCTCCTGACTCAGCACCCCCAAGCTGAGATGACAGTCTGCCACGCCATGCTAAAAGTCATAATTTCTAATGATAAGGGAATAAAAGAGATAAATAGGATCATATTAGTATTGGTAATTTTGGACATCAAACACACAGTTAAGAGAGTAAAAAGGAACTGGTGTGGTAACACACATTAGTAAGAGTTCAAGGCCAGCCTGATCTACACAGTGAGAAGCTGTCGCAGATAGAGAAAAGAAAAGAGGAGAGGAAATGACAAGGGGAAGAGAGGGGAGGAGAGGAAAAGAGCTTGTGAGGATAGATGATAGATAGACAGATAGATAGATAGATAGATAGATAGACAGATAGATGGATAGATGATTGATAGATAATAGATAGATAGATGATAGATAGATAGATAAACAGACTCTTGTTCTAGAAAATGGAGGCAAATAAAAGGAAAACCGAAAGACAAATGTATCATTTTTCAAAGAAATAAGACATTTCCTTACTTAGCTGTTGGAAGCAAATCAGACCTCAAAATGACTGGTTTGTCAAATATAATCCCATTGTGTATCTCAATGGAAAAAAAGTCACAAAATTTCCAAGGGTACCATATTTACAGCCAGTGTGTTAATGGTGGGAAAGCAGCATTGTTTTCTTTTTGAAATGAATACCATGTCTGCAAAGGTTGACATATCATCAGAAATCAGCATTGTAAAAAGTTAGAGACTAAGTAACAAGTTATCCTTTATTATGAGGACTTCACTTAGTAAGGATGACCCTGTTATTTTTGTTTTTCATAGATACAAAATGCACATTCTTGATTGGAATGTGATATGTACACTTTTTCTAAATGGCAGCAAAACATAATGTACATTTGCATCCAATTATGAAGGGCTGCCACAGCAATATCACAGTCTTGTTTCATTTTAGTGAAACTAGATATATTGCCAGAGATTTTAAATACTTTGCTTCATCAAAGATATATTAGTTAAGAAAGTTTGTGCAATAAGGAAAAGAAAATTGTACTCAAAGTATCTTAAGGGGTATTGAGAATTCTGGGGGTCTATACTAACTGGATAATTTACAGGTGGTTCAGAGAGCAAGTTCATTTCTCAATTTTTTTAAGAGGGACAATACTGTGGTTTGAACTCAGGACCTCACACTTGCTAGGCAGGCTGTCTACCACTTGAGCCTCCTCCCCCCAGCCCATTTTTGCTTTTGTTATTTTTCAGGTAGCGTCTCAAATTTTTGTTCATGATGACCTCAGATCATCATTGTTTTACCTAAGTCCTCCCATGTAACTGGGACCACAAGCAGTGCCACCACACCCAGCTTATTAATTGAGACAGGGTTCGCTAACATTTTACTCAGGCTGGGCTTGGGCAGCGATCCTCCCAATCTCCACTTACACATAATTGGGATTATACACATGGAACACCATGCCTGACCTACTTCTCTATTTTCTGACTGTGCTTCCTCTATATGTTGGTCTGAATTGTTGTTTTGTTTTTTTCTCAACACTTCTAATACTAAATTTGTAAGGATTTTTTCCCCATGCTAATAGATTGTTCCACACCAGCTACATGTCCTACAATTCATTTCTATTCTGATTCTAACTGCTTGGAATTAATGTCTAACTCCAAAGGTTTAGAGGTTCAGTCCCACAAGACTGATCCCATTTTAGAGGCCAATTGCTAGTCACAGGTCCCCAGGTTATCCACACTTCTCTCAGTGATGGATGGAAAGTCAGGAATTCCCATGACTCCTTCCCTGGGTTTGATAACTAGCTAGAATGGCTCAAAGAACTCAGGAAGGCACTTTATGTACTAATCTCAGTTTATTATAAAGGACACAGTAGAAAAAGAACACAACAGTGGAGATGCAATGGACAAGACATGGGGGTTGTATGGAGCTTCCAGGCCCTATCTTGCCACATGGCCCTCACAATCCCTCCTGCATTCACCAATCCCAACCTGTTGGGTAGAGGTTATTATGGTGGTTTCATTACATTGGTGTGATGGTTTGTATCACTGGTGATTAACCCAATCTCCAGCCTCTCTCCTCTCCCTGAGGGTCAGGTAACATGGCTGAAAGTTCCAACCCTCTAACCATACCTTGATCTTTCTGGGAATTAGTGCCCATTCTGATTCTGAAGCCAACTAGGGGTTCCCAGCCACCAACAGAAAACTAACATACAAAAAACTTATCATTCCTGAGCTTGCTAAGGCTTTAGGAGCTGTGTGGCAGAAAGTAGGGACAAAGACTAAATACATATTTCTTGTTATAGTCAGTTTTATCATCAGCTTCTGTGTGGAATGGAGATTGTACTCCTTCTCTCTCATTTAGCAGTAGATCAAAAGCAAGACTGACTTCTAACAGCTGACACATAATTGAAGGAGGTCCAATAAGTCATTACCAAAACTGCCCTTATCAGTGTCTAGTCTAAAATCCATCATTTGCTGCCTTGTGGAGGAAATCTTTGCAACAATGGAATGGGCACAGCTCAGACTGCCTGTGCTGAATGAATCACAGGGGCAAGTGGCCTGGGTTCTGCTGCGTAATAGTATAGCAGTTCTCAAAGTCCAGACTCTGAACTACCAGCAGCAGCTAAGAATTTATGACAAATGGAATTTTCTAGACCCCATGCAAGAACAACTCAATTAGAAACTCTGAGGGATACCCCACAATCTGTATTTCATTGAGCCAAATAAATTCTACATTTTTTTCTCTTCTAAAAAATTTATTGTAGTAAAATACATATAACATGAGCTTTACCCTCATAACCATTTTAATTGTACTTTCCAGTGTATTAAATGTATTTATAATGCATTACAACCATATCACCATCCAGCTCCAGTACTCTTTTTATGGTGTAAAAGTAACTTTTGTGTATTAGTCAGTTTTTTGTGTACTTTACAAAGGAAAAGGCTGGGTATGGTAACTCACACCTGTAATTCCATTTACTCAGGAAGCAGAGATCAGGAGGATCATGCTTCAAGACCAGCCTTGGCAGAAAGCTAGCAAGACCATACTTTAAAAGACAAGCTAGGCATGGTGACTTATATATGTAATCCCAGCTACACAGGAGTCATAGGTATGAGGATCACAGTCCAAAGCTGGCCTCAGGCAAATAACAAGACTCTATCTAAAAAATAACCTAAGGCAAAATGACTGAAGACTTGACTCAAGTGGTAGAGTGCTTGCCTTGCAAGTGCAAGGCCCTAAAAAAAAAAAAATGGAAAAAAGAAAAGATATTTATTTAGCTCACTTTTTTGGAAGGTGGTTGGGCAGTCCCATCTATTTAGCCTTGGTGAGAGAGCTTGACCTCATTAAAATGACCACATACAGAAGACACCATGTGCATGGCTTGGCATAGCTTTCTGTTCTTATGAAAACTCATGCTGATACTAGCATTGATCCCTCTGAGAATGGTGCTCCAACAACTTAGTTGACTTCCTCTGGGGCTCAACCTTTAAAGCATCCACCACCTCAGGAGCCACAAAGCTTCCAGCACATGTTTAAATTACTTTCTTCTTTCCTTTATGTATTTTCTTTCACTGTTTTCTTTGTGTTTACCTTGGAGATTATACTAAATATCCTAAAACTATTACTTCTTATATGAATTTATGCCAACTTAATTTCAATAACATACAAAATTCTGATCCTTTACAGCTTTGACCCCAACCCTTTTTCTGTTACCCCAAACATAAATAAGAAGTTTTCAATGTATTCATTCATCCTTTAAATTATGTACAAAACAAAATGTGGAGATAATAATCAAATTTATAGCAATACTTTTATATTAATAATTTTAATTGTATGAGTCTCTTAAGTCTCCTAGAAAACAAAAAGTGAAGTTTAAAACCATTATTGCAATAACTCTAGCTTTTATAACAGCCCAAGTACATTGCTTTATTGAAATCTTTATTTTTTTCATACGGCTTCAACTTACTGTCTAGTATCCTTACTACCTAGTATCCAGACTCCTTTGCACGTTTCTTGTGATGCAAATCTGATGGAAATGAATTATCTCGCTTTTGTTAATCTGGGAGTGTCTTAAATTCTCCCTCATTTTTAAAGGACTATTTTTTCTGGGTATATGATTCTTGGCTAACACTTTTCTTTCTTTTATTCCATTGAATATATCTGGTTTCCAAAATTCTGGTGAAAAATCTGCTGTAAATCTTATTGCAAATTCTTTATATGTGAGGATTGTCTCACATATATCACTATTGCTCTTTCAAGACCCTCTCTTTGTCCTTGGCATTGCAAGTTTGGTTAAAATTTGTCTTTGAGTTTATTTTATTTCATTTACCTTTAGGGATGTTTATAGTCATGTTTTTAATCAAATTTTCAAAGTTATCAGTCATGATTTCTTCAAATATTTTTCCTATCCTTTTTTCTTTCTTCTCCTTCTGGGAGTTCCATAGATGCA
This sequence comes from Castor canadensis, assembly GCF_047511655.1. Classification (NCBI taxonomy): domain Eukaryota; kingdom Metazoa; phylum Chordata; class Mammalia; order Rodentia; family Castoridae; genus Castor; species Castor canadensis. The sequence continues at coordinate 121,455,879 of NC_133389.1, forward strand.
TATGTTGCTCCACTTGATGGTTACCTACATGGATCTTAATCTCCATTCACTTTTCTCTTTCTGTTTTACAGAATCAATCATTTCCATTCTCCTATCTTCAAGTCTGCTGATTTCTTTCTTCTGCCTGCTCAAATCACCTTTGAATTCCTCTAATGAACTTTTATTTCAATCAGTATACATTTCAGCTCCAAAATATATTTTTTAAAAGGCTTCCATCTATTCATTTATACTTAAGTGTGTTTAATCACAATTTTCTTGAATTCTAAATCTTCCCTCTAATCTTTGAACTTCTTTGAAGGAGTTACTTTTAAATCTTTATCTAGTAGATTTACCATTGAGTCTTCTTCAGGAGCAGTTTGCATTGATTTCTTTTTAAAATTTTTTTAATAGGCTATACTTTATGGGTTTTTTTATGCCTTGTGATTTTGTTTTACTCATTGAAAACTGGACATTTGAACCTCATATTGTAGTAATTGGAAGTCAATTTTCCCTCTTCCCTAGGATTTGCTGTTTGCAGTAATTGTTTTGGGTTTTCTTGTTGTTTGTTTGTTCGGGGAGGTTATATTTTGCTCTATTTTTGCACACTATGTCTGTGCCAAATATCAGACTGAGGTGAAAACTTAAAATCTTTGTCATTTGGGGACCTATACCTTTCCCTGAGTATGTTCAATTGCTGCTAATTTTCTTCGTATATGCAATTGCTTTTTCATATGTCTTTAATGCATGCCTCCTTAAAGGGGAAAAGAAGATGAAAGAAATGAAATATGGAGAAGGGTGTTGGCCTTTTAAACTCCTTCAAAGTCACCTGAACTGGAAGGAGAGGAGCTTGCAAAAGTGAAAGGAGGTGCTTCAACAATAGCCACCCACTTCATTGTCTGCACCTGCATAACCAGCAGCAGTAATCAGTAGTCAGAGCACAGATTCTTGATCTTTGAAAGGCACTGTTCTTAGTCCCACAGGTCATATACATTTGCTTCAGAAGTGCGTGCACGACTGGCTTCCTGTCATGGTACTGAAGTGGGGCCTAGGCAGCCACTTCTGTATTGATAGCTGAAGGCAACCAAAGTTAACCATACTTTATACCATCCAAGCCTTCCTGGGCAAGTTTCAAGCTGTCATTAGGCTCCAGAGTTGCTGAATGATTACACATACACACTTTGACAGTGCATTTGTTGTCTAGGTGGGGAGACACTTTGCTTGTACTTCCTACTTTATCATCTTTCTAGAATCCTCTTCCTCTGTGCACACTAAAATTTGAGAAAAACTGGTTTTACCTATTCAGAGACCACACCTAGAAATAAACCCTCAAATACAGAGTACCTAACTTATTATTTCTTGGAATATACTCTAAATAAGATAAATTCTTATTTATTTGGATTATTTTACATCATTATTATTCAGATTTGGAGTTGTGATCCTTTTAGGTTATTCTAGAATTATCTTATTTAATCACAACCAGATGTTTTTAATGTGTTAGATGTAATATACAGAAAACAACTGAGTGAAATGTAAGAGTATAGCATCATGACTTCTCATTTCAAATATATATTTATATCTCTGACTATACATGTTTTACTAGGTTACAATGAGAAATGTTTAACATTTCTATCTGTCTGGCAGTGAAGTCATGGGTTGCAGAATTTTCCTGTTTCCATGGAGTAGACACCCTGTCTTTCCACAGGAGGTGTCAAGCTACCTGTGTCTCCACTGAAGGAGAAGTTGAGCAAGATGTACAATACACACTGCTATATAATGTTTCAACACTAAACATAAACATGTAAAATGTAAATATTTTTAAGCATAAAGTGTTAACTTTCTTTTTTATATAATTGAATTTAAAATCATATAACATCATGTTTTAAAATGGCCATTTTCAGCAGTTGCCTTGCAACATTCCTGAGAATTTAACAATCAGCTCTCAAGAGCTGGTGTGAACCGATCACAGTTGAACTGCATCATAAAATTTGAATGTCACTGATTTAGGCCATTCCCCAGGCTCCTTACTGCTGACTCAAAATTTATCAGTGAAAATGACAAATGTAATAAACCATTTTAGGACCTTTATCTTTTCTCTGGACTACCTAAACTTCTCTATTAAAAGAAGAAAACCTAATTTTCTTTTCCACTCATCATTTCCATAATCAAATTATTTTCCTTCTAAAAATGACAACTATATTTGCCTTTGTCCAGTACCTGAGGTGTCAGTACCTCAAAACCTAATGAATTTGATTTGGGAACTGAAATGAAGACAACAGTTGAAAAACATCAGATATTCAAAGGCTGATACAATTTTGTGTCTTTAGCTTCAGTGAGGAGACAGGAATAATGACAATTTAAATGAAGTTAGCTCCTGTTGGCTAGTTCACTTTCACCATTGTAAGGACTTCTTCAGTATAGCCCTTCTCATAGTAATGTTTAGTTCATGATAGTACGTTATGTATTCTAAAAAGCTGGTGATAGTTGTGTCTATCCTGTCTACATATTGACTCAAATATTGCACACAAAGGATATCAAACGAAGCACTTTAATCAGGGAAGTAAATTTGAAATATGACAATTGAATAAGTGCCATATTTGTTCTATGAAACTCTTCCTCGGAGTCTTTTGAACATGACAGTAATTAAACAAATGAGAATTTATTTTTGAATGAAATTCAATTCAATTTCCTCTTAAGCTTCTGCAAAGTACCGTAAGCCTTTCCCACAAGGCAGAACTTAAGTCCCATCTTCTTTGCAAAACCTTTCCCAATGACTTGTCCTAGTTTATTTACTTGTTCTGATTTTTGTTGTACTTATTTTCTTTTTGACAAAGTTAGATTTCCATCCTTCCCTCACTATCATCTTATCTGAGCTAAATTTTAGGTCCCTTAAGGCACAATCACTTATGCTATGTAAAAGGAACATAATTTCTGTCAGGATCAAGAACATAGCAGTGTGCAAGTAATGAGCCTTTTAAAGTTTATTAGAAAGAAATTCTAATACAATCATATCCCCCTAGTAACTCATTAATAGACTATTTTGTTTAGCGCCTACTAAGTATTAAGCACTCTTCTAAGTATTTCATATGGGTTACCCATTTAATTCTCATGACAAATTTTAGATAATAAAGAAAAAATCCTCTGACATCATGGGTTATGGAATGGCATCTAGGAAGTTTGATCTAAAATCTGGACCCATGATGACTTACTTTACCACTCTACTGACAGATATGATTAAGCAATAGCATGTTACAAATATCTGCCAGCAAATATCCTAACAATGATGGATTTCAGTGCCTTCCAGAGTATGTGAAAATGGAATTTAAAGTTTTAAAAGTGTTATGAGTAGCCAAGAACAAGATATGAAAATTGTAAAAATAAGACCAAATGTAAGGATAGATAAAAAAATAAACTCTGAGTAATACAGACATTTAATTTGAGCTTCTTAGAAAGTAAGAAACAAGAAACTGACGGTTATTCATTGAAATTTTACTGTAAAGACAGAAAGCATTTGTGAAATCAGACCCGACAGTTTGGAAATATGTTCATGTCTTTGGCAAGTTCTATGTTCTCCCAATGACCTGAGTAAGAGCTAAGACATATTAAGCTACTAATTAGACCAACTTTCAAACCTATACCTTATTCAGGTGGAAAAACTTAACTATTTCATCTTTAATCTTTCTTTCCTAAGGGAAGTCAAAGTGAAAGAGAGGATGTTCCTGAAATGTTAATTGAAATGACTTACATGAGCTACTCATTACTAAAAACAAAGATTCCTGAGTGATTTTTTAAAATAACCTCTTCTTACTTAAAACGATTAAGGAGGTTGGGGTATGGTTTGGTAATACAGAGCTTACCTAGCATGTGACAGGAAATGGGTTTGACTCTCAGCATAGCAAAAACAAAAACAAACACCCAATGCATTGAAAATATAATCATATAATGTCCTTTATTTTTATGATTTGCATTGCTAGGGATTGAACACAGAGCCTCCAGCATACCAAACAAGTTCTTTATCCCTGGCCCACCCTGTCCTCACACAGTATTCTTGACACTCTGTATCAACTCTGTCCTAAAGGGATAACCTGGGGTACCAGAAACAGAAGTTCTTGATTTCTATGAAGTTATCATTCTTTATGTCAAAAATAATAGATTTTACACTATTTTAAGTTGACTTTTTTTCTCGTAAGAATTTGAGATTGTTGTGTCCTACCTCAGATTTTATTTTACCTACTGAAAGTTCCATGAACTACAATTAAGAAGAAAAATATAATGCAATCCATTTTTAGATAAAATATGGTTTTTAATTCTAAAAGTGATCAGTTTTTATCTGTTTAATAGAATCACAGTTCCTCCAATATAAAGTAAAAAAAAGGCAACACAATATAGTGTCTATGTATATGGAAATTGAAGTCAAATGATTTAAATTAACAATTCAGCTTTTCTGATTATTAGTTGAGTGAACCTTTAGTTACCTAGAGTTTGCTGACCTCCACTTGCAAATCTGTGACATGGAAATCAATAGAAATATTGCCTCAAAGGATCCTACAGTAAATAGATGACCTAATAGATATTAGATGCTGAGTGCAGAAATAATAAGTTACAATGTTGTATATAAAAACAACACTTCCTTGTGGCTCATGCCTGTAATACCAGCTCTTCAGAGGATTATGATTTGAGACCAGTCTGGGGAGTAAAAGTTGGCAAGGCTTCATCTCAACATGTAAGCCAATTGTGGTGGTACACAACTGTAATCTCAGCTGTGCAGATGGCATTGGTTGGAAGGTCAAAAATGAAAGATGCTATCTAACTAAAGCAAAAAGGGCTGGGAGCATGGCTCAAGTGGTATAGCACCTACTTAACAAGCACAAGTTAATTTTGAGGTACCTAACTGCTCTAGTTTCATCCTATCTATTAATTTAAAGTTTTCTTTTTTCATTCTGTAATTTAAAGATGAAAGTATATTAGTATTAAGAAAAGTGAAAATATTTAAGACAGAAAAATCCTTCTCTTGAACTTGTTTGAATGTATTTTTAATATTGCTTAAAATGTTCATTAAAAGCTATAGATACCATCTTGATCTGTTCCTGCTCTTATCACAAAAAATGTCTTGGTCTGGGTAACTTATAAATAAAATAAATTTTTCCTCACACTTCTGGAGCCTGTGAAATCCATGATCAAGGCTCAGCTGATCCGGTGTCTGCTTCATAAATGCTTTATGGGTGGAGACTTTTTGCTGTGTCATACATGGCAGGAGGACAGAAGCAGTGGCAGGTTCCTCACATATTTTTTAATGGGGCCATTAATCCCATTCTAAGCCTCCATCTTCATGACTTAATCACCTTCTGAATACTCTACCTTTTCAAACTATCATATTGGTGGTAAAGTTTCACCCTGTGAATTTTGGGGGATACATTTAGATAATTTATTTATAAATAAATGTATTTCATATAGACCCCCAATGAGAAAATATACATTATTTATAATTATCTAAAACATTGTCCAGTAATTGAAATTAAACTATCAATCACAATAAAACCAAGTAATATAATATAGCTTCTTATCTCTGGAGGGAAAGGGATCAATTTAACAATGGTGGGCCTGAACTTTTTTTCCTTCCTTTCAATAAGGTTATCCTTTTCCTCTCCAAGGACATTTTCACAATGACCTTTGTGAAAGTAAAGTGCAATGGCATTGCCTGCAGAAATTATCGCTGCTTCTATAGGTTTTGCTTCTAGGCAAGAAAATGCATTGGTCCCAATCAGATCCCAGAGTGCTGTCTTCAGAAGGCTCACTCTACTGTGAATGTAACACCACCTCTCACCTCTCACAGAGTGTTTTTTAAGAAAAGAAAGAAGATGGTAAGATTTCAAAAAAGAAAGCAATAAATTTGATGATCAACTGCAGAGATACTCAGCATACATTAGGAAATATGCCTGCTCTTTATGCATATCTTAAGCGGGATGGACTTGAAAAGAAAAGGAAAGCTATTAATTTGGCCTCAGCAAGATATATGCATATTCCTTTCTAAAAAATAATGTATTCTTCTATAGTAGCAGGTCATTGGAAGAACTTGATTTCATCCAGTTTTTTTCTCATTTGTCTAATGACTAGCAGGAATAGAAGACTTTCACATGCTGGAGGTTAAAGAAGAATTGGTGGTGGGAAGAGCGAACGGCATGCTTAGCAACGAAAAGAGCAAAGGTGCCTGACCTACTCAGGGCATGGTTAACACTAGGCATCATTATCTCAGTTAATCTAGAATGATTCTTTATTCTTCTCAGAAAAATGTAAAAGGAAAATTACAGAAAACCGAGAATTCCTTAGGCTTCTAGTTAATATAGGGCCTTCCCCAGTCATTATTTTTATAACTTCTCAACAACTATATTGAAATATAATAATACCTAGAAGAGCAAACAGTAGAGAGTAAGAATGTGACAGTAAAATTCCTAAAGAAGCCTTACTTCTTTAAATTATCATTTCCATGTATTCAAACTGCCAATATTATGAACTGTTGGCTGGTGATTCTTTGTTTTGTCCTGTCAGCCAAAGTTCTGACATGATGACAAACGACTGGCAGGGTTGTGTTCCTTGTTGAGTATGGGAGCAGAAGGCCATTCTGTTATAAAGATAATGAGATTAATAAGTGGACTTTTAAATCAAAATACCATTTGTGAATTTTGTCAAAAATACTTGTTTTCCACCACAGAAAAATCAATCATGTAAACAAATTAATTTAAAGTATAGTTTGGGAGCTTGATATGATATCAGTACAAAGATAAACCTAGAAGATGCAGTATTCATTCATTCATTCATGATCTATTCATTCATTCACTCATATGTATATGAAGAGCTGACAACACTAAACAGCAAATGAACAAATGATCCAATTAATAAATGGGCAAAAGAATTGAATAGACAGTTCTCAGAAGAAGAAATACAGATAGCTGATAAATACATGAAGCAATGTGCAATATTCTTAGCCAAAAAGGAAATGCAGGACAAAACTACACTAAGATTCCATCTCACCCCAGTCAGATTGGCAATCATCAATAAAACAAATAACAAATGCTGGCAAGAATGCAGGGAAAAAGGCACACTCATACACTGATAATGAGAATGTAAACTAGAACAACCACTATGGAAATCAGTATGGAGGTTCATCAAAAAGCTAAAAGTAGGCCTACCTATGACCCTGCCATAGCACTCTTGGACATATATCCAAAGAAGTGTAAATCAATATAAAAGAGAGATGCCTGCATACCCATGTTTCTTGTATCTCTCTTCACAATACCCAAGCTATGGAAATAGCCAAGGTGCCCAACAACCAATGAATAAATAAAGAAAATGTGGTATATATGTATATATGTGTTTGTGTGTGTACTTCTCAGCCATAAAGAGAAATGAAATTATGTCATTTGCAGAAAAGTGGATGGAACTGGAGATCATCATGCTGAATGAGATAAATTAAGTCCAAAAGGCCAAATATCACATGTTCTTGCCCGCTTGTGGAACCTAGACCTAAAATGATAATGATGATGATGATAGTAATAAATATTAATAATGGTAACAATAATGGAACATGAATGTATATGGGAAACTGCCTTGGGTGTTCAGCATGAGGGAGGAGGGGGAAAAGAAAGTCTACTGAAGGGTGAAGATGGTGAAAGTACACTACATATATACATATGAAGATACCACAATGAAAGTCTTCAAACACTGTTTGGAAAAGGGTAGAGGAGGAGGTGAACTTGTTCTAGTTATACTGCTTGCATGTATGAAATTATCACAATGAAATCTGATCATTTTATTAATGTATGATAATTCAAAAATAATTTTTAAAAATATGTATATATCTATTATGTGAATGAGACTGCTTAAGATATTGAGGTAAAACAAAGACCCCACTTCATAGAGCTTACAGTCTAGTACAGGAAAGTAGACTAACAATCAAACAAATACATAGTCATTGTATCTGAGTTGGTGGTAAGTGCTTGGGAGAAGTACGGGGCAGATAGGGACAGGTGGTGATGGCATCTATTGTTCAGCAGGAGACACCTCAAGGACCATGACGTTGTGAAACAGCATATGATTCTGAAGCAATGCCAATTTGGGGAAAATTCTATAAACTACTAATCTGTACTATCTGTAGGACTAGAATAGGATCTTACGACTTCAGGATTGTGATAAATGGTTTTTCAAGATAAATTACTATTGAAAGAGGGCTATAAAATAGTTTTGACTCAACTGTAACCAAAATTTGACATGGGCATTACAAGAAAAGATAATTGCAAATTATTATTCCAGAAAATAAATGCAAAAAAAAACTGACCCAAAATATTATAAACCAAACTCAATGAAATAAAAAGAAAACTACATAATGATCAAACTGGGTTTATTCCAAGGATGCAAAACTCAAAAATCAATATAACTTAACACAATTACAAAATTAAGGTAGAGATGAATGTTCATCTAAATAAATACAGAAAATAAATTTGTTCAAATTTAACATTTCTTCATTTCAAAAACAATTCTTAAGATGCTATAGGGATGAGCTTTCCCAACCTGACAAGATTAACAACATCATTCTTAATCATGAATCACTTAAAGATTACACCATAAGATCAGGAACATGGCAAGAATTCCACTATCTACACTTTTATCCAACATTGTACTTGAGGACCTAGCCAGTAAATAAAATGAAAACAAGCAAACATGAAAGGATTATGACAAAAGGATAACTTGGGTATCCATAAAAATAAGTCAAGAGTCTACAGAAAACCTGTTAGATGAAAAAGGGAATTTAGCAAGACTTCTGAACTTGACGTCAACATTAAAAAAATAGAGCATATTTTTCAATAATGCTTTGGTCAATTTCCTAAAAAGATGGCCACTAACTGTATCTTGTGTGTGTGTGTGTGTAAAGAGAGAGAGAGAGAGGAGATGTATAAAAATTTTCTGCGTGATGTGCATTGAATTTAATCTCCATAAAAAGATAAATGTTTCATTCTTAACACTAGTACTTTGAAATGTGAAACGTGATCTTTATTGTCTTAGCCAGACAATAAAATTAAAATTAGGTCATAAGCATGGGCCTGATTCTATTAAGACTTGTGTGCTTACTACAAAGATGGATTTGGAAACAGAGAAGAGGGAAGGAAACAACATTACACCAGACGAAAGCAGGCATGTGACTGCAGTGATACATCTCCACGCCAAGGAAAGCCAAGGATAGCCAGCAAATAACCAGAAGCTAGGAAGAAACAAGATGGGATTACTTGTAGGTTTCACAGGATGCAGGGCCCTGCTGACAACTTAATTTCAGCCTCAGAACTATGGTCATTTCTGTTTAAGACACCTAGTTTTTGGTACTTTGTTTTATCGGTGTTAGGAAACTAATATTGTCACTATTGACATTATCTTTTACATCTAAAATATTTGTAAATAAAGCAAATATACATCACTAGTAGTATGGGGTTTTTTTCAGATTGCACTGTAGTCATACATTTGGATAGGTATATTCATGCATTACAATAAAAATAAAAACATAAATGCAACTGCAACAGATATAAAAGTGATAGTAGACAAAATTACTTATATAAAACTAAAAAATGAACTAATTTCTTATGTTAGAAGTCAGAATAATGATAACCTATTCAGTAGATGGAGAGATATACTGATTTGGGAAGACACAAGGAGGTCTTTTGTGGTACTTTTATTCCTAAAATAACCTGAAACACTCATTTTAAGACTAAGAGAACTGTAGAAATCAAATCTATGTGATGAGCTACTTCCATGTGTCCTGAAAAGCAGCACAAAGTAGTGCATAAATTTTCAGAATCTGAGCCACCATATTGAAATTCAAGACATCAACTTACTGAAGTGTATTCCTACTACTTGCTAGGTAAAAACATTAGAAATGCTATTTATTTCTCTGTGTATGTTTCTCATCTGTGAAATCAGAATAACATTATAAACTTTATGAGATTATTAAAAGGATTAAATAGCTTAACGTCTGTAAAACATTTTAGAAAAACAAAAGTTGAGCTATGAGAATTTTAGATGATAAGTTTGTAGTGCAATGTCTTTCTCCACTTATGTTGCCTGTACCTACTAGTCAACAGCATATGGGTACACTTAAGCAGAACATGTATGCAAATGTATCCATGATAAGAAAACACTTTAAACATGAGTAAAAATGTATCCTAAATCACTAGGTATAGTACTGAAAATGTTATCTATCAACTAATCATTGTAAAATAAAAGTTAAAAATATTACCTCTATAGTGAACTTTGATAACTTACTGCCATCCTAGAGCATAATAAAATTTGACATCCTAGGAAAATGAAACTACATTGGAAGTAGTTTCTAGTTATCATTCATATTTTTAGATATCAACACAATTTAATTCATCTATAGAATCATCCAAAACTCTTAGAAGGTAAGAAAAGACTATTGTTAGCATTAAAAGGTAACTAGCCTTTTATACTTCTAAAACCTAGGCAAATTGTCAAGTGTTCTCTGTTTCCTTATTAACAAAAAATTCTACAGTTACTTAGCAAGGTTTGCAACAGAGATTCTTTTCCATGGTCTTGATTTTCAAGAATAGAATTGTAATTTATTTCTGAACACTCATTTGCTCCACTTTAAAAACTATAATCCATCACAATAGCTTTCCCCTGAACCTCAATCCAATGAATATCCATGAAATCCACTACCAAGGACTTAGCAGTCCATCATACCAATTTCAAACCTCATGTCTTTCTCATTGATTCCTGTCTGATTCTCAAAGTGAATGTATTTGGTTCCATTAATTTAATAATTCCAAGAAAACTCACTATGTTCACTGGTATAACCCATCCCTAAGAATAGTGCCATTAATCATTTTCTCCTGTGATCATTCAGAAATCCCTAAAAATCTGTTAACTCATTTTCCTAGGTTTTAAAAGAGAGAGTAATGGAAGGAATTGAATGGATCAATAGTGAAGTATACCCACAGCAAGGATTCATTGAGAAACCCCTTTGAACATCAACTTAAATATTAATAACAAAAGACAGAACTGTAAAATAGGTACAGTGTGTATAGGGTGAGTACTAGTGAGGGGGGAAGCATGAATGAAGGAGATTAAGGTGAGGGCATATGGTTGATGGGCTTTATATACCAATGTGAAATAGAACAGAGAAACCTCTGGCAATTACTTTAAGTGGGGCAGGGAGGGGGTTGAGTAGGAGAGATGATGGGGGCGATGTAACTAATGTGGAATATAAGTCTAATTGGAATTGTCACTATGAATTCCCCCGCCCCATGTAACGAATATATCCTAATTAAAAAAAAAAAAACCATCTCCCAAGACAATTCACAGCCTACTTGGATTTGGAAAGTTTTGGCTGTCCACAGGGCATAGAGTTATTTTAATCTAGTAGCAATTTTATTTAGATATAATTTATACACCACACAAATTATCTATTTGTAGTTGTATTATCTCACAGTTTTTAGTATATGCACGGAATTGTGTGACCATGACCACAATCAATTTTAGAACATCTTCTTTACCCCAAAAAAGAAACCTTGTACCTCTGATGATCATCCTTCAACCTTTCCCCATCGTTCCCCTACCCAGCCCCAAGTAACCACTAATTTCTATCTGTATGGATTTTCCTATTCTAGATATTTCAAATAAATAGACTGTATAATAAACAACAATTAAAATTAAATAGAAAATAATAGTCTTTATATGTTCTGTCTTCCCTTTTTTATTTTTTTTTCTTTTATTATTCATATGTGCATACAAGGCTTGGGTCATTTCTCCCCCCTGCCCCCACCTGTCTTCCCTTTTTTAATTAGCAAATAGATTTTAAGTTCAGCATCCTAATTTTAAATTCCAAATAATGACATGCAGATATATTTGTAACCCAATACAATTCACTGAAATATTATGAAGATCTGGATTTTAAATAATCTTTACAGAGTACTGTTAGGTTACTTTAATAACTATGGCAGATATCAAGTGTTCCATTTTCTTTTTCAGAATGTTGATGTCAAAATCGCAGTTGGAAATAGCTCTTCTGAAGCAGGAGGGACTGGAACTATCTTTACGAGTTGAGATTGACTGCAACACATAATCTCTGTAGCCCACTCCAACGTAATCATGATCTATTCACTTCATGTAGAAGACTGTACAGTACAACTTTAGATTATGCTCACAAGTCTAAACTTTTATTTTGTGAGATCTAATAGAGCAGTTTCTGGGAGTTTATTACTATTTAAAGAACTTTCAGAAGCATTGAAGGAATGAAAAACTAAAAATAAAACATGTACTTACTTTTCCACGTAGCCGGATCAATTTCAGATGCCTATTGTAATGGAGTACTCAGAGCCTCTTTCCTAAGGACTCATTATTCTGCATAGGAAATAGGCTTTGTGGCTTTTGGCAGATTGATATTTTGTTATCCTTCATGCAGGTAGGAAGGAGAGTGGGCTGATTGAAGAGATTCATTATAATGTGGTTTTAACTCCTTCATCCTGTCCAGTGGGGAAAAGTGATGGAGAACCTACATTTGTAGGTTAACAGATAAGCAGAATAGTGGATAAACAAAATGAGGAGACCCTTCTTCAGGTTTCTTTCCTGAAAAGGCCTGTGGAAACTGTTATTTCTGAACAAGACCTGAAAATTAATTAGCACATATCAAATAAATGTGCATTTTGAAAATAAAAATTGACATTTGAGTCATTTATGCCACAAAAATAGAAATAAGACTTGGTGGAAGATGAATTCCTATACACAAACCATCCTTTCATAGATAAAATGTTTTCTTCTTTTAAAGTTAACTAAAAAGGGAAAATAAAATCCTGATATCAAACCCCATCTTCTAAATTACCCCCATTGAAAATGAAAGATGAGTTTAGGAGTTGAAGATCTAAGAGAGCAGATGTAGAAGCTTAGCTCTTGGCGGCCTCTGTCAGAAGCTAATGAGCTTTGGGGAAACCCAGATGACACAGAATCCGGATAGATTACTATCAAAGCTACAGGGTGTCTAACACTTACAGTGAACCAGCTTCAAGGTGGCTTGGAAGCTGACCAAGGGAACCTTTTCAAATTGTTTATAGGATTATTTAATAATATAAAGAGATACTTAATGTAGTAGTATTCAATATACCTAGAATAAATTTCATACATATTCCTTCAAAGTAAAATTTCACAGAACCCCAAATTTTTGGTGAGTGCCTTACATGATCAATTGTCCCATAAAATTTTTGCTGGCCTTTCTTTTGTGTTTGCCAGATCTATGAGTAGTCTATATTGTTTGGCAAGCTTATGGATAGCATGCAGCCCTAGGGCTCTAGCAGGCCATAAAAATTCTGGTTTCTTAGACTATGTAGTATGGAACGCCCTTTCTGTGACTGGTTTCCCTAATAGTTTCTCAGTTCACTTCTTTGCCATTTATGGCAGTGTACTAACTAGCCGATTTCAGTGTGTGGATTCCAAATATAATTAAGACTTGATTCTCCTATTCTGCACATCTGGCTATAGGTTTTACAGGAATATATAAATTAGGCAATCTCTCTATGTATGTTGATACAGATGAGATGCTTTGATGGGCCTACAAGTGAGGGTCCATACATAAACATTTTCAGCCACTCAGTTGTGCCACATCAATGTGTGTATTTGGAAGGGAATGAAATAAACATAGATGTGGGAGATGTTAATAAGAATGGACAGGAATGCCTCAAGTTGATTGAACCTTTCCAAACCACCTCAGCATTTTACCAGCACTCTCCCAATTCATGGGTCTAACTTGGTGTTTCCAATAAAATGTAGTTTCACCATACGCTGTATCCTTTGAGTCCAGAAAATCCATCTTCGTGATTCACACCGTGCTGAACCATGAAAGACTTCACATTAAACTTTAGGTCAAAGGTCAAATCTCTGAACATAGTCTAAACAATCCTACAAAAATGTATTCCTGTTCATCAAATCCTCACTCTTGTCTAGAAGACGCTCAGGTGTCCTTTCTCTCTCTGAACCTTCTAAGGGCCTCTTGTTGCAGATCTTCTGCCTGTTCTTTCCTCTGCTTGCTGAGCTCTTCCTTATTCATTTTGTAACTGAAGTAGAGGCTTTATTTGGCAGCATCAAAGGAGTAGAGCTATCAAATGTTAAGTAAAATATGGCAAAAAATGGCAGCCACTTGCAGTGATATCAGTATTTCCTTTTGTTTGAAATGCTTTACGACAAATTACCATACACCTGGGAAAGTAGTCTATATATCCTTCCTATTTTTCTTGAGAAAGTGAAAGAATGTTAAGTCATTTTTCCAATGGGAACATTAAAGCCACCCAAGGCAATTTTGGCCTGAACTTGGTTATTTAATTATATAATTAATTATGAAGTCTATAATGAGCATAGTTTATATTTAGTGACCTGCAATGGGTTCTACATAGGACCTTAAAGTCTATTGAAGAGGTAAATGATTCACAAGTCAAATCATACAAATTCATGTCTTCAGTCAGTAAATATTTATTGAGCAACGACTAAAAGCTAGTGTGCCAAATTCCCAGTTTTCATGCAGATTCTAAAAGATAAATACATTGTATATAACCAGTTAAGATTTTCACTCTGTTACAGGCATTTCTTGAGAATATGCTGTATGTCTATCACTGCTGTATCAAGAATATAGAGTCCCAAATTTCAACAAACTCATACTCTTTGGCAGAAACAGACTTAAAAATAATTTCAATATATTATTACAAGCACAATAACATAAATATGTTAAAGATACAGAGAGAGGTAGTAGTGGTAGCCCATTAAGGCAGTATTTCTGGGAATACGTGAGAACATTTCAGCTTTGAAAGAACAAGTAGTATATATTATCAATACAGTGTCCCCAGCTTTTCTCTGCCACCTGAGCCAATTGTAATATTCTTAATTCTGTCCTTCTACTTCCCTTCTAAAAAGATTGTGCTTATAGCTGATCAGTTCGTTAGTTATGAAGACCAAGAGAACTAAAATAGGGACTCTATGAGGGAACTGAGGCTAGGAGAGGAGTTTAGACTTAATTTAGAAAGAAGATGAATAAGGTTCTGCTATATGCAAGAAAACTAAATGAAAAAGAAAGGTAAATACTTTAAAATGTGTTTTTTGTTGAATATATGTTACATTTATGGATTCAAGGGATTAACTACCGTAAGGTAATGAAATGTAAAGAAATATGATCAACCTAGGCTAGGGGTTGGCTCAATTAGTAGTGTATCTCCTACCAAGCCCAAGGCCCTGAGTTCAAATCCCAGTACTGCCAAACAAAAAAAAAATTCAACTCAAAAAATACGATCAACCCATTGCTTTAGTGTCTGGGACTAACACCCATATGGTACATAGAAATGTAAGTGGTCATTTATTGGGTAGACCAAGTGGGATGATACCCAACCAGAAAAACAGAATAGCAGAGACATAAATACATGACAGAATAGGCTGTTCATTTGATTCTAAGAAGCTTGGTGTTGATTGCTGCACAGAGAGAGAGGAATCCCCTCGCCATGGGCTACAGATAAAAACAGATGAAGCTGCATTTACGGAAAATTCCATTGGAATATGGAAATTTCCAATCAATGAGTTCATAACTTCAATAGCTTTTTTGACTTATTGTTTCCATTAAATTGCTAAGATGGCCGGCTAATTGTTACACTTTCTTGTTGGCATATTCTTCTTTATTTACTTATAAGAAAAATGCTAATGTGAGAATTTGTTGGATTGGTCCATCTACAACATCTAAAATAGGTTTGGCATTGTCATCTGTCTTGTATTCTCCCTTTTATTTGTTTCACAATTATCCTCTAGCAAAATGGTGTCGATGTAAACATCATTTCATCTCTGTGAAACTAGTTGTGTTAACTCTGGGCCCTGTTATCACTTTCTTACCTCTACAGGTAGATTTAAGATTTAGGTCATCAAGATTATGTTTCAAGACCCATCACAGTACTTAATTCTATATAAATCTGATTTTTGACAGATAGTCTTGTCCTCCTTTTTTAAATAGGAATCCTAAATTATATAAGATTCAGTCTTTATAAAACCTGGTTTTACATATTTCCATACTAAACCATGGGATTAGTTCATCAGAGCTGCCATAACAAACTACTAGGTGACTCAAGCATTAGCAATTTGTTGTCTTATAATTCGGTGGAGTAAAATTTCAAAATCCAGGTAACAGTAGAGTTGATTCCTTCTGAAGGAGTAGAATCTATTGCAAGCCTCTCTCCCAATTTCTGATGATTTGCTGGCAATCCTTGTTGTTCCTTGGCAATCACTGCATCATCCTAATCTCTGCCTTCATTGTAACATGTGTGCTGTTCTCCCCTGACTATATGTCTGTGTCCACATTTTTCCTATTTTTCAAAGATACCCCATCATAGTGATTTAAGGGTCCACCCAATTCCAGTATGACCTCATCTTAATTAATTATATTCACAACGATCCTATTCCTTTTCTTTTCTTTTCTTTTTTGTGTGTGTGTGGTACTGGAGTTTGAACTCAGGGCCTACACCTTGAGCCACTCCACCAGCCCATTTTTGTGATGGGCTTTTCCAGATAGGGTCTCGTGAACTATTTGCCTGAGCTGGCTTCAAACCATGATCTTCCTAATCTCTGCCTCCTTAGTAGCTAGGATTACAAGTGTAAGCCACCCGTATCCAGCTCCTGTTTCCAGATAAGGTCACATTCTGAAGTATTGGGAGTTAGAGTTTTCAACATATGAATGGGCACAATTTGACCCGTAACAATCCATGATAGTAAACAGATCGGAAAGGACAGTCCACACTCATGTGCAGTTGGCTTGCTCTTGCTAGACAGTGCTTAGCATTCAAACTTTAGGCATTAATCTTCAATAGTCACAGCTAGATTCAGGACAGTAAAAGCTATTGAGCATTTCAATAATGTCACTGGACATTCAAAAATGTTATGAGCATTTATTATTTTGTGGTCTGGAGTTCAGAAACTATCATTTTTTTCCCACTTGGTTATCATTTCAAGTCACATTTCAATTTGGGATCCTACAACTGAAAAGTTTTGAAAAGCATTTGATATTAAAAGATTCAAATTATGTCCTATTAAACCTTAACAGCTTCCTGAGCTTTTCTTTTCAGAGGGGAATACCATTGACAATTGTGAAATTCTATCAAATGTTTTGGGCTGTCTATATGTTTTTTGTTGCTTTTAGGGTTTTTTTGTTTTCATCACTAGAAACTGAATCCAGATCCTCCCAAGAGCTCTACCACTTGAGTTATGCCACCAGACCTTTTATTGTTGTTGCTGTTTTTTCTCTCACTAACTATGCCAGGGCTGACCTTGAATTTATGATGCTCCCAATCCATCTCCCAAGTAGCTGGTATTACAGGCATGCACCACCATGCACAACTAGGCTATCTATGTCAGGTAGAGATGAATCAACTTGGGTTGTAACACATTTGTACAAGGAAGCAATGCTAGGAATCTCTCTGTTTAGTTATCTTTATCTCAACTAGCAAAAACACTTTGTCTTTCTTATTATTGCTATGTCTTCTCTTCAACAAAATTAGTGATAAGAGCAGCACAGATTCCGCCTGGAAGCAAGGGGTGGTGGGAGGAGGGGGGTCAGGGAGAGAAATGGCCCAAACAATGAATGTACATGTGAATAAATGAATAAAAAAATTTTTTAAAGTATAGTTCCCAATTAGAAATCAAATTTGAAAACCTTATCCTCTACACCTCTCACTGAGATCATAGCTTTCTTTAACTTTTGAGCAAACTTAAGCAATTAATTTTGTCACTTATAAGCCATGCTTAATTTTAACTGAGGAAATGGAAACATTAAAAAGAAGGAAATGAAGAAGGAGTAAGCAAAGAAGAAAAAAGAAAAAAGGGAGATCACCAAATATAAAGAAAAGAGAAAACACTCATTTGAATTTTCAGAAAACCTCACTTAAGTATTATAATTCTGTAAATAATTCTGTCTGCAGAGGATAAAAGCAGCAGATTGGCAGATTGCTTTCAAAGTGTTTGATCATATCCATGTTTTCATTAATTATTCAAGCTTTAGGAGTCATCAAAGAACTCTAATGCATAACTCAAAATGAGGAGCAAAAGCTAATCTATTGGCAAATGCTTTTGTCTCAGATTCTTTCAACTTATGAGCAGGTATGCTTTTGAATGTTGGGCTAATTTTAAATAAGGATGTTAACAGTTTAACCTTTTGGACAAAGGACAAGAAGGACATAAATTGAAAGTGCTTTAAAAGCCATGTTGGCTGAGTGATGACGCAGCAAGAATGTGCTGTCTGTGAACCAGGAAACCCTCACCAGAACTAAATTTGCCACGCTTTGATTTTGGACTTTCAACCTTGTGAAATATGAGGAATAAATTTCTATGCTGTTTGTAAGTCAAATTAAAAAATAAAAAGTCAAAGCCTGCTGGCAAACAGAGCTAGAAGTGCAGAATGAAGTACATCCTTGGGGCAGGTGAACATTCTTAGATTGCATCCCATTATGCCCACATCCTAGGCCTGGATACACACTTATTGCAGCCAGCCAAGTAGTGATTGAGCATATGGAACAATTGTCCCTGAGTCTTGAAAGAATCCTAAGAATGAAATTAGAGAATTAGACAAAAGAAAAAGGATAATGCAGTGAGATGCTATAACAATGGGAAACAGAGTTCCTAAGAAATGGTTTTACTAAGTCTGTAATATATTACTTTAGCTTTAGCTCAACTATAAGTTACTAGACCATTTTATGGGCACTGTAATGTCACAGAAGTGCATGTCTAACAAAATAATAGATGGCATTACCAATTCTGCTGTGATGACTACCGCAGAGAAACTATTAGAACCATTTGTCAATGTATCTTGGTGTCTACTAGTTTTAAAGAATAGGTAGTTGTGGAAACTGTTCAACATTTTAGAGATATTTCTTCTCAGACACATTCCATTGAATCTTCCATTCATGAGGATGTCTGTTTGTCCACCCTTTACAGTAAGCTAATTGAAAGCAACAAAAACATACTTTGAATGACAGAATAGAAAATGGTAACAGCATTTGTGTAATATTTAAATATCTATTTATTGTTTCATACAGGATGGGTATTTTATCATATTTGAGGAATTGTGCAAGTTAGTAAAGAACATTAAAATAGAATATGTACAAAACAGGTATTCATAATAATGAAAATCTGCTTCAGAGATAGTAGTGTTATGTCATCATGAAGAAATCGCTCAAGATGAATACATTTTGTTATACTCTCTATACAAGAATGAATATAGAAATTGTAAACCACCTGAAGCCACCATAAGAAAAGGACTAAGGTAGAATGAAGAAAATTAGAGGATATGAATCAATTAGGTTTATAATGCATATATACATGGAAATATCACAAAGAAGCACCCTATACAGCTACGTTTATCTCAAACAAGCAAAAATGTCATTTTTTTTCTTTTTTTTTTTTTATAAAATTGGAGAACAGGAGGGCAGAACAGGTCCGGCAGGGCGGTGGTGAGACTGGTACCGTGGGAGGAGGGAGGTGGTGGAGAAAGGGAGTAGGAGGGTATACATGGATGTAAATGCAAAATGATTCCTGTTGAAACTACTTCAGGAATAGGGGAAGGGGGCAGATAAAGGAAAGTGGTGGAGAGGGTTAATCCAAGTATGGTATATTTGATACAGTATAAGAACCTCCACCCAGCACAACAATAAAAGAAAAAACAGTTGGATATATTTAGCAAGTTTTCTAAAAAGCATAGTTTAGAAAGTTTATATCAGAATACTTATGCAAAGGGATTTGCTTTACCAATTGTAATCTCAACTTTCACTGATCTTGTATTCCTAATTCTTTATAGTCCTAAATACATATAGTCTTCCCATTTTAACTCACATAACAATTATTAAAATGAGTAAGGGTTTGAAGACTGGACTAGACCAGATAATCTGTAAAGGCCCTCCCGGATCTACCACGCTACGATGCTGAGTGAGGACATTAAAATAAAGACAAATAAAAACAAAAGGCAGTGTAGAACCAACTTTTCAAGATTTCTTCAAATATCTAAACACAATCTTTTAAATTATGACTCAGCATTTGTAACTAAGGGCCTTGTGCTTGCAAGGCAGGTGCTCTACCACTTCAGCCACCTCCCAGCCCTTAGTATTTTAGATGATGCATTTTTCAATCCCAGATATTCTTCTTTGTAGTTTTAGGATCTTGAGCTGTTCACAGAGCCTCTGTAAATCACATTCACACATGCTGCAAATAAAGAATAATGATGTTATTGATAAATAATATTCTTACCTACTGTAAAGGTAACTGAAGATTAAATGAGGTGATTAATATAGGCAAAGAATTAGCACTATCAATGTGTCCAATAGTATTTGCATTTATTATCATTATCCAGATGACATATTATTATCCATGGGTATTTTATGCCAACGATTGTGCTAAATATTGGGAATCCAGTAGTTACAGAAGACTCTCTTTGCCTATTGTTTACGATTTTCTTATTTAAATGTTGACTGTTGACTAATAAGTGTTTGTGGGAAGGTATGTATTTTGTATGTGTTAGCTTTTGTTTTAAAACTATTGTATAACTACAAAGGAAATGCAAAAATTCATAGATTCAAATGAATAAAACGCAACTCTAATTTTTATTACTAAGTACAATTCAACTATCTGATCCTTTTTAACTGGCAAGAGAAATTGTAACCTTGCAAATTGCAGTAACTCCTGCAAATTGCAGTCACCTCCTGTCTCAAACTGACCTTTTTGTTGTTGTTGTTGTTGTTGTTGTTTAATTATTTTCCAGCACCACCTTTTCCTACTGTCTGCTCTCTTCCTCCTGTTGAGCTCTTATGTATTGTCCTAGTGTAAGGATGTCTGATCTGTGGTTGCGTCTCTGTCCTTTGTAGTCTTGGTTATCCTTTGACATCTGCCCTGTAGGAGTGATAGTATGGTGATTGCTCTGAGAGGCTATAGAGGGTCACCACTATACACCTTGGTTCTTGCTGGGCCTCTACCAACCCTGTGGTTCTTAGGGGTTTAACAGCACCCAAGCTTGGGCTGCCCATCCTCATCTCATATCTAGCTGGAATATGCTGATTCTCAACTCTTAACATACTTTTGTTTCTCAACCATGTCTTGAGAACTTCTCTATCCCTCCAAACCTGTAGAAGCTGTAAGGGAACTTGGATAGGCTATGAGGGCCCATCCTGGTCCCTCTCTTTGGTCAGACCTACCTGGTTGACGATTTTACCTACAGTAACTGTCTGATTTGATTAAGGGTAGCTAGCAAGTTTTTCTTCTCAGGTTTCAGAGTAGCTGTGGATAAGTCATCAGTGCAAGAATTATTAAATATTAGAGGAAGTTTCTATCATGGAAGCCCCCAGAGTTTCAGCCTCAAAGAAGATTCAGAAAATTGGCCATCCCCTCTGCCCATACCGTTTTTGTTCTGCTTTTGTTATTTTTCTTTTTTTCCTATTGTAGGAAAACTCATATGATAGCATCACTTTTTTTTTTCACTTTCTCTGAGGACTAAACCCTTTACTGTAAGTCCTCTAAGGTTTTGCTCTTGATATTTAAATTCAAGTGTTTGGAGTGATTTTTTCTCTCCAGCAGCTGGTACTTGCAATTCAAAGTCATGGTCTTAAAACCTGTTGTCTGCACTGTTGACTTACAAAGGTCAAATTAATTGCTCAAAGGCCAAAATGTGGTTTTTTTGTTCTTTCTGAATCAACCTTACCCCGAGGCATAGAAACTCATAGAGGACTTTCCTCTTTCCTACTTAAATATAATAGAAAAATAGAACTAAGAGAAATAGAAAAAATCAGCACTTAACTTTAATATCAATATACCCCACTGTAGAGCAAGATCCATGGTGAATAAAATGATAGCTCTTCTGTATATTTATTTATATTTGTCTATCTTTTTATATTTTATTTTTTTATTCATATGTGCATACAATGTTTGGGTCATTTCTCCCCCCTCTCCCCACCCCTTCCTTTACTCCCCCCACCCCCTCCTTCTCCCCCCTACCCCTTCTCTACACGGCAGAAACTATTTTGCCCTTATCTCTAATTTTGTTGAAGAGAGAGTATAAGCAATAATAGGAAGGACCAAGGGTTTCTGCTAGTTGAGATAAGGATAGCTATACAGGGAGTTGACTCACATTAATTTCCTGTGCGTGGGTGTTACCTTCTAGGTTAATTCTTTTTGATCTCACCTTTTCTCTAGTTCCTATTGGCCTCAGTTGCTTTAAAGTATCTGCATTAGTTTCTCTGCATTGAGGGCAATAAATGCTATCTAGTTTTTTGGGTGTCTTACCTATCCTTATACCTCCCTTGTGTGCTCTTGCTTTTATCATGTGATCAAAGTCCAGTCCCCTTGTGTTTGCCCTTGATCTACTGTCCACATATGAGGGAGAACATACGATTTTTGGTCTTTTGGGCCAGGCAAACCTCACTCAGAATGATGTTCTCCAATTCCATCCATTTACCAGCGAATGATAACATTTCATTCTTCTTCATGGCTGCATAAAATTCCATTGTGTATAGATACCACACTTTCTTAATCCATTCATCAGTAGTGGGACATCTTGCTGTTTCCATAACTTGGCTATTGTGAATAGCTCTGCAATAAACATAGTGCCTCTGGAGTAACCTGTGTCACAGTCTTTTGGGTATATCCCCAAGAGTGGTATTGCTGATCTATATTTGTCTATCTTCATATGCTAAAATAAAAACAAAACAAAAATGTGCTAGCTATATGTATTTGTATTCTAGCTTAAATAATGTTTCCAATGCTAGAGTTTTTTTGCTATAGTAAAGCTGCCCATAGTATCACTGAGCTTTTTAAGCATGCTGTTTTGATTCAGTCATTTAGTTATAAACATTATTGATTCATTTGTTGACTAACTACTGTGTGCCAAGCATGAATGTGGTGAGTAAAAAGGAACAATGTGTATGTTCCTTATCTACTAAAATGCTTGAGAATTCTTCTGTGACCAAGTGGACATTGTCCCTCATGTAGCAGAACCTACTAAATCCTTCCTTTTCAACAAGTTCTCAATTAGAGAACAATGTCTAGTAGTAATGCATGAGTACTTAAGTGTGTATCACAACAAATAGAATTTTAAGGCCATTTTCTATAAAGTGCTCTTTTAAATGAATAATATACAGAAAATAATACGTTGTTCTCTTTAAAAAAAAATTAAAACACACTTCCAACCTAATAGTTATCATTTCCCCAAGATATAGCTAGTTGTTCTTAGAAAAGTAGAGCATGAATCCATTAGTTTAAATAACACAAATTTTGTATAATTCCCTTGTTCTTGGCTTATGACATTAAAATGGATACATCATAAATCCATCTCTTGCAGTCCTTTGCTAATAAAATAATCTCATAGTCTGACTCTAATGTTACTAAACTCAAATTAATAGCACAAAAAATCTGAAGTGGTGAATAATATTTTATAGCTGCCCAGGGGAACTTTCAAAGCTCCACTAGGTCTAGATTTTTAAAACAATGACATTTATTTTGGGACTTCTTTATTCTTATAGTACATGATCTCAAGAGAAGCCAGTTTGAATTAAACATGATAATGAGGTTAAAAGGAATTAACTGTTTCAGGACAGTTGAGTGTTTTGTTTGTTTTTGCATTACTGGGGTTTGAACTCAGGGCCTGCACCTTGAGCCACTCCACCAGCCCATTTTTGCGATGGTTTTTTCAAGATAGGGTCTTGTGAACTATTTGCCCAGGCTGGCTTCGAACCACAATCCTCTTGATCTCTGCCTACTGAGTAGCTAAGGTTATAGACATGAGCAGCTGGTGCCTGGCAAGAGCATAGAGTCTTACCTTAGACACTAAATTGTCATAAACACAAAATTTGCAGTGTACTTTTTTAATCACTTGGTAGGCTAGTGCTTCTCAAACTTGTACAGTGTGTGTCACTTTTAAGGCAAAAATAAAATAAAGGACAAAACTTTTCCCTTTGAGCTCCAGTGTTAAATTATTTTATTACAATATTATTCTAAAATTTACAAACATAAAACCAATCATAATCCCTTACAAAGCATTACTGTAATACCGCATGCTGTACAATAGTAATTCTCCTAAAGTTTCTGTGAAGCTTCTGTTCACATGGTGTCATCTTTGGACTTTTTAATCTCTGTTCTTTTCTCATTAATATTTCTTGGGGTCAAAATGATTGTGAACATTGGGGATTCCTATAGCAAGAATTGATTAAATTATGGCAAATTGAAACATGAATATAAAAAATTACAACATAATTTTCAGGAAAACTCACAATTATAATTTAAATGATTAAAACAAACAAAATTTTATTTAACTAGTTAATAAGAAGGTAATTAGCAAAAGTCATCAGCTGGTTCAATACACAATTCAAAGTAATCCACATATGTATATAGCTGGCCTAGAAGTTTGAAATGAGTCTGTGAATAGATACAAAGCTGGTTTTTCCCCCTAGAATTAGACGGAGGCGAAAAATTAATCATTCCTCTACCAGAAAGAATTTGTATGCCTTTGGATAAGTTTTACTTTATTTGCTGTCAGTTATCTATAATTTACAGTCTAGTAAAATAGCTCAGTCAGCCCTCCTTAGAATCAGATAACTCAGAAGGGCATGTTAGATTAAGTCTCCCTTCCAATGAAGAGCCCCAGTGTTCTTTTGGTACATTACGAAGCCTCTCATAACTTGCCCATCCAGGGTGGTCAAAAGGAGTGTGCAGCACTCATAGGTGTCACTCTGTATCCCTGTAGAAGTTCTGGAGACCTCTGTCTCCATCATAAACAATAAATGCCCTCAGTTCACCTTCTGGGAAATGACTTGTAAGCACATAGGGATGACCCATATGAGCACTTAGTCTTAAAGGAATATGTGGCTCCCCTCTCAGATATAAACACTAAACAACCTGTTCAGGTCCTTTTTGCCTAAGGACATAATTATAAAAAGCCAAACCTTCAATACAAATCTATTATCTTCCTTCCTTTCTTTCTTTCTTCCTTCCTTTCTTCTTTCCCTCCTTCTTTCCTTCCCTCCTTCCCTCCCTCCCTCCCTCTCCCTCCCTCTCCCTCCCTCTCCCTCCCTCTTTCTCCCTTCCTCTTTCTCTCTCTCTTCTTTCTTCTCCCTCTCTCTCTCTCCTTTTTTCATTCATTGGTTCTTTCTTTCAGCGGTAAAGAACAATTATCACATACCAGATAGTGCATTAAATACATATTTATTATTTAATTAAATATCACAAAATTATATTTTGTGTGCACTTTGTAGATGAGAAAATTCTGTTTGAATTAGCCACATGTTATATAATAAAGTATTATTGAATAAAAACAAGGCAAAACCAACTATGTAAATTAGTGAGAACTATAACTAAAACTCAAGACAGTGTAAGAACTGGTTTAGATGACACATGCTGTTCTCCCAAAGTCAGCTGCTCAGTTAATTATTTATGAAACATGTCCTAGTCATTCCTTCTTCATGTGGAAAATGTAAGTGTTCAACCAACATATTCCATAGCCTTGTGTATGCAGGGGTCATAGCACTTGAGACAGTAAGTTGTCTTAGTATATGTCCCTAGTACCTTCCAGGGAAAAAATGGGCATCTAGTAGGAGCTAAATATAAACTTTGAAATCCATCTAAAGGATACAAGTTCAGTAAAGGTAATTGCTAAAACCTGAATCTCAGAAAATTTCAGTCCCAAGTCACTTAGCTGCAAAGATTTTCTTTGTTGTCAAAATGTTTGAGTTCTCTTAGACAGATTTTAGTGTTTAATAGATTCACTAAGGTTGAGCTGCTTAAAATTTGCTCAAAGGACCCATGGGAAAGGCTTGTCTTACTGGATACAAGCCCTGCAGGCTGAAGGTTATGATGTGATGTCTTTGGAAGTTACTGGAGAAGAAAACTGTGACTGTGTAGAAATCATCTAGAATTTTTTACTACAATTATGTATCAATGGATTGAAAAAATCTTAAGTAACTGTGTTTATGAGACTGTTCACATCTCAGAATCTCATTACCATAATTATTTTAAAGTTTTCCCAAAATATGTATACATGAGAATGTGAACATCAAAAAATGGCCAGGAAACACAGACAGCTGATACTCACATGGTCAGAAAGAAATAATAGCAGCAGAAAATATTGAAGTGAAATTGGAAAGTAGAAATTGGAAAAGTAGAAGGAAAAATGTTCAGAAAAATCTTGTAATAGCCAACTATTTGGTTGTAAAGAATTAACTAAAACATAAGATTTTTTTAAAATATTACTTATTCCAATCATATACTTTTCTTTTAATTATTAAATATACAAAACCTACACAAACAGGAACTATAATTCCTAATTAGAAACCGGATTTTTTTCTCAGTTTGTCACTTAACAGAGTGAGAAAGTAAAGTGTCATTCTACAGTTTGGATTGAAATCTAAGAATGTTTTCTGAGTACATGGAAGGGCTCTCAGACTAGAGACAGTTATCTAGAGTCCCAGGTACTTTGGTTCAAGTGGCCATTTTCCAAGCTGCCAGTAAAAATGTAGCCCAAACCAAGGTTGTCTGGTCAGACAGTGGGGAGTCTAGTAGAAACCCATGAAAGGGCAATGCTGTAGATGTTGATTAACAGAATATAGAACATTTATCAGCTATTATGACCTTAGTTTGAAGTAAGTTTCTATTTCAAATATAATTTTTGAATTACCCTCTTTTTGCTAGCAAGTTTCTTCTTGGTGCATTATTTAACAAATCATATTGGTTTTCCTTTAGACAGCTTCACAAAATAAACTCTAGGAGAGCCATCCTTAGGATCAGAAATTCAATAACCTAATTATATGGTTCATATTTTATTTAATTTCTCTCTTTAATTATATTCTTTCATCTGTTTGATCTTATAATGACTTTTGCCATTAGGAAAGAATTTTAAACAAATAAGTTAGAAAGTAGAAAGCAAAACTTCACAACCAAGGGAAGTTGTGATACTAGTTTGGCTATGGCAGATTTTCTTGTGCTATAAAAATGGGGTTGTCCACAGAGGGATTTCATTTAAAACTGGGTGGGCGATGGTAAGAGGGATCTATTTACCTGAAAGCATTTTTGTATTGGATCGCTAGTCTATAGATTATTATATTCTGATTGCATATCAAATGTTAGACCTGTCATGAACTTGGATTTATTGTGAGTATGCACAGTGCTTGTTGTTAGGAGAGTCTGCAAATCCCTCACTGGCAGCTGCTTCACCAGAAGTAGATGCACCTGTCTTCCCAGCTGTGACTTGCTTGTGGGAAAGAAGGTCACTTCCCCATTTTATCCTCATGGACAGCTGTATATATAAACTGCCTTAGGGCATAAAAGTCCTAAATTCTACTAAAAAAAGATTTTCAGTTGCAACCAAAATTTGACTTAAAAATATTTTGATGTTCTGATCTATTAGAATTAGAGAATATACAGGCTCAGTTTAGTAGAAAAATATGTGTTGGCTTACTTTGGTCTGAATACTCTATCAGCTTTTACTCACTTAGTGAGCACCAATATTTTCAGCTCACATTAGCTTGGGGCTCAGCACTAAGTATTTCATTCTGTTTTGATGCAGGCTTCTGGTTAAAACATGGCCCTTCTCAATTCTATTTTCCTCCAATAAACTTAAGCTTTGTAAAGGTGGGGCTATTTCTGTTTGGTTAACCAGTACATACATACTAGAACACTGCCATTGTGCCAATTCTGGATTATATTTGTGCTTAATAAATCTTTCTTAAGTGGAAGAATAAATGAAGGTATGACGAGTTGGTTTCACTGCCAGGAAGGAGATAAAGACCCTTCCCTATCCTTGATTCAAAATCATTCTAAAACAGAAAAGTGCCTTTGGAACTCATTGATTGTTTTTTATTTTGAATTGAGGTATACAGTAATTACAATAAAATGTACCCATTTTTTAAAAAAATTATCATATTATTATTGTACTGGGGGAACAATGTGACATTTATAAAAGTTCTTACAATATATAATAGTTGAAATTACCCCCTCCATCATTCGCCTTTACTCCCTTCTCCCCACATTCCTGGCAAGGTCACAATTCCATGAGTTTTGTCAAGTAATGCAACCATGTCACCAGTATCACAATCAAGATGCAGAATTTTTCCGTTATCAGAAAGTTCGCTCAGGCTACATTCCAGTTAATCCCTTATGCCCTTGTCTTGATCATCATTATATCTCATTTTTGCCTTTTCTAAAACTTCATATAAAGACAACCATGAAGAATATGCTTTGTTCTATGTCTGGCTAATTTCACTCAACTTTAAAGTTTTTAAATTTATCCATATTGTTCTTATAGAACAATTCAATGTTTAATTGAATTTATGAGAGTCAAGCTATTACCCTGTTAAAATAGTATGATTTAAAATGAAATATTGCACCATTAGAAACAACAGCAAAATAAAAGTAGTATTACCATCGCCCTCTCCTTGGAGGATTTATTGGTTCCTCCTTTCCCAGTCTCCAGTGATTTGCTCTTAAAATTCCAAAACTGTGCAGATTAGAAATGAGTTTGGAAGGGCCTTTGGACGTCATTGTACCATGAGCCTCCATTAGCAGACCATTTGACAAACTCAGCAGATCAAAGGGAGCACGTTAGAGCACTGACGCCACCGGGCTTCCTGCCCTCTCCAACTTCATATATTGCTACATCATTGGCATCCCTTTGATACCAACCAAAGGGATGATGGTGTATACGTAACAGGTTCTAAGGTTGAGAAGAGGCTCCAAAATTAGATGTTTCAGTGAAAGTCTTTCTTAAAACATATTTTCAGGCGCATGTAACTCTAAGATGGTGTAGGGCGGGGTTTCAGTAGAATGACTTAAGGAGGTTTACAAAGAAATGTAGTCATACTGCAGGCAGTGTAAAGCAGCTGGCCAAGGAAAGGCTAAAGAAAATGGATTCATCTGATTAGAGCAGTGTATGATCGATGGCCAAAGCCAGCTTATTTTCTCTGCTAGTTCCAATAAAAATGCCTGGAACTTTGTTGGTGGAAGGATGTCTTATAGAGCATGCTGGCACAGCACACATGTTTACTGGCTCAGGTCAGCATTATTACAGACTTGATGGGGGTACTTACGGCTCTGGTAAGAATTTTTCAGTCAGAAAAAAAAAAAAGTTAAGCATAGAAGATTAGGGACCAAAATGTGATAGTTTATCTCATAATAGAGCAAAGCAATAAGACAGCAGTTTTAGGGAAGCCACAGACAAGAACTGTGTAAACCTCACAATTTTCTACTTCTCTTACAAAAATTCTTGCTATTATTGAGACCACAGAATAAAATGATGTCTAGGAAAAGTAAGCAAATAATTGCGGAAAGTATTATAAAATGAACTTATAACAACAAAATTTATCATTCATTCCATGGTGGATAAGGGAGCCATTATAATGATGTAAAGGAAGAAAATTCCCCTTCAAATTCAGTGTTCTTCAAATGCTAAATATTTTGCATAACATTTTGATGCAGGGTATGTAGAAAATTCATGAAATGGAAAAACAAGAACCTGAAAAATTTTCAACAAGGTGCTAATTTTAGCTGAAGTTTTCCAAGGTTACTTATATATTTTTCTTTACCCTAGATCTGTTAGAAACGCTTCAAGGTTTGCTCAATCCAGGACCGGAAAGATTGTGTGAAAACATGGACACTTTATGCTGAAAGGAGCACAGAAGTTTCATCACAGGGTAACAGCTCATTCCTATCTTGGGTTTTATAGTCTTCAAAAATTAATGAAACTGTGGTATAGAAGTATACAATATTATCAAAATGACTAAGTGTACTTTGATTTGCTTAGAACCTTATAGCATTTCATGGTTTACACTTTCACATGAAGTATAATCAGAAATAATTACTCAGCAAGTATTATCCTTGTATTTGAAGTAGAGCAGTATGTTATACAAAGGGTCGTTGTGAAGCACCAGTATGGACACTTTGGATTAGAAGCACACATGAGCAGAGATTGTTACAGTATTCTAAGGATACATTGACAGGCTGCTCACAGCACAGACTACTGGCACTGCTGCACAGCACCAAGGCCAACTTCACCAAAGCCTAGTACATCTGTGAACCATGTGTGAGGGACCTCCGTTGGGAAGCAATAAGAGCTTTTCTTTTTTATAAAGTCTCTTGGGGTTTCCTGCTTTTTATGTATCTCTATGATTTAGAGGAAATTTTTTAGACAAAAATAGTGCCTTGATTTCTAAATTTTCATCTGAAGTTAATTTTTTTTAAGATTGCCCAGAGTCTCTGATTATGTGTTTAAAAAAAAAAAAACTTGAACTGAGAATATTGTTCTCCTTTCAGTCATCACAATGGTAAGAAATCCTCCTCTTGAGGATCATGGGAGCATCTCAATTCTGGCAGGACCCCTTGTTGTCTTAGGACTCTGGGGAAGTACACACAAGTCAAAGTCTGACCCAAGGGTCATGAAGGGAGGACACCCATGATCTGAGGTAGTTGTGTACGTCTCAGCTTCCCTTCAACATTTGGTGTAGTCTGAATAAATCCTGACTATCTCAGTAGTCATTCAAAAATGAATAAGGTTTAAATGATTTGAGGCATGACTCAAATCTTGACTAAATTCTGCACAGCAATAGGTTTTAGGGATCTGGATACTCTCTGCCTTACTCTGTTATTGTTACAGATGCTAACACAGTTTCTTCCTGAGGAAGAAGATGCTATTAGGAAAACCTGATAGTACCTCCATGAAAGACGTTTTTCTCTTACAAGTATTTTTGTCTTATTTTGGTTTGGCTTGATTTTCCAGATTCAGTGCCTTAGGTTTTGCTTTTGCTTTTTATTTCTTTTTTGATTAAAGATTATGCTTTCTTAGAGCAGTTTTAGGTTTGAAAAAAAAATTAATTAATTAATTAATTAATTAATTAGAAAGTACAGAGAATTCCTATGTAGCACTCTTTCCCAACACATTCAGTTTCCTCTATCATTAACATCCTCATTCATACAGTGCAGTAGTTTTAATTGAACATGCAATGTTGATGCAGTGTTATAAAGTGTATAGTTACATAAGGGTTCGTTCTTTATGTTGTATATTCTGTGGATTTTAAAATATATACAATGACATATTTCTATCACTATTTCATCATACAGATAACTGCTCTAAATGTCCTCTGTACTTCCCTTGTTTGAGCTTCCCTCCCTCTGCTGATCCCCTGACAAGCTCCAATCTGTTATTACCTCCCCAAGTGTGCCTTTTCCAAGATGTCATATAGTTGAAATTATAACATATGTAGACTTTTCAGATGGTCTTCTTTCACTTAGCAATGAGTTTTCTGGGTCATCCATGTCTGTTTGTGGCTAAAAGCTGATTTCCTATTATCCATTGCATGGATGTACTACAGTTTATCTACTCATTTACCTATTGGAATCTTTGGTTGCTTCCAAGTTGATAACTATTTATCTACCTAACTCAGGGCCTTGCACTTGCAAGGCAGGCACTCTACCTCACCTTCAGCCTTGAGAACTATTTTTTTTTTAAAGTAAATACCACTAGAAGTGCTTTTTTGATACTTTAGTATGGACCTAAACATTTGTATTTTGCTACATACCAAAGAATATGCTTACTGGGTCAAATAGTAAGAACACATCATTTTATAAAATGTTTCCAAACTACATGTCAAAGTAGATGTAACATTATGCATTCCCACCAGCAATGGCTGAGAGTTCCTACTGTCCTAGGTCCTCACAAACATTTGGTATTATCAGTGTTTTGTTTTAGGCATTCTGATAGATGCACAGTGGTTTTTCATTGTCTTATGCTTTAATACAATGATTTAAAAATTAATTTTATCAAAAGAAGACTCCGGATTCTTAGCTACTACTATCTTCTTGAATATTTCTTTGGTGATAACATTAAGAACTGGAGCTTTTCCTTAGCAATACCCACTATTGTGGTCTTGAGAGATAAATGTGTGCCACACCTATATGTGTTTGTGTGTGTATGTGTATTATTCTCTGTCATAATAAGCAAAGATTCTTCCAATAATACATCACTAAATGAAAGTACACAGAGCATATCAAATATTTTTTGTTTGTTTCTAAAAATAAAATATTCATCTTTTATGGATGTTGATACTAAAATCAGTATCATGTTTGAAGGTGTTCAAAAAATTTTTCTGCCGTGAACAGTGTTATATATGAGCCACATCAAATTAGACATTCCTAAATTTTGTACACAGGGTTCTTAATTACAATTTTTTTACTTCATGATGCTACAAAAATGTGCATTAAGTTTCTACATACTCAGTAATAGAATTTTGAATTTTGATCTTAACCACCTTCATGTTG
This sequence comes from Castor canadensis, assembly GCF_047511655.1. NCBI lineage: Eukaryota > Metazoa > Chordata > Mammalia > Rodentia > Castoridae > Castor > Castor canadensis. The sequence goes on from NC_133389.1 coordinate 121,488,198, forward strand.
TTAAGACTAGAAAGTGTTGATAAAGCAAGTCCTTGAAACATATAAAGATGGTGAAAAAGCAGTTGTGTCATTTGGAATGTCAGCTGTCTTTCCATCCCACAGTATAACCACATCCCTTATCTGGAGGCTCAGGTCCCTTCCCAGGCATTTCCTCCAATTTGGCTCCTGGTTTTGAGGCAAATAAAACCTCCAGAGAGGAGATGCTAATGAGAATTTCAGGATGAGAAGGTGTGTGTCATCTACAAATTAGTGAAGAAGGTGAGGAAAGGCATATCAGAATACTTGTGAAAGGAAAAAGCATTGTAATTTATGATCATTAAAGGAAATTATATTTTTAAAATTCATAGAATCAATCACACAGTAAGTTGAACCTGAACCTAAATATAGATGTGAATTGCTTTCCCAGAACATGAAAGCTAGGTAAGAGGGAGTTCAGCACAGGGTTGTATGTACCTGAGTAAATCAGTGAAGTGGATTTCTTCAATGAACTCAGCTTCTTTTTTTAGTACAAATGTTGTCATTTAAAACTTTCATTCTTTTAGTTGATGTTGCCTAAGCTGACAGCAAATTACTTTTATCACACATAGGACCTAGAACTAGGACAACAAATATTTCTTCAAAAATCAATACCAGCTGATTGAGGAGTAGATAGATGAGGCTGAATGTGATTGGGAGCTATAATGAGCAGAACCTCAATTCCACAATAAGGAATTTTGAATTGGCCTTAGAGTGAAGTTCTAAGAAAAATAAGATAAACTTGGGATTTGAAGAAAGTTAGCCAACAGTAAAAGAGATGGATTAAAGGGAGAGAGCAGGAGCAGGAAATGCAATTAGCATGCTAATTAGGTGATTACCATGAGAAGAAACCTGGACTAGGCTGTTGACAATGAAAAGGGAAAGGAGGTAGTAGATGATATATAGCTGTGGGGTTTTTTGTTTTGTTTTGCTTTGCTTTGTTTTAACGCTATTCAGGTAATAGTCATTGATCACCTACTAAGTGTCAATCTCTGTTCTCAGTCATTGTAAAGTCAGTGAACAAAATATAGCATATATCCCAACAGGATGCTATCAACTGAAAAGTATTATTAGGATTAGTGCCCTTGTAAAAAGAGGTCTGAAAGCTGGCTCTCTCTCGTACTGCTACATGAGGAAACAAAGAGAAGTTGGTAGTCTGTATCTAGAAGATGGCCTAACATGCTGTCACCTGATCTCAGGTTTCCAGCCTCCAGAACTGTGAGATACAAATTTTTGTTTTTTATAAGCCACCTGATTCAGTAAAGAAACAAAAAGGTAATGCTTAATAAACATAATTAAAAATGAGTATGTGTTATGATATTGAAATATTATAGAAAAATACAAACTTGAGCAGAGTAAAGAGGATCAGGCAGAAAGGAGCAACAGGTTACCATGTTAAATAGGGTAGTAGGAAGAGAAGGAGAGAGCCAGACAAATATCTGAAGAAAGTGAGTGAATGAGCTAGTAACCTGAGGGAGAGCATTCCAGGCAGAAGGAAAAGTTCAAAGACTCTGATGTGGGAGCATGTAGAGGATGTTCCAGGAACAGCCATATTCTGAATTTAGAATGTATTTCAAGGCAAGGTGCTCAGTTGTACCAATTGCCAAATAGTGAAAGAGAGACTTTTCCTGCTGGAGAGGAAGTTCCTCTTTTGAAGTTCTGCTTCAGACTAGAGTAATTCAATTTTTAAAGGACAAAAGAAATAGAAGAAGCCAGTGAATTAAGAAGTCACCCTTGGGCCATGCCCAGAAATAAAGTCAGTTAGAGAAGGTGCAGGAGCTTGGTGAAGTCAGTGTAAAGCAAGTGTCAGGCCTGTCCTAGAAGCTGTGAAATGAAACAAGGGCTTGGCTAGGAAAAGGTGCCAAATACAATAAAAAGATTAAGGAGAATAAAGATGGAAGAACTGAAAAAAAGCAAAAAGCAGTGGAGCTAGGAGCAAGAACACTACGATTGATTATAAAGGCCACTGATGTTTCTGGAGAGAGCATTTTTGGTTGTTTGAGTGCACAGATTGCAAAAAACAGAATAGCTCATTTTCCTAGATACAGTGGAGAATCTGAACTGTGAAGGATTAGGAGCTTTTTAGACAAAGAGTATATTAGTTTTCAATGACTTTAAAGATATTTTAATAATGTCTTAAAATCTGTCTGTTGCAAGAAGTGTTGACAGGTTTGAAATACTAAAATTAAATGTGTTATGCTTGGAACTGAAGGTGTGTACAACTTATGCTTTCCCTTTGCTCTTCCCTGTCTGCTCTGATTTCATAACAAGCCACACACTATTACTGTACTGAAGAACCAAGATCTCCATATATTCTGGTGGAGTGATGTTGCAGTATTGCTCGATTTGCAGAAGTTCCCTGACCTGAAGCATAGCTTTCTTCAGGTCATTACCAAAGCTTGTATTTTATTAATGCAAAAAGCTTTTTTATAGGGCATGTTGATTTTTTTCTTCAAAAAGCCTGATGAAACACATGGTTAATAAGATTAAGAGGGCAGCCTGTCAATATTTGTTAGTCTCCTCAATAGCTTCATATAGAATATTTTTTTAAGTTTGTTAGAATTAAAACAAAGCAATAAGTAATGTATGATTCAGTACATTTCTACTAGAATGTTAATGAAAAGGTATATAGAAGTGATTTGTAAAATTAGTACAAGTCAGTTTTGGTTCCTGCTCTCTAGAATTCATTAAAAAAATTTTTTTTTCTAAACTATGTAGCAAGCCTCCCAGAAAAAGTACTTTGAAAGAACTGAGAGATTAAACATAACTGTTTGAGAAAGTGCGTTAAAGTTGGTGTGATGGACAGCAGTAGTTATTTGGAATCTCAGGATTGATTGTAAGGAACTTTTTGAAGGAGATCAAATTCACAATCAAGGTCAATCCCTTGCCTTTTCCCTTCTTTCTTCTTCTTTTAGCTTCCCATTATCCTGTCCCTATTAAAACCTACTCTCAAAAAAGGATCCACTAGTCTTTATTAACTTCATATATTAGTGTGAATTTAAATCAGTGTTTTACTTCCTAGAAGAGTATTTACATTTTAAACAGGAAGGGAGGGTGGTGTCTCCATTTAAAATAATTACAAAACAGCCTGCTCAAGTCTATATGTAAGATCTGGGGAATTTTACTGGTTGTTTTTTTGATTTGGTTGTTGCACTTTGATATTTATTTTTGCTTCCATTTTACATTAAAGGAACTGTGTATTTCCCATAATTGCAATGATGAACTCTCATTGCTTTTAATTAACCTGCTTTTTTCTTTCTCAACTTCACAATTAATTTGGATAAATTTGTTAACAAATGAAAAATTCTAGGTACACTAGTTGGATGTTGCTTTCATTATTTACTATTTGATTCTGCCTTTATTTTATTTTGAATGCAAAAAATAAGATTAAGCTTTATAATCTATGATTTAAAAAAATACACCACCTTTTCCTCAAAGGCATTGTCCCAGAAATGATTTTTTTTAAAGGTAATGCTATTGGTTTTATTCATATGAAGGGGGGAAATGGCAGTTAGAATAGTAATAATAATCTGGTATATTTGGTATTATGAGACTCAAATTTAGCAGTAAAAGTAAATCTTTACTGAAGAAAAAATTGGCATATTTTATTAAGAGAGTTGAATTGTTGTCTTTGGCAGCAAACCTGGCAACACTAGAAGTGGTTACTTGAAATAAAGGTGTTTTAAAGCTTTTTATTTCAATTAGTCATTGTAGTTGCATCAGAAACAGAAGTCTTAAATTTTATAAGTATAGAAATATATATTGCTTTCCTTCAGTATAACAAAATACTTAGAATGTACTTTAAAGAAGCAGAGTAAGAGAGAAAAAAACATTTATTAAACATCTGAAGCCTTACATTAAAGACCGAAATAAATTATGTTTTCCCTTTCCTTGCAAAGAGCAGCAAAAGTTCAATTTGGATGAAAACATAAGTGAATCAAATGAGTATGTGTGTCTTCACTGCAATCTGTGATACCCTAGTGAAATGAACCTGACTATTCTACCTCTAGAATAATTTAAGCAAAATCCTGGGTTTGAGGTTGGGAGGTACATGCAGGTATATGTTTGTGCATATGAGAGACAGTCCAAGACACAGGCAAAATGGCTTTTGTTGCTTTGGAAACATCATTTCTCCTTCTTGCATCTGCATTTTTCTGAGAAAAACATCCACTTAATGTCACAATAGCCTCACAGGAACAGTTTAATGTTCCTGCTAAAAGCCTGTAAGGATTCTCAAGACAGAAGATGCAGTTTCGCAAAGGCATTCTCAATTTCTGTCAATCTTATTTAAGGAACTGAAAAGCTGATGTGCTGATTTACCAAACCATCAGTTGAAGAAAACAGAGGCAAGAATATTCCTGTAGAAATTTTTAAAACTTAGTCAAATAATGACCAGATAATTGCAGGTTGACTTTGTTCAGTGGTGAGTCTACAATATGGGTTCAATATGACCTATTTTGCTCCACCACTTTAAGTGGGTGTCATTGAAATGACCTTTGGAGCACATTCACTTTCTTTGTATTTATCCAGAGTTTTGGAATGAGAGTTGATACTCTCTCTGAGTTTACCGTATCTGAATTTGCTGGCTAGATCCTTCTTAAATTAACTGCAAACATTTTCAGAGGCTCTGTGGTACACTAGGATCTTAGCTAGAACTTTATTTAGGGGAAAAAAAAATTCTCATATTGTGCTTGTTAAGGTGAGAGTGTTTTCCCATTGGTATATTTTTATGGGCCTCAATAATTCTGAAATACATTGCTAACCTACCATTTTAAAGATGACTATGATTGACCATCTTTTGGCTAATGATATTAGAACTTTTAATTCACTTGCTGATTCTAATTTACTTCTGAGGTAAAAAGCAAAATCTTTTGAAGAATGAATTATAGTTTCCTAAACTTATTCAAGTTTATTCTAATGAGGTAACAATTACAGGGTCTTTCATAACAATTGATCATTAGAACCACAGTCCTTTACTGATCACAAGACTATACCTTATCTGGGATAGTGACACCATTGACTTTAATTTGAATTGTTTAGATTGCATAATTGGTTTGTTGCTAAATTCCTAGAGTAACCATGACTACCTTTTAAAATTGACATTTAAGAACAAAGTGAGGTAATCAGCTTTAGGATATATTTTAATGAATTAAAGTACAACCATCAGTTAAATGACCATTCTTTTAACTAGCTACATGTTGTATGGTAGAAGTAAATGGAAATTGGCTTGAATTCACAAACACTGCTTAAAGCAGGTATTTTGAACACATTATCAATTTTCATTCCTTGATTGGACTGTTTGGTTAGTTTTTCTTTTTAATTTCTACTTTTCAGTTTTCAAGTTTTCCATTTTTTTCACTTAAGATTTTAAATATGTTTTTAAAAACTTTCCTGATTTTATAGTTTGAATTTAAATGGCAGCAACAAAATCAAGATTAAAAAAAACAAAACAAAACTCACCAATACATGTTATTTGCAAGAAGAAAAAAAGGGCTTATACATTATGAAACACTTCATATATGCCTTTTATTTGTAAAAATAAAATCAATTTGATCTTTCCCAGATTTTGAAGCTGTTTTGCTCCTGAAGAAGGCTCTCGGAAATGTTAATTCACGTATCTGCAACAGTGGAAAAGAATGTCAATAAAGCTGAGCCACCATCAGGCTGCTCTTGTAGTAATTACACACTTTGGACTTTACCTTGAAGTGCCTACTTGCTTTTTGACATTAAGTCTTCAAAGTAATTTTGAGTTTGAGACAAGTACATGAATGAATTTCATATGACATTTATGGCAAGACTCTAGAGTATCATTTATGCTATAAGCTATTAAAGTGTTAATTCCTTTGAAGTTTTAAGCATACAAGTGAAATAAGTGTAAATGAAGTCTCACATTACTTCTACATTTTAGTTTTCTCTTTACAATAGAAGCAATGATAAAAGACCATGCATCATTCATTTATTCATTCAACAAATATTTACCAATGTTTCTTTTACCTTGTCTGGCACTGGACAAGGTGTTGAAGGCTTACATTTTATGAGGAAGGCACATATTGTCATGGCCTCAATGTTTCTTATGTTGACAGCCTGGTCCTCAGATGGTATTGCTGTTGAGATTGTAAGCATTGATGAGTTCATAACTGAATGGGTCTTAGGAGGTAGGACCTGGTTCACTTCTCTCTCTCTCTCTCTCTCTCTCTCTCTCTCTCTCTCTCTCTCTGTCTTTTCCTGGCTGCCATGAGATGAGCAGCTCTCTTCCACCATCTTTTCACCATGCTGCAGGCCTAAAAGCAATGGACTGAACATGGACTAAAAACTGAAAGTGTGAAGCAAAATAACTAGTCCCTTCCTTAACTTGATTTCCCAGGTATTTTGCTATAGTGACAAAAAAACTAACTAACACATACATTATAGAAAACTTTGGACCAAACTTTACTAGTTATCAGAAAACTATAAAGAAAAGAGCAAGATGAGATGAGCAGATACAACAGAATGCCTTAACACAGTGAGAAAGAATAGGAATCCCCAGGAGGAAGATAGGTGAAGTTTAGGGAAACATCCAAAGACAAGCATGGCAGTATGTTCTAGGTATATATTCATTACAGTGTTTCCTGGACAAAACTGTAGGGCCACAAATGCAATTATAAAGGATTTTAATCAGTAGTTCGTAACATAGAAACTGTTTCATATTTTTTAGACAAGATTATTGATACACTGCCCAGAAAACTTCTCAAATGTTTCCTGATAATCTTACTTCCTACCCAATCAGGGACTGACTCAACTATTTCAAAAGCTATTAGAAGCAGTGAGTAGACCAGACAGGTATTTATGGGTGGTTGTTTGTGAAACGTTCAAGAGCACCTACATATCAAGTCAAGAACTGCAGAGTATCTACCTCCTCTAACTTTTCACTTGATTATCCATGAGTCTTCTTTTCCAGTTGAGAAACACTTGGAAAAAAGTGAACAAAGCTTAATTTTCAGGTTTTTTTCATGTTGGGCACTTTAAAGCCTTTAATAGCTGACATTTTATGAAATAGTGTCAAAATATAGTAGCATGGCAATCAGCTCTCTTTACAGTGATCTCTAAACCTATATTTCCAGCAGCATTATCCACAAATTCCCAACACACCATCTATGCTTTGTGCAAACTTCCCTTAATATACCTCAAGTTATCTCATTTCCAAGAAATTCCTTCTATCTACAAACCTCATTCATTTTTTTCTTCTGCAAAAGCCTATTCAATCTTTATGATACCATCACTGACTACCTGACTCCAGGGCGTTCCTTTTTTTTTTTCTTTTATTCATATGTACATACAATCTTTGGGTCATTTCTCCTCCCTTCCCCCCACCCCCTCCTTACCCTCCTGCCCCCTCCCTCTCCTCCCCTACCTCCTCACTACCAGGCAGAAACTATTTTGCCCTTATCTCTAATTTTGTTGTAGAGAGAGTATAAGCAATAATAGGAAGGACCAAAGGTTTTTGCTAGTTGAGATAAGGATAGCTATACAGGGAGTTGACTCACTTTGCTTTCCTGTATATGTGTGTTATCTTCTAAATTAATTCTTCTTAAACTAACCTTTTCTTTAGTTCCTGGTCCCCTTCTCCTATTGCCCTCTGTCACTTTAAAGTATCTGCATTAGTTTCTCTGCATTGAGGGCAATAAATGCTATCTAGTTTTTTGGGTGTCTTACCTATCCTCATACCTCCCTTGTGTGCTCTTTCTTTATCATGTGATCAAAGTCCAGTCCCCTTGTTGTGTTTGCCCTTGATCTAATGTCCGCATATGAGGGAGAACATATCATTTTTGGTCTTTTGGGCCAGGCTAACCTCACTCAGAATGATGTTCTCCAGTTCCATCCATTTACTTGCAAATGATAACACTTCATTCTTCTTCATGGCTGCATAAAATTCCATCGTGTATAAATACCACATTTTCTTAATCCATTCATCAGTAGTGGGGCATCTTGGCTGTTTCCATAACTTGACTATTGTGAATAATGCTGCAATAATCATGGGTGTGCAAGTACCTCTGGAGTAACCTGTGTCACAGTCTTTTGGGAATATCCTCAAGAGTGGTATTGCTGGATCATATAGTAGATCTATCTTTAGACTTTTAAGAAGCTTCCAAATTTTTTTCCAGAGTGGTTGTACTAGTTTGCATTCTCACCAGCAGTGTAAAAGGGTTCCTTTTTTGTTTTAATTCTAGTTTTAAAAATTATACAAGCTCTCATATCATTCCATATACCTTGATGCCTGTCCACTGTGTAAGACTTATGGAATTGTGATTGCCTTCATTGTGTCAAAATTTTACATGCATTTTGTTATTCTTATTATTTACATAGGTGGGCTCCATTTATACAACAGACTAATATATTTTACTGTGAGTTAGGTACCCTTCTTATATTTCTAATTCATCTTTCTACCATGTCTGTAAATCCTTAAGTCAGGGTGTTTTGTCCACATTGAGTGCTGAATGAATGCATGCTGCCAAGTTTATGAAAGAGAACAGAGACTTAGCAATAACTGCCCGCAACAGAATTGCTGCATCATCATGAAGAACTTTCTGGTCCCAGGGTTAATATGCAGTGGGTCCAATCCATAACAAATTAATTACTACCAATCATGAAGAAGTTAAAATACTCTCAGAATGTAGAAGCTATACTTGAATCACAATGAAGTTTTTTTTCTAATTCTGTGCCAAGTCTGCAGATTGAGTGTCTACTATTATTTAGTTGGCCTTATTTATTTAGTGGTAATCATTTCCTGAGACTGTGCAGAACATTGAATTGGAATGGATGCAATTCTAGCTTAGAGACCATATCTTAGAATTAGTTATAAGTAGCTCAAGATTTGATGTTGCATGCAATTATATGTCAACCATGAAAATAAGCACTAGCCAGTTTTCAGGATCTCAAAATAAATCATCCCAAAGGTTCTGGTTTTGTCTGTTCTCATTGTGATTGGCTTTCATGGGAAGGCAAATTACAAGACTATGTGACACATAAAAATGCCTCATTTCTTATAAACTAGAGATAGAGAAAAATAGAAAAATGGCTTATCAAAAAGGAATAGCTTCAATTCTTGCTGATAGCTGGCTAATCAAATTATTTTACTTGTAGAAAGATAATAATGCAGTCATTAGAGAGAATAAGCATATATTTCTCTGTCTACTGATATAGGGAAATTTCTAAGATATATAAAGTGAACAAAGCAAGGTAAAGATCCAAGTAATGGTATGCTATCATTTATACAAATATAAGTAAAAAGGAATAGAGGGGAATCTGTGCAACATGAAGGATGTGTTGGGAATATTATACAATAGACTGGTTATGCTGGATGCATTTGGAGGGGAAGAGAGATGATGAAAATGAAGAAATGAGAGGGAAACTCTTCATTAAATAAACTTCATATGCTCTCAGTCTTCTAAATTTTGATCCATGTGAATATATATCTACTTTTAATAATATGCATATAAACAAAAGAAAGGAATAATTTTCTTAAGTGTGATAGAGCTAATATATGTTTTCTGGAAGCAATAGCATTTCATCAAGCCTATAAGGTTCTGAAAAAAATATCATAGCTCTTCTTGAATTGTTGACACTCAAAACCTTGTCAATATGAGCTCTAGATGGAGTAAAATATCCAATTCCTTGTGGAAATGCCTGAGAGTAAAATCTATAAAGCTGATGTTCTTGATCATTAGGTAATAAGTGATTTTGAAATGTGAGCACATTTTTAAGACATGATGGTAGGTTTTACCTAGTGCTCACCATAATCTTTATGAGATCTAAGATACAAGTGGGGAAAAATTTGACAACTGTGATAATCCTAACCTCTTTCTACTGAGAAAAAGGCTCTAGGGACACAGGTACTAATTCCACTCTTTCTTAAGTGTCTAAACACTGATTTAAACAACACTTTCTATGACATCTTTCCTGACACACCTAAATAAACACTGATTTTCCCTCTGCTATGCAATAGCATTCATCGCACAACTTTGATTTAACTTTTAGCATATAGGGTATGAAGCCCTACTGCATGTCTATCTTTCCATATGACTTCTACCCTTAAAGAGTCTTTCTTCTTTTTCATCTTTACATCAATGCTATATAATACAGTATAGTGCACAGACTAGAGATTTAGTATTTCTTAAATGAATGAATGACATCAAAAGAAAAAAGACTATACAAAATGAAAGACTGCCCAGAAAGATGATTTAGAATAGACTTAGGTTTTTCTGAAAAATGAATTATCTGGACTCATGGGGGGGAAAAAAGAAGAAGAACTTCAGAAATATTTAAGGAAAAGTGTTAGGTAGGAAATTTGATGAGCTGACAAAGAAAAATTTAACTTTAACTTCAGGTGTAAAACCATGAAGAATGAGGTACAACAAGTATGGTATATACTGAGTCACTGGCATATGTAGCTGATAGACTTGCTAGTAGATGAATTAGATTTGTAACTTATCAGTGCTCCCTTTTCTAGTACAGAAGATAAATCATGCAAATAATTATCCACAATACAGGCAGCATGTAACTTAATAGAAATATAGATAAAAGAACTGTATTACTTGGCCTTAAAGTATGGAATGGATTTAAATGGTAGAGAAGGTTATTTCAGGCAGGGAAATTATAGTAAGTGGAAGACTGTATATTCCATATTGCAAACGTCAAATTCCATTGCCTCAAATGTAGCATTTATGAAGTGAGTGAGTAGAACATCAATGTATAAAAATTAGAAGGGCAAGACTATGGAAATCTTACATTCCCCACTATTACACTGAATTCAGAAACAAATGTAGAGTCATTAAACATTGAGGGGCACAATCAGAATGGGCTTCTAACACTCTAGATCTAACGAAAAGAGCAGTAATAAGGGAAGTCGTCACATATTTCTGAAAGAAAAATAATACATTATTAAAAAAGTGTCATTCTGTAACAAGAACGAAGATCAGTCTAACAGAAGAGAAATTCCAATTACAGACCTTGGTGAATATAAAAAGGAAGAATAAATTAAATGTAGAATTAAAAAAAAACAACAGTGGGATTAGAGAGAATTGTTCAGTGAAATTTATTGGCTCAAATGTGTATTAACTTATGGGGAAGTCTACCTTATTATTTTATATTATATATCAGTAGCTAATCAACCTCAGCAGATAAGTAAATGTATTGAGGAGCTCATAAAACTATGTATGCAAAGCCCTTGGATGTTAGATTTAATAACTGTAAATAGTAATTTATAACTACTTAATTTGTGTTGTAAGGCAAAGTACAGATATCTTATTAATGACAAGACATTATACTTAGTAAGAGTCTTAGTTTGGGATGTTACACCAAAATGACTATAGATTGAGTAGATTATCAGTAACAGAAATTTTTTTCTCACAGTTCTGGAGGCTGGAGGTCTCAAATCATGGGACTAGCCTGATCAAGCCCACTTCTACGTTGTAGACTGATGACTTTTCCTTGAACCCTGATATGACAGAAAGAGCAAGAGAGTCCCCTTGGGTCCCTTTTGTATTAATGGCATTCATGAAATCTTCATTCACATTAGCTAATTAACTGCTAAAGGCCCAGCGTCTGACTACCGTTACATTGGAGGTTAGGATTTAAGCATATGGAATGAAATATACTTTTGCTGTGTATATTTTAATTTAAATATGCTCTTCAGTAACTTTTTTTCATTACTGGATGCTAAAATTTATGCTCTAAATAGGAAGTGTTTTTAGAGCTCTTAATACTCAAAACTTGGAAATGACTGATATGTACCAAATGACTGATATGTTCTATAAAGCATTAAATAGTTCAATATAAAAACAAAGTTATTAAATATTTTGGAGATGACATAAAATTTCTAAAATTAGGATAAATAAAGAGATCACAAAACAAACTTCAGTAGAATTTAGTTAAAACCCATTAATCATTCTTATATGGAGCACATCAAGATAAACTCAAAGATAAATGACAAATTGTTAGAGAATGCATCTGTGAGGGTTGTCATTGATATATTTACATATGAACTCAATTCTGGTATCTCTTTCTTTCCCAGATGAAGTGAAGGGAGAGACAGATTACAGGTCTCTCTTTTATTACCAGAGATACAAAAATTAGTTTCAGGGTTTCTTACTCAACAACTGGATGGATGGTTGTCAATTAACAGATGGTAATAGTGAGAAGAGTAGTCTGTTTTGAGTAAAAATGAACTGCAACTTAAGAAAAATTTAATAGCATTCATATGCAGAGAGTGCATACAAATCAATAGTAAAGAGATAAGCACTCAGGAAGAAAAATGAGCTAAATCATAAACAATGAATTTAAAACAAAGTAAAATGGCTAGTAGGCATATAATAGAATTGAGCCTCACTTAGAATAAAATTTAAATTAAACAACATGTTTGTTTTTCTATTTTTGTTGTACCAGGGTACATTGCAACATTTACCAAAGTCTTACAGTATATCATAGTTGAATTCACCCCCTGCATCATTCTCTTTATCCCCCATCACCACATTCCTGGAACAGTTTTAACAGGTCTCATTTTTCCCTTTTCATACATGAGTACATAATATTTCTACCATATTCTCTCTCCTACACCCTTTCCCTACATTCTCCCCACTCTTACCTCCAACCCCTAGTCAGAACCTGTTTTACCTTCCTGTTCTCCGCTTTTGAAAACAGACATTTTTCTTTGTATAAGATAGCTATATAGAAAGTTTCATTGTGACATTTCCATGTATATATGTATTATAACCTGAAATGATTCATCCCCTCTAGTTTTTCTTTCTACCTTAGTCCCATCTTATGGCAATTTCAACAGGTTTAAAAATTCTGTATTTATTCTTTGTATAGAAAGTACATCAACAAGTATGTATCTAGCACTTATGCTCACAGGAGCTTCTACTGTAGTGGAGGGAGACAGATAATAAGTATACTCAGTAAGGAAAATATATGTTGTATTAAAGAGCACAATTTCTACTAGAGTGGGGGGAAGCAGGGAAAATGGATATAAAATACTGGAGGTGGAATTGCAGTTTTATTAAGATGCCCACAGAAGACTTTTCTAAGAAAGAGACAATTTTAACTCTGAAAATAAATGAAACAGTAGGCAAGCCATGTAGAAATCCTGCTAAAAGCATTATCATATGTAAGACCTTGATAGGAGAGTACGCCTGGCAGGTCAATGAAGGAGAAGTACAGTGTAGCTGGAGCAGTGTGATTTGTGGAGGGAAGTAGAAGGCAAGATTAAAAAAGTGAAGAGGATGTGGGATTACAAATCACCTAGACTTTGCAATTCATTGCAAAGAACTTGACTTTTCCTCAGAGTGATGGGAAAGGATTTGAAAGTTTAGAACAGAGGATTATTATGACCCCCATTACATTTTATTTAAAGGGCTGCTATGTAGAGAATAGAATAAAAGAGGTCAACAGCAGAGGTATGAAATGTCACCCAGAAAAGAAATAGTTCAAGAGAGAGATGGTGGTAATATTCTGGAAAGGGGAGAGAAGTAGCAGAATAGCAATCATATTTTGAAGGTAGACCCAGAAGGATATGCTGACCATAAGAAGTTGAAATTAGATAAAATCAAGAGTCACATTGTTTAAACAGACCAAGACAAATTACGGATCTTGCCCAGTATGAACTTTGAAAATAAATCATAGATAAAAGTAGCCTAATACAAACTAAGCATTCTTCCCTTGGAAAAACATGAAACTATCAGGTGCAGCTCTCTGTAACATATCCTTTTCTTATCTTAGGAAAAGCTCTGCTTTGGACTGAGACATGTAATATATGGAAACATTGTTTGCACAGAAGTCAATGCACTTCCATTATAATACACCTTTTTTCTTAATCCTTTTATGTAAATTATTCACCCTTTTTCATGGAACCATGCCTTATAAACCCATAGGCATGGGTTATTGTTTATTGTTGTTGTTGTTTTTCAACATAAGCTATTCAAGACAGACTAGATACTTCTCAATAAAAGTGTTCCATAGAACAGGATTTCCTACTAGTAAATATTATTTGTATTTCTACCAAGATTGTCACTCACATGTTCACAATGGAATCTAACTGGGTCATCTCTTTCCTTGCCAGACAGATTAAAGGAGCAAATAGATTACCTCTTGTTGTCCCAGAAAGTCAAAGGTGATTTTTAAGTGTTTTCACCTGAACAACTAGAAGGATGGATTTGTCATTTTAACTGTGATGGGAGGACCTTAAGAAGGACAGTCCTTGCAACATAAAAGTGAAGGAGCTCAGTTTAGCACAATCTCAATTTGAGGTATAAATTAGGCATGCAGGTGGAAATGTCAAATAGACAATTGACTATAGGAATCTTGAGTACAGGGAAATATCTGGAATGTGGGTGTAAATTTGGGAATCATTAGCATATAAATAGAATTTAAAGTCATAAGAGAGGACATGATCATCAGGTTGATGAGAAAAGCAAAATTTAAAATATCAACACTAGAATAAATAAAAAGGAAGGGGTAAAACATGAATTGTGAGTCTAAATATTCAGACTATTTAATTTAGAAATTTTAGTTATAGCCAGAAATGGTGGCCCACACCTGTATTCGCAGTGCTTGGGAGGCAGAGACAGGAGAATCACAAGTTTGAGGTCAGCCTGAGCTACATAGCAAGGCCATCTCTCAAAAACAATAAATAAATCACTGGGTATTGGTGGCTCATGCCTATAATCCTAGCTACTCAGGAGGCAGAAATCAGGAGGCTCATGGTTCAAAGCCAACCTGGGCAAATAGCTCGCAAGACCCTACCTCGAAAAAACCCATCACAAAAAAAAGGGCTAGTAGAGTGGCTCAAGGTGTAGGCCCTGAGTTCAAGCCCCAGTACTGCAAAATAAAGAAGTAAATAAATAATAAATGAAGTACAAAATGATGTGTTAAGAAGTAATAAGTTACTGTGAAGAAGAATGAAACAGGATACAGGACAAATTGTGGAAATACTGACATACTAAACTAAAAGTACAATTTGAAATAGAAGCCTTGATATCAAACATCCTTTTGTCATTCCCAATACTAGTGGAAAAAAATAATGTTTGCTATTAACTATGACTGTTAGTATAGATATTTTGTAGAAATTTATTATAGAGTAGCCATTATATTTCTAATGTGCTATGAGTTATCAAGGACATATTTTGAATGATATCAAACTTTTATGCACTTTATCCATAACATGGGAATAATAATAACATCTACTCTGTAATGTTGCCAGGAAGAAAAGGTGAAATGCAAATAGTAATAGTACCTGTTCAATAAATGTAAATTGCTATACTTTTCCTTATCCTCATTATCTTACTGTCACTTACATTAATTATGATCCATAAATTTTACTTAAAATAGACCAAGGGCTAGCTTAAAAAATAAAAATATCAATGTTCTGATAACCTAGAAACTGACTTGTCCATTTTTATTATTGTCATTCACATAGTTTTCTTACAAGTTATTGTCTTTAATGATACAGCATTTAATGATCAAAATAAAGTGGAGGAACAAAAATAATTAATATCTTCATTCAAAACCAACCAAATATGGCTTGGAAAATCTAGAGATGCATTAGAGATTTTCCTCTAGAGGTAAGGAGGTAAATAGATTTGAGCTAGATACTTCCAGAATTGATGTACTGTCTACTTCAAATGTTGTCTTTGCATTCAACTTGCTTAAGGCTAATCAAGGATCTTTTATAAAGCAAACACTTGAAATGAGAAGGAGTTTACTTTAAATTGTCCTCATATTTATGTTGGAGTTCACAAAAGAATTCCTAATGATGAGCTACTGAATGGTTTTAGTTAACACAGCTCTACCGATTAAGCATCAACTCATAAACCATAAAATTATAGTGAAGCATAAATCAAAATGCTGAAAAGTGCCTCTGTGAACTGATTACTACCTCAAGAATGATGTGTAGCTATTTATTATTTTGTCTTTACAGTGAGTTTAAAGCCACCTCCAGTATTGTTTATCGGTATGCAGTATTTATGTTGGCTTTGTTCTGACCTTAAACTACCTTCAATTACTATATTTTGTTAAGGAACTTGAATACATCATAAAGCAAGTTCAAATAAAAACTTTATTTGAAAATGCATGATGTACTCTATTAAATTTTTAACCTTCTTCAGGACATCCTTACTTAGTGAATCTCTTCAACTTCATTGGATAACAAATATATTTTTATTATAAAATAACCTTTATGTTATATGGTTAAAGAATATTCTAACCAAACAATGACTTTTAAAAAAAAAGCAACTTTAAAGAATGATGAAGGGGGTGAATTCAACTATGATGTATTTGATATATTGTAAGAATTTTGTAAGTGCCACCATGTACCCCAGCACAACACTAAAATAAACAAATAAAAAACAACTTTATTTGGTCACAAGATGCACCTACATAAAATTTTTAGGCTGGTCAATTCAATGAATACAAGCAAATACTATTCTGAAACAAAGATTAGCCCAGTTGGGCTTAATCTTCCTACTGTTTCTAACCATGTTTATCCTTTTATAGCTTTTTCCTTTCCCTACTTATCCTCTTTATATACCCCCTATCTTATTGCCTGTAATACTATGCATAGTAGATTCAGTTAGATATGATGAAAATTTCAACAGATTTTTTTTTTTTTGGTCCAGGGATATTTGCAATTGTCTTTCTAGCCTTTTATCAGGATCTTGCTATTTCTTGTTGGACTTATACAAGAACTTCCTTCATGATGGCCCTGACACTGTTCTGTTTCTTTCCAAGCCATCCTTGATGCTTCTGCCTGGGAAAGTGCTGTAAAATACAACTCTGACTTCTGCTTTGTCTACCTCAGTCACTCGCTCTGCAAGACTTACTTCTTTGCTCAATGCTGTGATCGGCCCCATATAGGTTACTTGCTCATCCTAGATGGCATATAAATACTTCTTTAGATATAACATTTAATATTCTTAAATGTGTACACTACAAGATTGTAAACATTTTAAATGCAGAAATTGGATTTGGTTTTTAATTTGTTTATTTAAATCTCTGAATTAACATAAGAGTCCACCCTTTATTATGTCCCTGATAAATACTTGAATAATTGTTTTTGCAAAATGGAGGGAAAAATGCAGACTCTCCTCAACTGGATTTTCTTCTATTAAACATAAAGGAAGTTTCTACTTCATGCTTTGGCATGTTTCCATGATGGTTCTTTCTATGCATCTAGAAGAAAACCCACCACTCAGAATCTGCCTTTCCCTTTAGAGCTAGCTGACAGATCAGTAGCAGCAGACTAAAGTTATGTACGGTGTAAGCTTTTTGATTTTCTAAAGAATATGCTGTTTGTCTGTAGGATATATAAGAAAAATCTTCTCAAAACAAAATACTTTTCAGTCAGGAAAGAATTAAAATATAGCAAATCTTATGCTGAAGGAATTTCTATTGTTAACCAATTCTACCTACTTAGTAAACTGCCCATGTAATCAAGAACTGGTTTTCTGAAATTTTATATGCACTTTTTATTTCCTGTTTTATAAGTCTCTTACTTTTTCATTGATTTCCATTAGAGTGAGAAGAGCAATGGTCCAGAAACAATCCATGAATTGCATTATCTAATTTAATTAAGGTGAACTGGAAGTTTCTCTAAAGACTCAACAGTCAGCAGACAACTAAAAATGAAACTTTAACCTAGCTTTGTAGGGGACATAAGCTTCTGCCACTTGCCATGATTATACACTCTTACATTCCTTGACAGAGGTTTATGAATCATTGCACAGATACCATGCTAGATTTGTGTGAACAAAGCAGATGTTTCCATTTATTAATCTATTGCTCAATCCCAAACAATTCTAGGATAAATCTTTATCTCTGATTTTATGATTGTGTGGCAAATACTTCTGATTATATACCACTTGGTTCTACAAAAACTATTTTATTATACCAGTATAATCCCACTCGATCCCAGTATCTGTGAACTCCTCTTGTCAAGGATTTCCTGGTCAGAGGATGCAATGTGCTTACATCAAAAGAACTTTGATCATAAGTGGCTTTCAGAGAATAGATAAGTCCCTGGGGCAAGCAGGAAGGGTAAGGTTGTAAGAAGAGAGGATCAGGCATTAACTACTTTTCTTCAAGTACATAGGAGCAAGTTGACACATCTAGGAAATTTTTTAACAAATAGAGAATTAGAAGTTGACTGATGGACTGAAAATCATGAGATTTTTGTTCTAGATTGTAATCTAAATAAAGCAGACACCCATCTTTCAAACAGAGATAAACATTGCCAAAAGTGTACTGAACATGATGTTTATAACAGTTATAGAATGCTGAATTCGTACCAAAATCTTTTAGTTTCTGTTGCCAAGATACAGCAAATATTTAGTGCTTGTTTTACTCTCTCACATTTTACCTTAACATCCCAATAACTTTTCTCTCTTATTCAGTTATTCTTTAAATCAAATTTTACATTTATTTCTTGTAAGACTCCAAACTACTTGTGTAAAGGTCTAGTAACTTCAATATCTTCATTATTATAAGCCTTTTACTAGAAAGAATAAAATAAGTGGCATTGATTTTCTTAAGCTTAAGAAAATAATTTTGTATTTTCTGGATTAACAATAAGTAAATTAGTTATAATATGGTGGTAATGAGGTTGGAACTGCATGTTTCATTCCCATATTGACTAGTCTTACATGGAAGAAAAATATTCAAGGGATATAATTTGGATCCCCAAATCTTATTAAATTCTTATAAAAATAAGATGCAGGTGAGTTGTAAAGAGTTTGTGGCAAATAAGTTTTACTCTTGTGGCAAAAGAACACAAATACAATTTTTAAAAATCAGAGCATGTAGCTTAGCAAATGTCCAGTAGCACTGTCATTTTATTTGAGGCTGCATATCATCATTTAAATGGTACTTAAGTGCAGTATGAACTCAGCTAATTTCTCCTCAGCTCCACACCATTGGAGATCACTTAGAATCAGTGGGACTATCAAACATGATCAGAGCTGCAGCATACAGAGAGTAATTGAGAAATGCCCCCCGCTACAGCAATTATAAAGAATTATTCTTTAATTGTTCCAAGTGTTTTTATCAAGTTGAGTAATACCAAGTTGAAAAATATTTATATTTTCATGAGATACATTTAATTAGATAAACAACGAAATTAAATGTAATTTTACCTTGTTTATTTCCATATGGCAAACCTTAGCAAATCAACATGGGTATTATAAGTGTATTTTATTTATGCCATATGTCTCTTTGAAGGTTAGCCAGTTGTTAGGATATTAAAAGTAAAGTTGAAAAATACAACCTTATAGTTTCTAAAACAAATTAACCTACTTTTTAAGTATTTGCTTTTTAAAAATTAAAAAGTCCATCCTATTTTTAACAGAAATATATGGTTATTGTAGGAAATGTCAAAAATATATAAACATGCACAAAAAATGAAAATATAAAGTATTCATAATCTCTACCAATGAACATTACAGCATTATATTTCTTTCTGTTTTTCTTTAATGTAAGAAAAATGAAATGTGCATAAAGAAGTATAGCATACATTTTCTTATACCATAAGTGTTTTCTACTAGTTGTTCTTCAGATATGCCACTTTAATGACTGTATAATATTCCAACACAAGTATATTCTATAATTTGTTTAACTATTATCCAAATCTTACTCATTGTTGTTTTATTTAATTTTTTTTTTGGTGGGACTGGAGTTTGGAGTCAGGACTTCACACTCACGAGGCAGGCGCCGTACCACTTGAGCTACACCTCCAGTCCCTTTTTCTCTGGTTATTTTGAAGGTAGAGTCCTGTGACCTACTTATCCAGGCTGCCCTCAAACCACCGTCCTCCTGATCTCAGCTTCCCAAAAGAGCAGGATTACAGGCATGAGCTGTGGGGACCTGGCTTTGTTTTTATTTTTCATCATTAGAAATAATGCTGCACTGAACATCTTTATAAATGTGGCAAATTTTTTTGTCTTAGGGCTGAGGTGGTTAGTATAAAAGTTTTAAATATTTTTCAGGTGTTTTATCACAAATTTCTTCTCTTTCCCTGAAATTGTCCTAATTTATCCTGACACTACCGTGACATGAGGGCACTCAATTTTCACAGTCTCGCCACCTTTACTATTATTATTTTCAACCAGCACTACAACTTTATGTCATTTCTAAAGCTTGTTTTCTGTAACCCCCTTTATGCTTAGGCCAATTTATTTTTTAAGAAACATATAATTCCATATACTTTTATTTCACTTCAACAAAATCATATAATATTACTTAAAAAGAGCCTTTCCAGTCACAAAGCCATATTAGTATTTTGTACAAATTAATGAATATCAACATTTTTTAACAAGAAGTACCAGTATTTGTATCATTTAAAGCTAAAATCATGAAAATACTTCCCACAATATGTGCAGTGCTCTTAATATGGCCATTATACACAAAAAGTCTGCAATATGACAGAAGCCATACATTTCTAGAAAGGAAATAAGAACCTAAATTTTCTGAGATAAGCATTGGGCATCTTTAATAAAATACAGTGTCATTAAATACTGAGCGGATGGGAGAATGAGTCTGAGAAATCCTTTAGGATTTTTTTGAGATGGCAAACTAGATGTATAAATTCTTCTCCAGAATTAAACAGTCACATGTTCCTAATACTGTCTTTTCTCTCCCAGCTTTGTTCTTTTATTTTTTTCCTTACAACTATTATCCTCATTATAGTCAATGTATTACTTGCAATGAAAATCATATTCCATTAAAAATTGCTCAGTGAGCAGACTGGCAAATTTTCCACTGGTTTCTAGAATTTTCCACTGCCAAACTCCAAAATGTCAATGAAGGTTTCTGCTTTAGCAGTGAACTATGATTTTCTCTCCAAAACATTCTTAAGTAAACAGAAATAAGACTCTCTAGCAATATGTTTTCTGGTGTGGGTTTTCTATTTATTCACAAATTAAGCTACACTTCTAATTAGCAATTTTTAAGTTTCTTTCTATGAAACAGTGTTTGAGAATCCAAAATAAAAAACATCAGTACACATTGAAAAGGGCAGATTAAGTCCCTATTTAACCAGGCTGAGTTGAAAATGAAATTTCTTTTGCCTTAAATTGTTATTTGTGTGAAATTCTGAATGATTTCCAATGTTTTTCAGTTAAAAGGTATGTTTCCATTACCAACAACAGAGTCCTCTGGAGTATTTCAGCTATGCCCATTCATTCCTCTCTGATGTATAACAAGTGCTGTACAGCATGGGAGTACTTTCAATCAGGAAGAGTACTCTATGGGGACATTCATTGTAGAGTCACCTGGAGTACAGAGGTAACCAGGTATGTTGGTGTGGTGATCTCTCAGTTCGCTCTCCCTTTACACGCCATAGAATACAGTGGGTGTGAGAGCACCTGCTGTCTCACAAGCACCCATCTTCCAACCTGTTTTTCCCAGGCATAATCCAATCCTGCTTAAATCTCATTCACATTTCCATGCAGATAAAATTTAGTTTTCTCTGCCAAGCACGGTGGTACACACCTTTAATTCCAGCATTCGAGAGACTGAGGCAGGAGGATGGTGAATTCAAGTCTAGTCAAATCTACATAGTGAATTTGAGACCAGACTGGACTACATAGTTATATCCTGTCTCAAATAAAGGGAAAAAATAACAATAAAATTGAAATTTTGAGGTGGCTTAGATCAGATGTTTAGAAAAAAAAAACCCTTAACTATAAACAGTGACCTCATGAGAGGAATTGGAACAATATTTCAAATCATACAAATATTACTATTTAAATTTTTTTTATTTATTCAGATATTTAAATTTTTAATAACATAAAAATCTCTTAAAGTAATTTTTCTCCTACTCCTTGTCCCCACACAGTTTCTGTGTATTCTTCTAGAGGTATTCCACTCATCTGTAAGCATTTAAATGAATTCCTTGTAATTTGTATTGCAATTGGAGTAGTGTATTCAGAGCACCCTGTTCTTTGCTTTTCAAAATGTAACATACCACAAATTCAGTATACACAGAGTTAACTCTAATAGAACCATAGTCCATGTGTTGAATGCAGCATCATATTTTGGTCATCTCTGTCATTCATTTGTTATTTAAAGTATTTTCAAACTTTGACTTTCTAAACAATACTGAAGATAACTGTTCTTGAATATATGTAAGAGTTTCTTGATCATCAGATATGAATATTTTTTAAACTTTTAATATATAAGGCCAAATAGTGCACCATTGAACATGTACCAAGAGATCACTAAAGTTTGTCAACGGTCACTTTTGCTAAGTGAGAAGGAAAGATTATATATTTTATTTTGAGTATAAATTTCTTTTTATGAAATGTTGGATAAATTTTTGTTATACATATTTTTTCCTCATACCAGACCCATTTAAAAAGAAAATCCCATGCCCTTTTTGGAATTCAGGTCAATCATTAACCACCCTAGAAAGAACGCAGATCCATCCTGCAAAGCAGATTAACCACTGTTCGGTGACTGCTTTATAATATGCAAACATTCTCTCAAAATTTCTTTCATGGAAAATAATTCCTTTCCCAGGGGCTATAAACTGATGAATTAATCCAGTTCATACCTAATTAGTGAAGGCTGTTAAAACCACTGAATGATTTATAGAAATGTCTACTCAATTGCTTAACTTGTTTTCAGAATACTAATCAAAACTTTCTTTACTTTATTAAATAAATTACATTTTAGGAAAGATTATGTTGAGTTTTTTTAGTTTTCAAAATTGATAATCCCTGGATTATCTATCAAAACAGATAAACATGGATTCATGTTCAGATCTGTGTACAACATAATTCATCTATCCTCTTGCACTTTCATCAGTTTTTTTCCAGAAGACAAATACTTTGTTTTAAAAGACTGTGTATATATTTGCAAATCCATTTTGTTATCTTACCAAGGAGTCACACTATTCATACCTTACTTTTGCTCCTCTAGAAAATGTATTTTGGAGAACTTTTTGCATTAGTGTATATAAAGTAATCATTCTTTTTAACAGCTATGTGGTATTCTATTGAGTAGATATAGTCTAGTCCATAATAATGGACATTTATTTGCAAGATCAGATATGTAAATTACCAAAAATGCTACATATTTGGTCATTTATTTCTACAAATATGGACATGGATTGGTGATATGTATATATGTATATACATATACAGTTATTTTTGTATCCGTCCTTCTGTATATGTATTATAGAAACATGAGCTCCTGTTTATGTCTCAAACTCTAGTCCATTAATACTGGGTTCATTCTAGTCTTCCTTTCTTGTTTATCTGCAAGTTATGTCTCTGGCAGTGTGAATGATGTTGTTGTCCATCCAACATCCATTTACTTATTTGTTCAACACCAGAAAACATGTAAAGCCATTTCAGAATTATAAACCTATATCCCTATGAGAAACAAATTTACCAAGTAGAATTTATTGTAGTCTGACTTGCACTTTTCATATTACCCAGGAGACTGAGTATCATTTCATGTGTAGAAAACACAGGACTTTTACTTTTAGATTGTTTTGTTATATTCTTTGTGCATTTGAAAATTGAGTTATTAGTCTATCTTATTCCTTAGTAAGTTCTCTATACATTAAGGAAATTAGCCTTTGATCATGATGTGAGTTGAAAATGTTTTTCCATTTTGTCATTTGATTATATATGTTTTTTATCCATGAAAGTGCTTTTATTTTATGAAGTCAAATATAACTTTTTCTTTAATGTCTTTTGGGTAAAACTTTTTTAACTCAACTTGTTTTTTTTCACTTGGAGGACAGATTTAATACATTCTTCTGAATGGTTGAACAAAATAATTACATGTAATACTGCTTTTGAAACTAAATAATGTAAAAGAAGTATTGCATACTCTTATACACCTAAATCTTAAATTTTCATTCATGTGTCCAGAAATCTCATTTATATGAGATTTGGTGTTTCCTGGATTCTTATTTTGGTTTGTGTTGACTCTATTCCTGGATGCATTTGGCCTACTAAGAGTGTGAATCACTACAAAACTCTTTTAAACATACATTCGGTACATACCCAACTGACTAACACAATGCAGGTAATCAGAGTTCCATTTCCAGAAGGAAAATTTCTAGCAGTCTCAACTTGTAAAATTTTCATCTATACATAATTACAGTTGTTCCTCAGTATCTAAAGAGCATTGTTTCTAAGGCTCAGAAGATGCCAAATTCCAGGATGCTCAAATCCCTTACATAAATGATGTACTTTTTACATATAGCCTACACAATCCTCCCATATGTTTTTAACACCTCTAGATGACTTATAATACCTAGTACAATGTAAATGCTAAGTAAATAATTGTTACACTGTGTTTTATGAGGAAGAAAGAGAAAAGGTCTAAACGTGTTCAGGACAGACATAATTGTTTTTTCTGAATGTTGTTAATTTTTGATTATTGAATCCATGGTTGCAGAATTCAAAGATAGGGAATTGACTATACTTCCAAACACAAATATATTTGTCCAAAAATTAATTTAGTACCATATTGCATGATTCTTTATAGCAAAATAAAAATACAATGATTTTTATTTACCTATATTTTTAATATTTTTCACTTGTAATCTTATATAATCCCCCCTACAACTTTATGTTTTTTCTCTCTATGAGTTGAAGAAATAGAGGTATTTAAGACCAAGTGGCTTTCCTTGTATTGGCCGCCTATGTAATGACAATTCCAGGTTTAAGTCTGCCCATTCTAACTAGAAAAAGAATAACTTAAAAGTCATTTACTTGCATTGTTATTCCAGAATTGTTTTTTAAGAAAACAATTAAAAAATTGTTGGTTTTTGTTTTGTCTTCTTTAGATAAGGAAAGAAATTGGTTAAGTATGAAAGATAAGATTTAGTGAGAAATGTTGATAGAAAATATATGTTGGAATATGTATTGTGCCATGCATTTTGATTTCAGCTTTATAGCAGCTAGCATAGAGATGTAAATACAATCTTTCACCTGTGATTAGAATAGAAGTTACACTGTTTATTCTAGTCCATAAGGCCAGACGTGATCTAGTTGAGGAGGGACCATGTTCACTTGTTAAAGAAGACAAAATTGAGTAATGTTAATTGTGTATACTTTATGGCCAAATAACCTAGAATATGCTTTGCTAATTAAGGATGTATGACAATAGGCAAGTCACTTAGTCGTACCATGCCTCATTTTCTCATGTATAAAATGTCCTTAATAAAATACATGAAATTGAAGTACCTCCTTTGTACAGGTGTTTTGTTGATTCTTCTTCTTCAGTTCAGACCTGTAGAGTACCAAAGGAAAACCTTATTCCAATTTACATGAAATAAGGGCAATAATGTTTAGAATAATTTTTTTTTCTAAACAGAAATCTTAGAAGTCATAGGATTCCTAGAGGATTTCTTCTTTTCTGTCTTTGTGCTGTTGACCTAGATCTACTTCTTATGTGTCTGCTCTGTTCTATAGTAAAGGCATTCTAATTGTTTTTGCTTTGATCCTTTATGTTTTGATCCTATTTTTATTAGATTTTAGTCCCTACCACTCCATTGAACCTGCTTTACTCAAGATCTCCACCTCATTGAAACACATGTCATTTATTAATTTCCATCTTATTTGACCAGTCAATAATATGTGACACATTGATCACTTGTTATTTATTGAACAAGTTCTTCATCTTCCTACTAGGACATATACCTCACTGGTTTTCCTCTTAAATCTCCTGCTGTCCCCTCTCAGTTTTTATTACTGGCTCTCCTCCTTCTAAATGCTGGCACATATCAAGGCTTTATTACCTTCTATACCTGCATTCTCTTGCTAGGTTATTTCTTTATCACATAGCTTGAAGTACTATCTATTCAGGCAACCGCCAAGATAATATTTCCAGCACAAATCTTACACTGGTAACACATTCTTGATCTTTACCACCTTGATATCATCAATAGAATACCTATTAGAATTCTCAAACTGAGTATATCTAAAAGTTCTCACTGTCCTCCCAAAGAAGCACCACCTCTCTTAGTCAATAGCAAATATCCATCTTTGGAGTAGCTCTGACCAAAGCAACTTGGAATCATCCTTGTCGCCTCTCTTTTTCTATGGCTCAAATATCATCTTCTGGGGAATCCCACTGTATATATTTTAAAATGTATTGTAGAACCCAAGAACTTCTCACCCCTTTGTTGCAAACACTCTTGGCATTTCTTACTACAATTTAGTACAAGCCACCACCATTTCTCACTGGATTATTTCAGTAGCCTCTTAAATGATCCACCCGCCTCCACCCTTGCCTTCAAGTCTATCCTTCATAGAGTGGCCAAAGAACTTCTTTTAAATCATAAATCAGACAATAGTCCTCTCATTTTTTTCATCTTTCTAGTGAAATCCCATTACATTTGAATTTGTGTTTAATTCAACCCTATCTAGCCTGTTTCCTTCTCTTTATGAATCTCCCAGTAACCATTGCTTTCATGGTCATGAAATTCCATTGAGTTATTGCAACATTAATTTTTTTTAAGGTGGTACTAGGGTTTGAACTCAGGGCTACATGAAGCCCTTTTTGCTCTGGTAACTTTGGAAAAGGCTTGCTTTTTGCCCAAGTGGACCTAGACCATGATCCTTCTATTTTACGCTTCTTGGCACAGCTAGAATGACAAGTGTGCGCCACTACGACCAGCTCTTTTCTGTTGAAATGATGTCTCACAAATTTTTTTGCTCCAGCTGGCCTGGAACTGCAGTCCTCTTTATCTCGGCCTCCCAAATAGTTGGGATTGGCAGGCATAGGCCATTGCACCCAGCTATTGGTTAAGATGGTGACTTATGTACATTTTGCCTGGGCTGCCCTAGAACCATGATCCTCTTGATGACAGCATCCCAAATATCTAGGATTATAGTTTGAGCCACCAGTGCCCCTTGCAACATTGATATTTGCCAAGCCTGTCTCCTTATTTCATTCAGGGTTCAACGCCAACATTACTTCCTTAAACAGTTTCTAACTAATTAAAACTGTGTTCACATTTCCCTCTATCTGTTGCCTGAGTTGTTGTTGTATCTTACACTTATATTTCCTGCTATGTTTTTATTTCTCCCAGTATAATGTAAATTTCATGAGAGCACAGGATTTCCATAATTTCCCAACTCCTATATCAGTGCACACTAAACATCTTCTAATATAAAGAATGAAAAAATGAATGGCCTGTTAACAAATATATACTATATATACGATACTATAATAATTCCTTGAATAAAAATATTAATCCCCTTTTGTGCTGGATTGGTCTGAATGACTATGAAATGGCTGTTAAAAGCATGAGAATTAAGGATGGAGGAGAATCCAACAGCTCATCTGAGTCAGTTTCCTCCCTCTTGCCTGAATTGCACTCCAGCAACCATCCATCTTCATTGAATATTTGTTTATTTTTATTACTCCTTCAGCCTTTCACAAACTTGATGGGAAACCTTTCCCGGTATTTAATTATTCTTTCAATTGAACACCTATGTTTTAAGTCAAATCAAATTTGATCAGTACAGTTTAAGCTCATTTCTTTTGTTGTTCTTTTGGAGAAATAGAAAATTCTCTATTTAAAATGCTCTGTTGATTAATCTGCAGGTTCAGTACTGGGGTGCATAGTAAGGGCACTAGTGCTTGTTGGATGTGTAGGATGAATCATGTGTGGACAGAAAGAAATTATTTTTAGCTATTTCAAGAATTTTCATGTTTGGATCATGAGGCCTGTTTTTTTTTGTTGTTTGGCTTTAAATGTTTTCACTTTCATTCTTTATCAAAATACAGACAGAAATGTTCACATAGAATGTGAGCAATATTAACTTTGAAATTTAATCTCAAGATCTTGAATGTCAAAGTAACAATGAACTCATCTCAATGGCATGTTATGGTTTTAAATAGTGCTTTTCTGCTTAGTTCTTTGAGGTGCTCAGTATAAATCTGAGGAAGGCTTGGGATTGAGGTGGCAGCAGAAAGTAAAGGGAGAAAAAGCAGAAAATAATATAATGCCTGGAAATTGAGCCATTTTCTGTGTTTGTTAGATTGGAAAGGATTAAATGAAGGTTGGGGCTGCTTTATAGTACAGTCATTTTTGTTTCATAATTCACCTTCTCTAAAGTTAGTAAAGTGATTAGCATCAGGTATGAGGATGGACCTGCAGTGGTCCAGCTACCCTGCAGAGATGGCACTGTCACAGCCAGTCACAAAGGCATCTTTCCAGATAGGAAATCCAACTTCAATTATCTTTTTCTTTAAGTAGTCTACAGCTTACTTCTGGTTACAAAAATAAAAATAATAATTGTCATAAAGAAGCAAAAACAAACTTTTAGAAGAAAGTAAAGCATCATGGTGCTACAGTCTAGATAAAATCATTATTGATATTTTTGCACATCCTTCTTGTCTTTCTTCTGTACACATTTTATTTAATATGCTCATGAGAGTTAAATTCTAGTTATATTCTACAACTATGTGTCATGACTGTTAATGAATATGAAAATACAAGCAAACATCTGATTTCAATGCTAAATAATACTGTCTCTAAATATATCAAGGTGTGATAGCTTATTTAGCTATTTGTTTATTGTGGGTATGTTAATTACTTCTAAAACGTTTACTGTGATTTTTTTTCTTTCTTTCTTTTATTTTATAGGTTTTACACTTACTTACATGTGTATACATTGTTTGACCCACCTCCCCCTATCTCCTGCCCCCCTCCCCACTTCCAGGTGGCACCTGTTCCACCCTCTTGTTCTCTGATGTTGTTGAAGAAAAAACATAAGAGATGATAAGAAAGACCTAGCATTTTTGCTAGTTTAAGGTGAAGATATCTATACAGAGAGATTCCTAGTATTTGTTCCATGCACATGTGTTTTGCAACCCACCTTGGTTCATCTCTGCCAGACCCCTTCACTACTTCCTGGTCCCCTTCCCACAGTGGCCTCTGCCAGTTTAAGATGACTATACTCACTCCTTTACAGTGAGCACATTAACCACGTTCAGTTTTAGGTTTCCTCCTATTCCTCTTTTGCGCATTCTCACCTTAGTGTGTCACCCATGTCCAATAATATTACTACATTTGTTTTAGGTCTATAATCTGCATATGAGGGAGAACTTGAGATTTTTGGCCTTTTGAGCCTGGCTAACTTAGCTTAAGATGATGTTCTCCAGTTCCATCCATTTACTTGCGAATGACAAAATTTCATTCTTCTTTGTGGCTGAGTAAAATTCCATTGTGTATAAATACCACATTTTCTTAATCCATTCATTGGTAGTGGGGCATCTTGTCTGTTTCCATAGTTTGGCTATTGTAAATAGTGCTGCAATTAACATGGGTGCACAGGTACCTTTGTAGTAACCTGAGTCACATTCCTTTAGGTACATTCCTAGGAGTGGTATTGCTGGATCATATGGCAGATCTATGTTTAGTTTTTTAAGAAGCCTCCATATTGTTTTCCAAAGTGGTTACACTAGCTTGCATCCCCACCAGCAGTGTATGAGGGGTCTTTTTCCCCGCATCCTTGCCAACATTTGTTGTTGGTGGTGTTCTTGATGATAACTATTCTAACAGGAGTGAGGTAGAATCTCAGTGTGGTTTTGATTTGCATTTCCTTTATGGCCAGAGATGGTGAGCATTTTTTCCATGTGTTTTTTGGCCATTTGGACTTCTTCCTTTGAGAAAGTTCTGTTTAGTTCAGTTGCCCACTTCTTTATTGGCTCAGTAATTTTGGGGGAGTTTAGTTTTTTGAGCTCCCTGTATATTGTGGTTATCAGTTCTTTGTCTGATGTATACCTAGCAAAGATTTTCTCCCATTCTGAAGGCAGCCTCTTCAATTTAGAGACCATTTCTTTTGTTGTGCAGAAGCTTTTTAATTTCATGTAGTCCCATTTGTCTAATGTGAATTTTTTGCACAAAATTTCTCAACTGTTTTTTCCATAAATACCTTTTAAAAAAAACTTTAGGGCCAAATGTTCTGAAAACTTGACTTAAGATTAGCAGACATTTTTATCTCAAGCATTCCTCATAATTGTATTTTAAATTACTAGTTTGAATACATAAATTGTTAATTGAATCTCATGGTTATTTTAATTTCTTTACTTTTTCTTATGTTTTTAGTCATTTTCATTTCTTCCTTAGGGATTTTTTTGTATGACATGTTAATGTACCTATTGGAATGCTAATATTTACATTAAATTCCTCAGTAAGTAATTTCTGCAATCAGAACAAGATAATCTGGCTCATCATCCACTGAATTTTTTGTCATCTTAGTACTACAGAGTGTTAAAGAAATGTTCAAGGCCTTGATGCCCATAATGTCTTACAAAATATCCTTTACTTAGGCCATATCCAAACATTTTCTAAATAAAATATCACAAATCATTTTACTTATAGCCAGTCCTGTTCTACACAGATTTGTTTTATATCTTTTTTGTCTGTTGTTTCAAATCAAATCAAATATTTTCTGTCCGTACTTTCTTTTATATGTTTCTTGACATCTTCTCTCTCTCTCTGTCTCTCTGTCTCTCTTGCTCTCTCTCTCTCTCTCTCTCTCTCTCTCCCTCTCTCTCACATTCATTCTTGGTTTTTGGAACAGGGAAAACATAAAATAACATTCATTCTTGCATGTATGTTATGTTTATATATAACATATGTATGTTAGTGCCATTTGTTAAAAACTGTGCAACAGTTTTACTCCATTATTAGATTGTTGCTGCTCATGTATAAAAATATAATTGATTTTTATATTTCTTACTTATGTCCTGGTTTGTAGATTTTTCATAGTTTCTATGTCATGTCTACATAAGAAGAAAGACAATACAACTTCATCTTTTCCAATCTACATGTCTTTAATATTTTATTTGGTATTGCACTTGCTAGAACTTCCAGTATAAAGTTCACATTAAGAGTGGACATTCTTGCACTGAATCTGTCACCCTTATGTTAACTGTGGGTTTATCATAGATATTTTTCATCTCTACATCTTTCTATTCCTAGTTTTTGGAGAGTTTTTATTATAAATGGGTGTTGAAGTTTATCAAATACTTTTCCTAAGTCTGTTGAGATGATAGTATGATTTTTCTTCTTTATTCTGTTAACATTGTATATTATTCTATGCATTAATTTTTAGGTATTTGCACAACCTTGCATTATCATGTTAAACTCACTTGTAATTTATAATTTATAAACTCCATTTACCCTTTTTTATTTTGCTGCATTCATCTCACTAATATTTTGTTAGATTTGTTATATCTATGTCAATAAGTTTTGTTGATCTGAAATACTCTTATGATGTCTCTTTCATCATACATGTTCACTGCCTAGAAAACTGTTACTCTTTACTTCTCTTTCCTTTTAAAAACGGTTTTAAATTGTTTCCTGAATTCCATTGTTGCTGTTGAGTAGTCTGATTTATAATAATCATAATTTTTTATGATTTACCTCTTTTCTCTGATATTAATATCTTTTCTTCATCTTTGAGGTTTTGCTGTTTCACTACAAGACATGTGTATTACTCTTCATTTATCATGGTCAAGGTTTTCCACTTCTGAGGATAATGCCTTTCATCTATTTTTTTAGTCCTTATCTCTAAAGATTTTTCCTTTGGTGCTTTCTTTCCTTCTGGAATCCCAGTGAGATGTGGGCTGGACCTTGTATTCTATCCTGTAAATCTCTTAAATTGACTTTTATATTTTGGGTCTTTTATTCTTTGATACACAATAGATAATCTCCTCAAATCTATCCTTTAGTTCAATTAAAGCTCTTTTTTTAAAATATAAACTGGATGTTTCTATGGAGGAAGAAAGGATTAAAAGCAGAGGCATTTAAATGTTTGAGGATAGGAGAATACAAGGTAATTTGTTCATGATTTGTCATGTATATGTAAAATGCATCAGAAATACATTGTGATCCAGTGCTAGTGACTCATACCTGTAATCCTGGATACTTGGGAGGCTGAGATCCACAGGATTGCACCTCAGATACTTAGATACTTGGGAGGCTGAGATCCAGAGGACTCCACCTCAACCAGTAGCTAGGTGGAGTGGCACATGCGTGTCATCCATGCTGCATGGTAGGCTGAGATTGGAAGGATCACAATTCCAGGACAGTTAGGGTGGAAAAGTTTTCAAGACACCATCTCAATGGAAAAAGGCTGAGTGGACATGGTGATGTTTGCCTGTCATCTCAGCTACTGAGGTAAGCTTTAAAATGGAGGATCGATGTCCAAAGTGGCCTGGACAAAAAGGGAGACCCTCTCTCAAAAATAAGCAGATTAAAAAAGGGCTGGATGTATGGTTCAAGTGGTAAAGCATATTCCTCACAAACAGGAAGCCCTGAGTTCAAACCCTCAGTAACCCCCTGCAAATAACAAAAAAGAAGAAAATAAATATATGTCTGAGTGAGCATTTTTAGTAGAAAGCCTTGTAAACTATAGACAAACAAAAAATGTAAATTGAAAAGTCAAAAATACAATGAGTATTACAGGGAATGAGTAAGAAGGAGATATCAAGGTAGTAAACGAGCTTATTCATGAGCTACTGGAAGGAAAGTTACTTTCTCTGTCAAGTAGCCAATGAGCACAGACATGTAGAGAAAATAGTAAGTGCACAGATTTTCTACTGGGATAGGCACAGCTACAGTTAAATTGGGTGATGTTAGGTACACCATTGAAGTGTTACTATGTCTCTTCTTACAATTTAGAAGTCAAGTTTGGATTCCTAAATATAAGAAAGAAGAAAATGAATGTTTATTAAGCATTTATGATATTCTACATTAGGCATGATGTATGCTTAATGACACGCCTTAGACATGGGGATGCTGAATCTCAGGGAAAAATCAAGCTTGGTCAGCTAGCAGAGTTAATCTAGTGCTTCAACATTTTACTGTCAGGCAGCTTATTTTCCTTCAGAAAGAGGCAGCATAATCCTTTGAGTTTTTTTCAGTCTAGAAAGAAAGCAAAAGCAAAAGAATGTCAAAAATTGAAAGAAAAAAAAGACAAAAGAGGTGTGAAGCGAGGCGTACCTTGTCATATCCCCAAATTTAACAAGTACCATGTGTTCTCTTAAGAAGAGGCGACTGGCATTAATTGTGTTTTCAAAGTAATTTGAAAGCACGTTTTCTGCATAAAAAAGCATTCTATTTGTATTATTTCTATTGAACAATTCTTATTATGCAGACTACAATAAGAGCCATTAAGAGTCAAACGTATTTTGCACTTAATTAGTATGCAAGATCAAAAAGTCCAGTTTTAAGTGTCTTACTCAACAAAATATGTTCAGTGTCGCATCTTTACAATTAGATATTGAAACTCATGCTATATATGCAGTTTCTTAAATGTAAGTCAGAAAAAAAGAGATAAAGGAAGGAAAAGGAACGAGACAGGAAAGAAAAAAGGAAAGAAAAGAAAGAGTGAAATGGCAATAAATAAAGATTTCTTAAATGGCGTTGAAGCAACAGAGGCATGTGTCAATAAAAAAAAAGACATAATTTCTTTCTGAAATGCAGGTTGTTAAGCACTTTATTTGTCCTAAAATTGTACATGTGTGCAAAAAGAAAGAAAAGCAGACAGTCTTGCTCATCACTGTCCAGCATCATCTCCATCTGCATTTGAAAGTTTCTCAGAGCAATTCACTGTCTTCCCTCCCTGCCTCTCTGTCCGGGTCCTAAACAAAAGCAATTCTTGTGTTAAAGATTAAGATGTGTTTTTGTGTTGAGAGTAGGGATAAGAAAAAGAGTGTGCCAGGAAAACAGAAAATATGCCTGCCCCTTTTCTATAGGATTTATACCCCCAAAGAGTCCAGGTGAAATGAATCCCCTAGGAACCAAAAATCCAGGGCTTTTCACTCTGCTGCTCTAAGCTAGGAAGCAGACTGCATCATGGGGAAAGGAAAGCACCTCATACCAGTTATGGGGAAATGGACTGAAAACTGGCCCATTGAACCTGCAGAAGAAAATTAAAGCTTTGCTTGTCTTTCACCCCAAAACTCTGAAATTATATTTTGGCTGTTATATTTCATTGGCCTACTTCTTGACCAACTTGCCTTTCTGACAGCCTGCCAAATGTCCCAGATCTCTGACCCAAGGAACTCTGATGCTTGGCATGGTGATTAAGAAGCAGCAGGAGGAAAATTACAGTATCTATGCAGGCAATATGTCTCTGAATTGATCAAATGAAGACAGTGTAGGAAAGAATACGATCAAGAAAAAGATGTAAAATCTAGGAGATGGTATATATTCTTCCTTTAATTCCCCCTTCCCTATTTCTATAAATGGGACAATAATCCACTCAGTAGCCAAAGCCAACACAACACACAGAATCTTTTTTTTTTTTGATGGTGGTACTGAGGGTTTGAACTCAGGGCCTTGCACTTGGGGGGCAAGTGCTTTACCACTTGAGCCATACCCCCAGCCCCATTTTTAATTTCTGTCCTTCTTTGTCTCCGAGACCCTCTTCCACCCCATCAGCAAATTCTTTCAACTCTACCTCAAAATTTTTCTTATATTTCTCCACTTATCTCAACTGTTGCTTTGCTTCTGCTCTTATTGTGGTCCAAAGTAATCTAAAGTCTGTGATTTCTGAAGCCCTCTAAACATTTTTCTATAAATTCCTGGATGCTTATTCTGAAGTCCTCTATATCCCCAGCTGCTTACCTTTGTAAGTGCTTCCTTTGGTTCACATCATATTAATTTAGTAACATTAAGAAGTGTGCTATGCTACCCAAAGAGTTACTAAAGATTTGATAACTAAATAAAAACTTGATTGAGATGAGTAAATTATACACACATTCATATAAACACAAATATATGTGCTTATGTTTTTAAATTGTGTGTATCGGTATAAATGCATGTGTACATGCATCAATATATACATGTATTTTTATGTATAGACATACTTTCAGAGTCCTGAGAATAGTCGGGTAGTTTAGGGTATAAAATCTGAAATGTTGGTGAGAACACATTAAGGGTGTTAGTTTAATATTTGCTAACATTGTTTTATTCTTTTGTTGCTCTGTAATGTACTTGACTTTACTTTTAGGCTTTAAAGCATCAGTGAGCACACCCCCTAATGTCACCTTGGGTGGGACAATGGATATCACACTGTTCATAGAAGACAGCTAGGATTATCCTCCACACTGGGTATACCTTGCTCATGAAAATGAAAACAACTTCAATTCAGCCTTACATAACCCAAATAGTGTTTTATAGCATTATGCAAATCATAGAAATTGCTGAATTTAGTAGGAAAACAAAGCTAGGTTTTTAATAGAAACTTCTTTGAAATACTTAATTGAAGTTTCTTAGTTTTTGCAACACACACATACCCTATACCTACTTCTAGAGCACTAATTGGTAATATAGTCAGTGTTAGACTGAAGCATGTAAAAACTGTAATTTATCCATCAGGTTTGGTTCTACTTTAACATCTATGTGAAAGATATTCATTGTACCCTAAATAATTGCCTTGTTACTTGTAAACAATCCAAAAGCAAACAGACCTGATTATATTCAGTTTATAATAATGTACAAATTGAAAAACATAAATATACTATTTGTTAATTGTTAATCATTAAAGATACCATGCTAAAAATTAATGACAAATGCAAACAATCCAAAAGGAGTAATGAAAATAGGTTAACCTTTTTAAGTTCATGTGAATTACAATAGCTTCTTTTCTTTGTCCAATGGAATAAACAGGATTAGAATTCTCGAAAGGAGCTTAGGTAGAACATAGACATTTCTTTTTCTATTTAAAAAAAGACTTGAAGTAGGAAAGCTAACTTTATCAATGAAAAAACATTTGGAAGTCAGTACAAAACAGACAAATAAGACATCTAAGGACAAAAAAAAATCTAAAAGTAAAAACAAATATTTATGATTTCTCAGATCAAGCAAAGGTTAGGGAAAATTTTTCATTATCCTGAATAAGCCCAGAAAAATGCATTACATTGCAAAAACAGATTGCCCCCTATAAGTAGAGTGATATATATTTTGATCCTCAACCTGGTATGATTTATGGTACTAATATATCTTGGAGAAGACAGGAGAGTACTGATCATTCTTTGACATTACAGCATAAGCTGTAGGTCACATAAGCATGCAGAATAGAATTATTATACCCTTTGATCTTCTCAAATATCTTTGTTAACCAAAAGTAGCCTTCCTTCTATCTTTACAGTTTTAATTTTGAAAATATTAGAAGATAAGATGAGGTGAACATAATATAATGTTGTTTACACAAAATATTAATGAAAATAAGAAATAACACATACAATTTTAATTTGAATTGAATTTAAACATCTTTCTTGAATGCCTTTAATTATTTTCTGTTTTCTAAACCTTGGCTAATAATCAAATCAATAATGAATTTTTCTTGCTCCAACAGGAAGCAAGAAAACACCTCTATTCTTTGCAGGAGAAAGGGTGTATTGAATATAATTCAGATTTTATTTATTAAGAACAGGTAGAGTCCATTAAAACAAATTAGTCCAGAGCATTTACAAAATGATCATTTCCCCAATCTTGTGATCAGTAGAACGCTATTTATTTTCTTTTTTCCCAAAATAACCCTGCTTTCTTTCTTGTCTCCCTGAGTGACCCAGTCCTCCAGGATGATATCGGTGGGAAAGAGAGCTATGTAGGCCAGAAGGTGCCCGGAAACCCAATCCCAGTTCAATTCATTCAACCCATACACCAGAAAGTACTGCACCTGTTCCTATTCCATGCAACAGTGTGGCAGCATGTGAAAAGTGCTTCCCAGACAAGTAGCAGCCTTATCTCCTGAGAGCTTGTGGTGACATAAATATCTCAGTCCCCAACCCACAGCTGTTGAATCAGAATTTGCACTTTACTAAGATCCCTAAATGATTCACATGCCCAGGAAGTTGTAGGAGGTGCTGCCCTAAGTGCCTTACTTGTTATCTGTGCACTACCCCTGCTAACAATCCTAACACACACTAGTTTTCTTGTAAGTACTGAAAAAATACATATCATGCTTCTTTGATCCAATTTATGCCAAAATCCAAATTGCTTACTTTCTGTTATTGGCATGAAATGATTTGTCTGTCTTTCATTGTTGTTTTTCTTGTCCTTATGCCATTGTCTCTATCTGGTGAGTAAATGTGTTTCACTTTACATATGCTTTTTTAATATACCATTGAACTTGCTTTCATTTTTTATATCACTCCCCACAAAATCCATTTCTGGACAATTAAATTAGCTTATCTACTAAGCCTTCAAAAAGAGGAGGTTGAGATATTGGGAATACGATGACGATTACCAACCAATGTTGAAAATGGATATCAACCTTTTTTTAAATATAATTCATTTATTCACATGTGCATACATTGATCGGATCATTTCTCTCCCCTGACCCCTGCTCCCACCCTCTCTCCCCCAACCCCCTCGCTTCCAGGCAGAACCTGTTGTGCCCTTATCTCTAATTTTATTGAAGAGAAAACATAAGCACAATAAGAAAGACAAAGCATTTTTGCTAGTTGAGTTAAGTGTAGCTATACAGAGAGATGCCTAGCATTGCTTCCATGTACAAATGTGTTACAATCCAGGTTGATTCCTCTCTAACTGCTCTTTACACTGGCTCCTGATCCCCTTCTCATTTTGACCTCTGTCACTTTAAGGTTTCTGTGTTAGTTTCTCTGGAGTGGGGACATCAAACACTTTCCTGTTTTGGGTTTTCTACCTATCCACATACCTCCCTTGTGTGCTCTCCCCTTGTCATGTGACCCAAGTCCAACAACATTGCTGTATTTGCCCTAGATCTAAAGTCTGCATATGATGGAGAACATACAATTTTTGGTCTTCTGAGCCTGGCTAACCTCACTCAGAATGATGTTCTCTAGTGACATCCATTTACCTGCAAATGACAAGATTTCATTCTTCTTCATGGCTGAGTAAAATTCCATTGTGTAAAAATACCACATTTTCTTGATCCATTCATCAGTAGTGGGGCATCTTGGTTGTTTCCATAACTTGGCTATTGTGAATAGCACTGCAATAATCATGGGTGTTCAGGTGCCTTTGGAGTAGCGTATGTAGCATTCCTTTGGGTATATCCCTAGGGGTGGAATTGCTGGATCATATGGCAGATCTACGTTTAGATTTTTAAGAAGCCTCCAAATTTCTTTCCAGAGTGGTTGCACTAGCTTGCATTCCCACGAGCAGTGTACAAGGGTTCCTTTTTCCCCACATCCTCGCCAACACCTGTTGTTGGTCGTGTTTTTGATGATGGCTATTCTAACAGGGATGAGATAGAATCTTAGTGTGGTTTTGATTTGCATTTCCTTTGTGGCTAGAGATGGTGAACATTTTTTCATGTGTGTTTTGGCCATTTGAATTTTTTCTTTTGAGAAAGTTCTGTTTAGTTCAGTTGCCCATTTCTTCATTGGTTCATTGATTTTGGGAGAGCTTAGTTTCTTAAGTTCCCTGTATATTCTGGTTATCAATCCTTTGTCTGATGTATAAGTGGCAAATATTTTCTCCCAATCTGTGGATGTTCTCTTCAGTTTAGATACCATTTCTTTTGTTGTACAGAAGCTTTTTAAGTTTTTGAAGTTCCATTTGTCTATCCTTTCTCTCAGTTGCTGGCCTGCTGGGGTTCTATTGAGGAAGTCTTTGCCTATACCTATTAATTCCAAAGTGTTTCCTGCTCCATCCTGTAGTAGTTCAATATTTAGGTCCTTGATCCATTTTGAGTTGATACTCGTACAAGGTGAAAGACACAGGTCTAGTTTCAGTTTTTTGCAGATGGGTAACCACTTTTCTGAGCAACATTTGTTGAAGAGGCTTGTCTTTTCTCCATCGTGTATTTTTGGCACCTTTGTCAAAAATGAGGTGGGTGTAATTGTGTGGATTCATATCTGGGTCCTCTATGCTGTTCCACTGATCTTCATGTCTATGTTTGTGCCAGTACCATGCTGTTTTTATTGCTATTGCTTTGTAATATAGTTTGAAGTTAGGTATTCTGACACCTCCAGCATTAGTCTTTTTGCTGAGTATTGCCTTGGCTATTCGTGGTCTCTTGTGTTTCCAAATGAACTTTAGGGTAGGTTTTTCAATCTCAGTGATGAACATCATTGGGATTTTGATGGGAATTGCATTAAACATCATGTAGATTGCTTTTGGGAGTATAGCCATTTTTACTATGTTCATTCTACCAATCCATGAGCATGGGAGATCTTCCACCTCTGTAGTCTTCCTCGATCTCTTTCTTCAGGGGTTTGTTGTTCTCCTTGTAGAGGTCATTCACATCCTTTTTTAAGTTTACTCCTAGGTATCTGATTTTTTTTTCAGGCTATTGTAAATGGAATCGTTTCCATGTATTCCTTCTCAGTTTGTTCGTTATTGGTGTATAGAAAAACTAATGATTTTTGTAAGTTGATTTTGTATCCTGCCACCTTGCTGTAGCTTTTTTTGGATGTAGGAGTTTTTTGGGTCTTTTTTTTTCTTTATTCATATGTGCATACAAGGCTTGGGTCATTTCTCCCCCCTGCCCCCACCCCGTCCCTTACCACCCACTCCGCCCCCTCCCTCTCTCCCCCACCCCGCCAATACCCGGCAAAAACAATTTTGCCCTTATCTCTAACTTTGTTGCAGAGAGAGTATAAGCAATAATAGGAAGGAACAAGGGTTTTTGCTGGTTGAGATAAGGATAGCTATACAGGGAGTTGACTCACATTGATTTCCTGTGCGCATGTGTTACCTTCTAGGTTAATTCTTTTTGATCTAACCTTTTCTCTAGTTCCTGGTCCCCTTTTCCTATTGGCCTCAGTTGCTTTTAAGGTATCTGCTTTAGTTTCTCTGCATTAAGGGCAACAAATGCTAGCTAGTTTTTTAGGTGTCTTACCTATCTTCACCCCTCCCTTGTGTGCTCTCGCTTTTATCATGTGCTCAAAGTCCAATCCCATTGTTGTGTTTGCCCTTGATCTAATGTCCACATATGAGGGAAAACATATAATTTTTGGTCTTTTGGGCCAAGCTAACCTCACTCAGAATGATGTTCTCCAATTCCATCCATTTACCAGCGAATGATAACATAAAATTCCATTGTGTATAGATACCACATTTTCTTAATCCATTCGTCAGTGGTGGGGCATCTTGGCTGTTTCCATAACTTGGCTATTGTGAATAGTGCCACAATAAACATGGGTATGCAGGTGCCTCTGGAGTAACCTGTGTCACAATCTTTTGGGTATATCCTCAAGAGTGGTATTGCTGGATCAAATGGTAGATCAATGTCTACCTTTTTAAGTAGCCTCCAAATTTTTTTCCAGAGTGGTTGTACTAGTTTACATTCCCTCTCAACAGTGTAATAGGGTTCCTTTTTCCTGCATCCTCGCCAACACATGTTGGTGGTGGTGTTGCTAATGATGGCTATTCTAACAGGGGTGAGGTGGAATCTTAGCGTGGTTTTAATTTGCATTTCCTTTATTGCTAGAGATGGTGAGCATTTTTTCATGTGTTTTTTGGCCATTTGAATTTCTTCTTTTGAGAAAGTTCTGTTTAGTTCACTTGCCCATTTCTTTATTGGTTCATTAGTTTTGGGAGAATTTAGTTTTTTAAGTTCCCTATATATTCTGGTTATCAGTCCTTTGTCTGATGTATAGCTGGCAAATATTTTTTCCCACTCTGTGGGTGTTCTCTTCAGTTTAGAGACCATTTCTTTTGATGAACGGAAGCTTTTTAGCTTTATGAGGTCCCATTTATCTATGCTATCTCTTAGTTGCTGTGCTGCTGGTGTTTTGTTGAGAAAGTTCTTACCTATACCTACTAATTCCAGAGTTTTTCCTACTCTTTCCTGTATCAACTTTAGAGTTTGTGGTCTGATATTAAGATCCTTGATCCATTTTGAGTTAACATTGGTATAGGGTGATATACGTGGATCTAGTTTCAGTTTTTTGCAGACTGCTAACCAGTTTTCCCAGCCGTTTTTGTTGAAGAGGCTGTTATTTCTCCATTGTATATTTTTAGCTCCTTTGTCAAAGACAAGTTGGTCATAGTTGTGTGGCTTCATATCTGGGTCCTCTATTCTGTTCCACTGGTCTTCATGTCTGTTTTTGTGCCAGTACCATACTGTTTTTATTGTTATTGCTTTGTAATATAGTTTGAATTCAGGTATTGTGATACCTCCAGCATTGTTCCTTTGACTGAGTATTGCCTTGGCTATTCGTGGCCTCTTGTGTTTCCATATAAATTTAATGGTAGATTTTTCAATCTCTTTAATGAATGTCATTGGAATTTTGATGGGAATTGCATAAACATGTAGATTACTTTTGGGAGTATCGACATTTTTACTATGTTGATTCTACCAATCCATGAGCATGGGAGATCTCTCCACTTTCTATAGTCTTCCTCAATCTCTTTCTTCAGAAGTGTATAGTTTTCCTTGTAGAGGTCTTTCACATCTTTTGTTAGGTTTACACCTAGGTATTTGATTTTCTTTGAGGCTATTGTAAATGGAATCGTTTTTCCTACATTCTTTTTCAGTTTGCTCATTGTTAGTGTATAGAAATGCTAATGATTTTTCTATGTTGATTTTATATCCTGCTACCTTGCTATAGCTATTGATGATGTCTAGAAGCTTCTGAGTAGAGTTTTTTGGGTCTTTAAGGTATAGGATCATATCATCTGCAAATAGGGACAGTTTCTTTACCTATTTCTAGTCCTTTTATTTCTTCTTCTTGCCTAATTGCTCTGGCTAGGAATTCCAGTACTATGTTGAATGGGAGTGGAGATAGTGGTTACCGTTGTCTTGTTCCTGATTTTAGGGGAAATGGTTTCAGTTTTTCACCGTTAAGTATGATGTTGGCTATAGGTTTGTCATATATAGCCTTTATAATGTTGAGGTACTTTCCTTCTATTCCTAGTTTTCTTAGAGCTTTTATCATGAAGTGGTGTTGGATCTTATCAAAGGCTTTTTCTGCATCTATTGGGATGATCAAGTGGTTGTTTTCTTTGCCTCTGTTAATGTGGTTTATTACGTTTATTGATTTTCATATGTTGAGCCACCCCTGCATCCCTGGGATGAAGCCTACTTGGTCGTGGTGAATGATCTTTCTGATGTGTTGTTGGATTCGGTTTGCCATTATTTTATTGAGGATTTTTGCATTGATGTTCATTAAGGAAACTGGCCTATACCTATTTTTTGGAAGTGTCTTTGGTTTTGGGATGAGAGTAATATTGGCTTCATAAAATGTATTAGGCAGTGCTCCTTCCCTTTCTATGTCATGGGACAGTGTAAGGAGGGTTGGTGTTAGTTTTTCTTTAAAGGTCTGATAGAATTCAACAGAGAATCCATCAGGTCCTGGACTTTTCTTTTTTGGGAAACTCTTTATTGCTGCTTCAATTTCATTTTGTGTTATAGATCTATTCAGGTGATTAATATCCTCTTGGCTCAGTTTTGGATGGTTGTAAGTATCTAGAAATCTGTCCATTTCTTCAAGATTTTCAGATTTATTAGAATATAGGTTCTCAAAGTAGTCTCTGATGATTTTCTGGATTTCTGTGGTGTTTGTTGTTATCTCCCCTTTTACATTTCTGATTTTAGTGATTTGGGTTTTTCTTTCCTCATTTTAGTCAGGTTTGCCAGAGGTTTGCCAATCTTATTTATTTTTTCAAAGAACCAGCTTTTGTTTCATTGATTCTTTGTACTTTTTTTTTGTTTGTTTCTATTTCATTGATATCGGCCCTTATTTTCATTATTTCTCACCATCTGCTTGTTTTGGGATTTGGCTATTTTTTTTTAGGAGTTTGAGATGTAGCATTAGGTCATTGATTGGAGATCTTTCTAACCTTTTAATATATGCACTCATGGCTATAAACTTTCCTCTCAGGACTGCCTTTGCTGTGTCCCATAGGTTATGGTAGGTTGTGTTTTCATTTTTATTAACTTCCAGGAAACTTTTAATTTCCTCTTTTATTTCATCAGTGACCCATTGTTCATTAAGCAATGAGTTATTCAGTTTCCAGCTGTTTACATGTTTTTTGTCTTTACTTTTGTTGTTGAGTTCTAGTTTTATTGCATTGTGATCAGATAGAATGCATGATATAATTTCTATTTTCTTATATTTGCTGAGGATTGCTTTGTGCTCTAAGAAATGATCAGTTTTGGAGAAGGTTCCATGAGCTGCTGAGAAAAATGTATATTTTGCAGAAGTTGGATGAAATAGTCTGTAGACATCAGTTAGGTATATTTGATCTATGGTATGATTTAGTTCTAGAATTTCTTTATTGATTTTTTGTTTGGATGATCTATCTATTGGTGATGGGGGGTATTAAAGTTGGAGTTTATATACATTTTTAGGTCCTTCAGAGTATGTTTGATGACATTGGGTGTATTGACATTGAGTGCATATAAGTTGATAATTGTTATTTCCTTTTGGTGTATTTCCCCTTTTATTAGTATGGAGTGTCCTACTTTATCTTGTTTGATCAATGTAAGTTTGAAGTCTAATTTGTCTCAGATAAGTACTGCTACCACTTCCTGTTTTGGGGGGCCATTGGCTTGGTAGATCTTCTTCCAGCCTTTCACCTGAAGCCAGTGCTTGTTTCTGTCGATGAGGTGGGTCTCCTGTAGGCAGCAGATTGTTGGATCTTCCTTTTTAATCCAGTTTGCCAAGCAGTGTCTTCTGATGGAGGAATTAATGCCATTAACATTCAGTGTTAGTATTGATAGGTATGTGGTGATTCCTGTCATTTAGTTGTCTTTGTTGTTTAAGGGTTTGATTGTGTGCAGCTGAATCAATGTTACTCTCTACTTTCTTGCATTTTCTTCTCCTGTAGTTTGGTATTACCTGCCCTTTCATGGTTTTGTTTGCTTTCACTTTCTGTATGCAGAATTCCTTGAAGAATCTTTTGAAGTGGTGGCTTGGTGGTCATATATTGTTTTAGTTTCTGCTTATCATGGAAGACTTTTATTCTCCATCTATTTTGAATGATAGTTTTTTTGGGTAGAGTGTCTTAGGGTTGAAGTTATTTTCATTCAGTTTCTGGAAGACCTCACTCCATGCTCTTCTTGCTTTTAAAGTTTCTGTTGAGAAATCTGCTGTGATTTTGATGGGTTTACCTTTGTATGTTAATTGTTTTTTCTCTCTTACAGCCTTCACTATTCTTTCTCTATTTTCTGTGCTTGTTGTTTTAATGATAATATGTTGTGGGGTAATTCTATTTTGATCAAGTCTGTTGGTGTCCTGGAGGCTTCCTGTACCTGAATGGGCATAGTTTTCTCTAGATTTGGGAAATTTTCTGCTATTATTTTGTTGAATATATCATGAATTCCTTTTGCTTGCACCTCTTCTCCTTCTTCAATGCCCATGATCCTCAGGTTTGGTCCTTTGATGGAGTCAGTGAGTTCTTGCATATTCCTTTCACAGGTCTTGAGTTGTCTGACTAATAGTTCTTCAGTTTTTCCTTTAATTACCATTTCATCTTTGAGTTCTGAGATTCTGTCTTCTGATTGTTCTAGTCTGCTGGAGTGGCCTTCCATTTTGTTTTGTACTTCTGTTTCATTCTTTTTTCTGAGGTTTCCCATATCATGGGTCACTTCCTCTTTAATTTTGTCAATTTTCATCCTTAATTCATTTATCTATTTATGGTATTCTCTGTTTCATTTTGATGTTTATTTAGGGCTCCTATGATTTCATTTGTTTTTGTGTTTTCTCATATTCTTTATTTTTATTCTCTTGGAACTTCTTGAGTGCCTGCTGTACATTTTGGTTGACCATGTCTAGTATCATCTCTATGAAATTCTCATTGATTACTTGCAGGATTTCT
Source organism: Castor canadensis (assembly GCF_047511655.1). Taxonomy (NCBI): domain Eukaryota; kingdom Metazoa; phylum Chordata; class Mammalia; order Rodentia; family Castoridae; genus Castor; species Castor canadensis. The sequence goes on from NC_133389.1 coordinate 121,532,983, forward strand.
TCTTTCAGTCTGTTCTTGTGGGCTTCATTGGGTTCCTTGGTATAGTTTATCTTCGTTTTGTTGGAGTCTGGATCTGGGTATCCTTTTTCTTCATTTCCCTTTGAATCCTGTACCAATTTATTTTTGGGGGGGTAGAATGGTTTCCATCCTTTTTTCATCTTCCCTACATTCCACTTGGTACTATTTCTGTCCCTGGTCTATGTGTAATTTAGTATTTGCTGAGTTACCATAGTAAAACTAACAAAACCAAGAAAGGAGAAAAAAAGAAAAAGAAGGAAAAGAAAAAAAATGGAGAACCAAAGAAATCAACAGGGAGATATGGTGAACAATCAGACAGCAAACAAGACAAACACTTAAAGAAAAAAGAAAAAAGAAAAAAAAATTTTTTAAATTACTGGTTCGGGAGAAGTAGAATTTCAGTCTTAGTAGTTCTGGTGTTTCTCCTTTAGCATCCAGTCCTGTTTGTCTCTGGCTCCTAGGCAAGTTTGGAGCCAGCATCTGGTGATGTTGGAACTCTCTTGTGGTGGTCCAGCAGATCAGTGGGTGGGTGGCAGTCTAGCAGGTCTGTGGGGTGGCAGCCTGGCAGTGGAGCAGCCTGTTGGGCCAGTGAGTGGTGGTCTGGTGGGCCCATAGTTCAGGGTGCCAAAATTCAGCTCTCCCTGGTGCTTTACCTCAGCCAAGTGTGTCTCCTGTGTCTCAGCAAGTTCCCTGATTCACGGCTGTCACGCTGTCTGCATCTGTGTTCCAGTCACCATTTTGAATTCTTTCTGGATATCAACCTTAAATAACCAAGTCATCACTTTTCCATTCTGATGCATAATAGTCAGTCATTACAATAATCCAAAATAAAAGCTTTCTGATTCACTTTGATTAAAGACAGTGCTTCTTGCCCAGACCATATTTATTCTGCTTATCATCTACAAGTACTAAATTATTTCTAATAACCAACTTATTTGTAAATGAAGTCAGGTGAGAATTAAAAATCCTTTTTAGGTAGATTGAAGTTGTACAGTTTTGTTAATGGCCTTTTCTCTGTCCCACATTTTTCGTATAGACATTTGAAGATGTCTTAGTCAAATATTTAATCTGTCTACACAAGACTGAAGTAATGAAGAATTGAAGTAATGCAAGCTTTTCTAGAATAATTTTGATATTTCACTTCTCACTTAGAAAAGTTGGAAATAATTAGAAATAATTTTGTTTCTCTGTTTCCTTTTTATCCACATAGTCAGACCTTTCTGGGACCACTGCATACAACAGTGCCAACTGAACATGGATTGAGTGTCTGTCTGTTAGATTTTTATATGTGGCAATTATATCATCCTCTGTGAATGTCAGTCCAGCCAAGACTCTCAATTGTTGCCACATAGGCTGTGATTATTTAACTCATTATTCCTAATTAACCTGTTTTGAATCTCCATAGCTGTCAGTCCCTTTAATGTGACCCATTTTCTTAAAAGATAAATCTTGCAGCAGAAACAGAATAGAGCCCAAGGTGACAATTTGAGACTTTTGGTCCTGAAATTACTCAGGGATGGCTCTGTGCTCTGCATGAACTACCTGAACTCCCCATTTTTATGGCAATATTAACACTGACACTAACTTAGAAGGCTATGTTGAAAGTATTAAATGCTCTTTTAAGTTCTTCTGAACCAATATTTAAATAAGTCCAAATTATTAGTTGTTTTCTATTGCTGTTATTGAGTCTTTTTACATTTTTCTATATATCCTTTCAAATGTTTCAGTTGTTATCTTACATAAGTGATGTAAGATGAATTTTTGACCTGATGTGATTTTTAAAAAAGGAAAGAATCTGCCCTTTTGTAATTTATATTCACTTTGTGTTGTCATAAATTCTGCTCACTTGTATTCAATTTTCTGTGATGTTTCAAGATTTAAAATAAGGCCTGGGAAGTGATTCTGCTGTGAAATATCCCACAAAACACATAACTCTCCACAACTAGTCAACCAGGTTGAAGTTTTAGTCTGTGTTTAAAATGTTTCTATATCTACAAAAGGGGTAAAGACATAGGCAGAATTTCTGCCTATGGAAAAACTACTTATTGTGATTTAGAAACTTTTAAAATAAGCCTGCCTTGTTAATGGATATTACATGCAATTTTGACCAAGAGCAGTCAAAAATAATAAATAAATCAAAAGAAATTTCAAAAGCAAAATTTTAAGCTTCTACACTAGCATTCCACACCTCTGTAGATGTGAAGAAGCCTCTCAGTCAGTTCCATGTTGTTGTCAGTTGTTTTAAAATCATGTGTGATCTGCTGAGTGGTTCCCTGTCCTGAGTTTTATGAAACCATGCCTCAGAAGCAAGGTAGAAGTTAATGTGCTTATATAAAGAGAAAAATTTTATGTTTTATCATTCTATTTGCTTCATTTATATAAAGCCCATCAACCCTATTGCTTCATCTTCATCTCCTCCATTCCCACCCCTTCCCATATGTACCAGCCCCTATACACACCATACCTGTTTTATAGTCTTGTCTTACATGATTAATTCTGAAGGCAGTGTTCAAAGAGGTTTCTCAATGTTTCACAGCTGTGAAATATGTTTTACTTTGGTCAGTTCAACCCCCTGTGTTACTCTCCTTTACCCCTTTCCTCCCACCCTCACCTTATTTGCAGTATGTATGGTTATGTTCCCTACCTGTGTGGATGTGAAGTAATAAGAGGAAAATTTTAGATCTGTTGAAAGGCAGCATGTCTGAAGCAGAAGTTGGGTGACATTATGGGAAAAAAATGAATCAAGCATCCACAGTACAGCACTGAATTCTATGTGTTCTGAATGTGTGTGGTTTTGTCTCAACAGTGGTCGCCATGGAACCATATACCTCTAGATAACAGGGATCCACTTAATTGTTTCTATGTCAAAAATAAAATGAGTTATAAACTCAGCAGAATACTTTTACAGAAAAAGGAAATTGTATTTAGAATGACAATGATATATTTGTATAAAAGCTTATTTATTCTCAAAGATGGATGAGAATTCATCCTGGATCTTGATGGAAAAGCAAATCTACAAGTAGAATTCTGCTTCTCCTATTGGGGTTTTGTAATGCTAGGTTACATAGAATGTTGAGAATCTTTTTACTGCTATAATGTCCTATAGATCTTTGTATTATTTCCTATCAAGACATATATATTTCTACATATATCGTCTCTTAATTTTTACACTTGTATTAAAAAATAGTTCAGAGTAGAACATTTTAAAGTGTGAAATTTTTGGTGTGAACCCATAGTAGTGAATATTCTCCTAGGAGGTTGCCTAAATAAACTTCCTAAATAAACATTAATAATAAGAAATTAAACTGGGAGCAATGATGAACACTTGCAATCCCTGATCTCTTGATATTGATGAAGGAAGATGATGAGTTTGAAGCCAACCTAGGCTACACAGCAAGTTCCAGGTGACCCTGTTTCAAAAACCCAAGGGCTGGGTATGTTTCTCAGTGGTAGATAACTTTCCTAACAAGTATGAGCCCCTGCAATGCAAAAAAGAAAATTAGAGTAAAAAGAGATGGATTTATAAGTTGATACTTACTTCAAACATTTTGGAAGGAATACATATACTAACTATGCTCTGACCTAGATCAATAGTGAGATAAATTATAATTTATAGGCTACATCGTTTAGAACTATGGGATTTATCCTCTAGAATGGGATGCCTCCTTTTTTAAAAAAAAATGGCATGAGCACTATTTAACAGTTACTCAAATGCAGTCAATATCAGTCAATTTCACATTTATTTTAAACCAAATAAGAAGCAAATTCATTTGAACAAGGACTATATCAATGTTTTCAGGAAGCAGAGATAAGATTAACAAAATCTTGAAAGTCTTTAAAAGAATTAATGCTTTGGTGAATAGAATAAAGTGGCTTTAGGATAAATGCAGATGGCATGATTGTGCACTACAAATGAATGCATACAGCATGTTGGGATGGGAGTTGGTCATTCAAAAAAAAGATGTATTAAAACATAAGAAAATAAAAATTATTTAAATTCCTCATGTAAAATTGTTGATTTTAGTTTCTGGTAAATGAACATTGAGCTGTACATAACTTACATAAAGTTCCTATAATTGAAAGATTATTTTGTTAACTTTAAAGAATAATATTTTGTACATTATGCTTCTTATCCTTCCTAAGATAATGGATAAAATAGGGCAAAAAAGGAATATTCGAAAAAAACAGGAGAGTCCACAGTCATAGTAAAACCCATAACCTTGAACATGGTGTTTCACCTATTTATTCTACCTGTAAGGACTTTTACCTGTTATAAGTGCAATTGGCTACAAACAACAGGGAACCTGACATGTACTGGCTCTAAACAAATACAGGTTTATTTTTCTCACATCATGAGAAGACTGGAAATAGATAGCTGAAGGCTAATGTAGAGGCTTAAAAATGTCATTAGTGCCCCAGGCTCAATCCACTGCCCTTAACATGGTGATTCTCCTGCCATCATGGCACATTGAAGGCAAACAACCCAGCATTAAAAGAAAATCTACATACATTTTATCAGGAAGGCAAAGCTTCCTCAGAAGACATGCACCCCCAGAAAAAATCTGTTCAGGGCTCAACTGCTAGAACTGGATCACCTAGGGACTCACTGATTGAAGGGAAAGAGTAAACAGAATTGTTATGATTGACTTTGATCAAAATTGATCCAATGCCTGGCCCCAATAGATACAATGTTGTCAAAAAAAGGAAAATGGATTTGAATGGCCAGCTGACGGCATTAATCACAAAGTTCTGATAGCTGCTAGAAAGGAAGGAGATTTTAGATGAAGGGTACCCAGATTTAAATCCCAGGTACCAAGTCTGCCAAAGGTGTCTGCAGTGAGTTTTTCTAACAGCAAATCTAACAGCACAGTCTTCCACAAGACTGCTCTCACTTTAGACACCAGCCACAAGCTCAAGGGCACCAGGTTTACCCTCACTTCAGATCATTTGGCTACATAATTAGGTTCCATACTGACTCCCTTGGGCTCAACAATTTGCTAAAATGACCCATAGAACTAAAAAAGTGGTTGATAAAAATCACTGTTTTAGTATAGTAAAAGGAAACAAGTTAGGACTAGCAAGAAGGGCATACATAGGGCAAAGTCAAGGAAGGGTCTAAATACAGAGCTTCTCCATATAAAGTCCTAGATGTCATCACCTCCTCTCATCCTGGCCATGATGTGTGACACAGTTCAGAGTATTGCCAAGCAGGAAAGAGCACCTTAGTTTTGGTGACCAGAGTTTTTACTGGGGCTCAGTCTCACACTGCCCATGTGCTGGTCTTGATTTTCCATCATTTACTAAAGGTTCAGGATTTAGTTTCCAGGACCTTCAGAAGTCAAAATTGATATAGTATGTTCTTAAGCCTCCATTCTATATAATATGGTCAGATTGTCCAGTGACCAAAGCCACAAGGCAAAGAAAGACACTCCTGTCTGATAGGACATTCCAGGGTCTTAGATAGCACCCCTCAGTCATTGAGTTAAGCTGTCATTTGGGGAAAGCAAATTCTCTACTACAGAACAGGAATTGAAATGATCTGATGCAGCTCTCACATCATTCTGGCGTCTAAATGTACCCACCCACCAATTCATTGTGTGCAGTTCCTGCTTAATGGAGAGAGCACCCCTCTCCACATCCTCCCTATACTCTCTCTTTTTATTTGAACTTTTTATCCCATTCACAATCTCCCCCTGTGGAGCAATCAAACATCTTCCAATATTACCAGCCTGTAAGAGAAGGCGGCATTCTTTGCACAGGAAAAGGAAGGTCATTTCAGCAGTTTTTCTACATTGAGCCAAACTTACTCAAGGTCAAGCTGCATCCTCACCCTTCACTTTCTTTTGACCCACCATTCTTGCAGCCATTCCTCAGAATTCAGCATCACATCCTGGCTGCTGCTGCTGAGCCCCCACTGGCTGCTGGAACTAATCTCTCACTAGCTCAGGAAGCCGAGCTGCTGCCTGTGCTAGCTCAGTCCCACCACAACAGCACAGTCCTGCACAGTCCTGCACGGTCGAGCTGCTCTGCTGCAGATGCTGTTGTGGCTGCTGCTGCTGCTCCTAGAACCTTCCAGAGTGGAAAAAACCACATGTTTCACCAGCGAAGTGATCATTTTATTTCCCATATAGGTCACTTGCCTGTCTAGTGCATACCTGCATGTTAAAATCTTCACGAAAGTCCTTAGTTGGAAGCAGGTAGACCTGCATGCCACCATTTTTTTTTGTTAGGATACCTACAAAAAATATGCATTTAGTAAAAGTGAGATTCAAAGAAGCAAAACAATTCTGTAAAATTCACAGAGGTGTGAATGGCCAAGCCAGGAGAGAAAATCTGACTTGTTTTCCTACTTTACCTAGGCTACCTGCCAAAAAGAATGGAATCCAGCAGATTTTGTTGCATGAAATTTTCTGTCTGCAGAGATTTGTGAAGCATGATATTGACAATATCTAAGTGATAGTTTCCACTGGCTGTGAGTAAACCAGGACCAGTATCACAAAGGAAGGAGACTCTGCCTTCATAACTTTGGGACTTTAAGCCTTTCTGTAGCTCAATGACCTAGCAATTTTTAATCTAATCTTTTAAATGTTAAACTCTTGAAGCTTTTCCATGTCATAAAGTCACTGGGTCCAGAATCTCCATTCTGCTCTTACTCATAATAGAATTAGAGTTTGAGGTAAGCTAAAGACACTAGCTCTCATTTTACAGAATAACGTGATCTTATCAGGTGAGCCACAACTAAAGCCTACATCTAATTTCTCTCTGCCCACCATCTTTTGCACAAGTTTTAGTTTTTTATCTTGAGAAGGACATAAAAAGTAGAAATCAAGCTTGTCAGACAATTTGTACCCCAGCTGATACTCATTCTCTATCAACTCTGATAAATATTTAAAGACTCTGATTTCCAGAGGCATTGCATCTTGATATAGCCAAATAACTAAGTCTTGACAATGAGAAGTAAGTGGAAGTATAACTTTCTATTTATAGGGTGTCTTAAAAAAGGTACAGGAATCTACACCTACTTCCTGGAGACAGACAAATTGCTGGAGCTCTAGCAGCCATCATGGACAATAAGGTAACAATGGAAATGGGAGAAGCAGGATAAGTACAGCCTGGGATCTGACACTGAGAATGTGCTGTTCCAATATGTGATTAAACATCCAGACTTGTGTGTCTGCCTGTGTGTGTTTGTGTAAGAATAAATTTTTGTCTTAAATCTAAAATGAGATGGTGCTTACTTTGGTTTTCTGTCACATACAGCCAAACTTATCCAACTACTTTTCTAGAAGTAAGGTAAATCTAAAGGACTGAACTCTCTTTTGTATTTCTCTTTTACTTTTTAAATAATATTTAATATTCCCTATTCAGGAATGTATTTGATCCAGTTTAAACCCTACATCCCATTTTGTATTATTTGTCATCTCAACCCACACTCACTCTTACCAATATGTACTTTTATATTAATGTTGTTTTCTGAGCATGTCTTGACTCTCTAACTTTCATGTGTTACCAGTCAGACCCATTCTGAGAAATCTGTCATCTGGTGATTCTATCATTGTGTGAACTTGTAGCATGTACTTATACAAGCTAAGATGGCCACAATGTCTCTTGGTCATGTAATCTTACTGGGCCAGCATCATACAGTTGGCCCATTGTTGACTGAAATACTATTTGGCACATGATGGCGAGTTACAATGTACTTCATACCAGGGCCCAACCACTTCTTAGAATTACTTACAATTTTCATTACTGAGAATACATAAACCTCTCAGTAAATACTTACAGAATTGTATTATATGAATTATTAATGTTTGTTATCAATGTAAGCTATTTATAACAGTTAAAAATAGAGTGTGTTTGGGTATGGTGGGGCACACATATAATCCCAGGCACGTGGGAGGTATACATAGAAGGATCATGGTCCAAAGCAAGCACTGAGCAAAAAGCCTGAGACCCTGTATTAAAAATAATTAAAAGCAAAAGGGGCTGGAGGCATGGCTCAAGTGATAGAATGCCTAGCAAGTGTGTAGCCTTGAGTTCAAAACCCCAGTACTGCCCAAAAACGAAAAGCAGCAGTGTGGGGGAGGGGGAGAACAAAAGAGAGGGAGAGAGAGAGTATATGTATATATCTCACAAACCTTGTGAGACAGGTCTTAGGCGCCCTATTTTTTAAAGAGAGAAACAGAAATCAGAGGTTCATCACCTGCACCCTAACCTTCCTAGGATCTCATCTAGTAAGATTAGCACCGGAATCAAACCCCCAGTTTTCAGAACACATACAGACCTTCTGCTATGCCCTGTTTCCTTAAAGTCACTAAATCCCCAGTGACCTATCCTTCTCTCTGTATGGCATACCTCAAATAGAGTCCCTGCCACCTCAAAGCTGACCACTAAACTCATTAATAAAATAATTCCCTCTTATTAGCAAGTAATCATCCTGTTCCCTGCTCTGTCCATTCTTAGCCAAATCCCTAGTACAGTAGCAGGAATGGTTTAACTATTCACAGCAAGCTCACGTCTCCTTCTCCAGTGTGGAGTCATCACTGAGAGATGGTAGCCAGCTTCTCTGCCTGCTGGGGTATCATCTAGTCACTTGACTTCCATCTGTACTAATGGCCTGAAGTGCTTTGGTAGGTATCACAGCAGCAGAGTCGGGTGTCATGTGGTGAATATATTATAGTCAGACCCTCTAAGTCTGCATGATATAAAAACTTTACAGAAACTTTCTAGCTTCTCTCATCCTAATTTTAGTTTCAAATATTATTATCATTAAAGACTCACAATTTCATTTACCCTTTTAGTGTTTATATTAGCACATCCCAAAACACAACTGTTTCTAATGAAAACAATCACCTTTAAACTATAGTTCTTTATTTATGCTGTATCAGATTTACCTTTCAATTTGGATATTCTCCACAATGTTTTTTAAGGTTGATGGTTTTCAATTCTCAATTTCCAAATCTAGTCTTTGATTATTTGTAAGAGTATTTTCTTCTTTGTTGTGAACCTACTTATTTTATCAATAACTCAAAATTAATCATAACAGGAGGCTCTAATCTCAAAAGTAAACATCTTTCACATCTCTTTGCACTACTACCCACTAAGGGAGGGGAGAAAGCAGATGGAATGTGCAAATTAATCTCAGATAATGAGGTAATTTTTTGTGTCTGGCATACATTCTAAAACAAATGAACTGTACTCACCCTTTAAATGAAAAGTCTGAGTACTTGTGAACAAAGCTGTAAAGTTTGAATCATAAACACTGGATTTTGTGATCTGCCACAAATCTCTGAAACCTTTCTTTTAAGAATATTCTGTGGCGTGACAGAATGACTAACTCCATGGGTTGTTTTCTAATAATAAAGAAGGTATGTGGAGCCCAAAGACCTGAGTTAGTTCTATGATGGCAACATGAGGAGGTAGAAACTGCATGAAGATTTCCCATATTTTGATAAGCTTGAGCCTCTATTCATTTTCTTATAGCATGGATGTCTGAGGTAGAGGAGACATGGTATCCCTGAATTTCCTGTGCTACAGAGGGGTTAGCAACCTCTAATGGTTGTCCAGCCCCTCAAATGTAAGGAGGTGCATTTTGCAGTAGACTTTGGTGATGCTTTTTAAAAGACAATCTGAAACACTGGTCACACTAAGGGGAAGTCATGCAAGGGAGGAGTAGGGTAATAGAAGGAAACTAAGAACTTAAATATGTTTGGTATACAAGAATGAATATCGAAACCTTAAACCAGCTGAAACCATCATAAGAAAAGGATTAAGGTAGAATGAAGAAAATTAGAAGAGATAAACCAAGCGGGATTATAATACATATCTACATGGAAATATCACAAGGAAACTCCCTGCATAGCTAGTTACCTCTATCTCAAATAAGCAAAAATATCATATTTTTCTTTTTTCTTCTACAAAATTAGAGAACAGGAGGGCAGAAAATGTCCTGCTCAAAGGGGTGGGGAGTTGTACCAGTGGCAGGGGTGAGGTGGAAGGGAAAGGGTGTAGGAGGGTGAATACAGTGCAAAAAATGTATGCACATGTAAGTAAATGCAAAAGTGATACCTGTTGAAGCTATTCCAGGAATCAGGAGAGAGGGGGACAAAGGAGACCAGTGGAGGGGGTGAATTCAAGTGTGATATATTTGATACATTGTAAGAACCTTTGTAAATGCCACAATGTACCCCTACCCAGCACAACAATAAAGGAAAAACAGAAGGTGGGCTGAGAAAGGGAGGAAAGAAGGTAAATGAGCTCTGGAGGATGAAGATGAGATCACCCATACTCAAAAGATATGTTGATTTTAGGATGTGAGAAGCTTGAGCATGTGCATTAGGTCAGGTCAGCCAACTCCTATTAGAGAACGCATCTCACCCAAGTCCTTCTCTAAAGTTGTTCAGAGACCTAGGTTCCCACTCCAGAGATCCTAACATCCCACAAGGCCTACTGACCTCTGCTGCATCTTCTATACTCTAGAAAAAGAGACCATGAGGACTACACAGGAAGTTTTATAGGCTGGGCCAACATTTCCACCTTCCTATTTGCCAGATCTTAGCTACAAAGTATACCTAACTATAAGGGAGCCTGGGAAACATGATCTACCAGTGCACCAGAGGAAAAGGGGAACGTTTTGGTGAACAGCTGGTTAGCATATGTCACACAGTAGTCATAAACTGAAAAAAGAGTCACTGCGCAGAAAAAGGTGGAGATAAAATAAGCAAAAATATGTTGTTTGAGCTTGCAGGAAATGAAATAGAAGGCATAGTGAAAATGTTACTTTTGGAAAAGAGGTGGAAAATTTTGTTTTGTGAGACTGTAGAGAAGACAGGGTAAGTGCTGAAACATATCCAGTTGTGGACTCTACAGCCACAACCTTACATTCTAATCTTCTGGGGAACCCTTGAGACAAACACAGATTCAAAAGTAAGATCACTGTGTAGAGTTGTACACTTTGTAAAGGGCATAAAAGTGCCTTGCCAAGAAAACAGGAAAGGAGGGAAATCAGCCAATATACCACTTCTGAGTGTGGCCGTCTGGGAGATATCTTTATCCTTCTGGATGAAGAATACATTTTTCTCCACACAAAATCATCTCCTCTCTGAGGAACTGCCAGTTACCCAGATGAAGTGCCTTTTTTTTTACTTCAACCACCCAAAAGGGCACCTCATCTTAAATTCCCACAAAGGTCTCCAATGGGTTATTAGTGACCCTGCTTAAAAGTAGGGTGACTTGGAGCAGGCTTAAATCGTTGGATGAAAAAGGACATTGTGCATCCCCTGGGTGGGCGTCTGGGAGCACACAGGAAGGAATATTGGCAACAGGTTTCAGAGTCCCAGAGTGAAGTCTTTACATTATATCTTTGCTATTTTATTTGAAATAATCCTTCTTTTCAATATATTAGACAGACTATGGAACATTTCTGTCATATTCTAAGGTTTTAAAGACAGTACATAGAAATTGATCATACTTCTTAGAACCTATCTTCATTGCTAGTTACTGCTAAGACCTTGAAGCTACACAAATTTTGCTTGCAATGAAAAATTCCCAGAAATGGAAGCATCCTCACTAGCTGGATGGACCTTGAGAGTCTTTTCACTCTTCCACCCTGCATTGTCTCAGCTGCAAAATGCTCTCATTTTGTTAATACTGGCTATTCCTTGAGTATATGATTACCAATTTTCTCTTTAGTTCTGACATGTCTAGATTCTAGGGTACATAAAAAACAAGCAGTTGAGACAAACATATTTTCATGTAAAAATTTAGAAGGCCCAGAAATGTACAATCTGGTATTTGACAGTTTTTATGGAAATAAATAAAACTACATAGAATATTAAGGCAAAATATCTTTTTAAATGTGTACCAAGTATTGAGTAGTACTAATATAAATCAGATAAGTAGAAAAACAAATTTATAATACAAAATTTCATGAGTTTATATAATTTTAGAAGTGTTACATAACATGCACACTGTAGGTATTCATTGCTATTATAATTAGTACTATTATAAACATCCCACTGAGAACTGTGTTAGATAGTAAATATGACAACTGGAATAAAATAATCCTTCAAAATTGGAGTTGAATTTTCGCAGCGATAAGAATGAGTTTCAAAGTCCCTTCACTCTGGTATGACTTTGACCTTCTCCAAGGATACTAATGAGCCTTTACTAAAATATTTTTTCCCCTTGGAGGAAGCCAATTAGAATGACTAAGAATACTAAAATGGTGTAGATTTCTAAGAAATATATTGTCTTTTAATACATTTTATGATTTTAACTATCCAGTGTGTCAGATTTTGTTGTTTTTGTGAAACATGTTCCTAGTCCTTGAATTTCACCATTGGTCATCTTTATTGTTTTTATTTTTACTCTGAATAAGCTGTCCTCTTCAAGTTTTCAGTATTTGAATGTGTTGTTAAACATCTTCAGGAGGGTGTTATTTTATCCCCGATTATAGATCAAAACATACAATCAAATATTTATTATATCGTCATTATTGTTAAGAATATCAGAATTTTAAAAAGGCTTCAAGGACAAAATCCAAAACAATTTTTATATTTTAACATAAAAGCTATTCTTATCAGAAAAGCAAGTAAGAGCAGTATTCTGAGTGAGAATGGTGGTAGGCTTAAACATGAGCGAATAGTAATGATATTTCCCTAGCATCACCCAGTTGACCATGATATGGTGAAACTCAGGTTAATAAAATGGTAGCATTAGAAATCAACTAAGAGGTCAAAGAATAAGAAGGTCTTCTTTCTACATGAGGAAATCAAAGCCCAGAGAAGCTTAGTGACTACCCAAGAGAACACAGTGTTCGGTGGCATGCTAGGATATATGGACCTCCAACTATTGGTCAAGATTTCTGTCTTATGTGCCTCCAAGCAGCACATTGGATCCCATGGCTACATTCCTGTCCCAGCTCCACCCAGTAGTGTACCCTGGGCACAATCAAGGAACTCTTCTAGGCCTTCTATCCCATCAATAGAATGATAAGTCTGCACAAGAAAGAGGCTTAGGACTTCCTTAGACCTAAATTTCTTTGATTCTCTGCCATGATTCATTTTTCTTAGTAATAAAAGCCAAATCTTTTTCTCGGGCACAATTTAAACTTGTTTTGGAACTACAAGTATGAATACAAAGCTCTTAATCATCAAGACACTTAAGCAGATGCAATTTTCAGAAATTCAGAAAACAAATTTTGCAGTCATTTTTTCCTAGTGATTGAAAATAAGGTAAGAGGAAAGGTAAAAGAGGCAAAATTATATGGTACATTTGGTCAACAACTGTACAAGCAAAATGTCAGAAATCAGCCATTTTAACTATCCAATGACTCACCATACTATGGATTTGTTTCCAGAAGATCTCTGCTTATTAGCAGAGTAGCAGCACAATCTAGTTAAGAGTGTGACTCCTGGTCACTGGCCTAGATTCTAATTCTAGCTCTTCTACATGCAAGTTCTATGACTTTGATGGTTTCTTTAAACTTCAGTTTTCTCGTGTGGGAAATGGGATTTAAAACAGTTCTTGCAGGCCAGGCATGGTGGTACACATCTGTAATCCCATCTACAAAGGAGTCAGAGATCAGGAGGATCACAGTAGGGTCAGCCCAGGAAAAGTTAGTGAGATGCCTTTTCAATAAACAAGCTGGGAATGGCAGTATAAGTCGTAATCTCAGCTATATGGGAGGCATAAGTAGAAAGGTCACAGTTCAAGCCCAGCCTATCTGAAAAATAATGAAAGCAAAAAAGGTCTGGAGGTGCGGCTCAGGTTGTAGAGTGCCTGCCTAACAAGTAAGGCCTGATTTCAAACTCCAGTACTACAAAATAAAAGTAAATAAACAAATAAACTCTTGTTGCCTTGTGGTGATTTAGAGGATAAACTGTAATAATGTATTTAAATACATTTATCATCACCCTTAACATGTAGTGAACACTTTAGAAATGTCCTTTCTGAATAGTTAGCTCCTAGCAGTGCAAGTTGCTAAATGATTTGACTATCTGTATAGGCCTTCCTATCTAAAATGAAGAGGGACTATTGAGGAAAATGACATCCCAAAGAGAAGCCAACGTGGAGTGCTCAGGAAGCAGCATCTTCATGAACCCATGGTTCCACGGCCAGGTGACAGACCAAAATAACAATAAAATTGTCTAAAAAACAACACATTCAGCTAATCAGCCCATTGATTCTGCCATAATTTACACACCCTTAGTTTTCTCCTTTCCCCTCCCCTTCTATTATAGGGCTACAATAAAGAAGAATAGGTGTACCCAATGAGAATAAAGAATATTTTGGCAATTTAGATCTCACACCTTATTTTCAGTGTTAATCCATAAATCTCAGAAAAACTTCCACAGAAGACTTTTTTGATTTGCTTGAAGATTACTCTAAGCCTATCCTTTATTGCTTCTTGCTAGTGAAATTCATCAAAATTATCTTCTGAATGACTTGCAAGGTACTTACTACCTTTAGTTGGTAAAGCTAATCCTTTGAGTTCTTCCACAATATTTGTTTTCATGTCTTTACATTTGATCACCATAAATAAATCATGCAACTCACCATATAGCTTTTATTTTTCCACATATGTTATTTAAGCAATGGAACATTAATCATTAGCATGACTCTGCCTTTTGGGGGGGTTTTCCACCATAACATAGATGAGAGAACATGATAAATGATACACAAATCCAAACCTGTGTGACAGATAAATTTCAACTAAGTGACTTCTGCCAAGAAAATGCACAAAAGACATGTATGTGTTTCTGTCTCCATCTAATTCACTAGGGAGATCTCAGGGAAACATAGAGGGTGAAGAAACATGGGAATCGACAGTTATTAAACATAGTGCACTATATTTTTATGCCTGGCAACATTTTGAGAATTTAGCACACATTATCATACATAAACCTCACCACAGTCTCATACAGTCCTTATCTCTTGGAGTTCAGAAGCTAACTTTCCTACAAGTCATCTAACTAGACAATAACCTGAGATATAACTGCAATGTACTAATTCTTTTCACTAAACCATATTTCTAAGATGAAGCAAATTTCAATCTTTTATGGGTATTTTCTGCCTACCAGCATATAGCTCAACTCCTTGTCAATGAATTACCACATCTGGAGCTATATCAGCTTTTTGCTTACATTTTACTTTTATACAATGGTATAAAAGCTGCATTCTAGGAAGAAACACAGGCATTTATTCAGACATAAAAATAAGCTAATGGCATTGACAAGGATGACTGTGAAGAGGGAAGAAAAGCAAGTGAAATTGCTAAATCTATATTAGGAGTTACAGTATTCATTAGAAAAGAGCTCAAACATGTCATATTGTGAAATAGCATATGATAACAGATACAGTGTGGTGCTACTATGGATTCCATTTGCCATATGGTGTGTCAATACATCCTGTTCCCTTGGGGAGTGCAGTAGGATGACAGGAGTATGGGATCCTTCAAAAGTGTATTGAATAATCTTCTCAATCTGAATAGATTTTGATTATACCAACAAGCACAGTGACTCAACAAGGATAATGAAATATCAGACTTTCTGAATGCATGTTGTACCATTCTCTAGCTACTGACTACAGTTAAATAGGAATTATTTCAATAGGATGGACTGTCCAAGGATGATTCTGTAGATCCCAAGGACAACTTGTTTGTGAATTGCTATTTTTACAATTACAATAAATAAACTTTACATTTTTATTGATAATCAGAGGGATAACAGATGAAAAGAAATATCTTTCTATAGAGGAGGATTCAACAGCATGATCTATAATGTATTAGAAATAATAATTTTGGAGCATTTGTCTACTCGGAGGTTAGATAGAAAGAATACTGATTTAATCACGATTCTTAAACATAGCACAAATGAGGCATTGTAGTAGAGGAGTCTAAACATTCTTATAGGAATTGAACAAATCACTTTAAAATTTTAAAGTGGAAAAGCTCTACTTATCTATCTGTAGTGTACAATAATGTGAAAGTATGATTCCTTGGAAACAATTATTGTCAAGCATGCAAGCTGTAATATCAAAACTATAATGGCACCTAGAAGATATTAAAGTAAAATAAGAATATCTTCCCTACCTTTCTGTTTTTGCTACACCTTAATTTCAATTTTTAAAAAAGTTTTAATTTGAACTGTGTATTTAAACTCAAGAATCTCACTGATTCGCTGAAGTCTAGAGCTAAGACAGTGAAAGACTATCAAAAAGTTTCAGAAATCAACAAAGTGAGCAAGCTATTCATCTTTAGTCCTTCTCAAGTCAGTGGTGCCCCATAGTTGGGAGTGTTCCTTAACAGTAACTTCATGTAGGGAGGACTGAGCACTCTAGCCCTCTTCTTGATTTAGGATGCTACTTAGGGATGCTAGTCCTGTTATGAAAACCTGATTTACTTCTTACTGTGTGCCTGTTTCCTACAATGTATTATGGTATTTAATTTATCGCAATAACCCTAGGAGTTAGGTAAAGTTATGTGTTTTATACTTGAAATTTTGGTAACTTAAGAGGCTTGGGGAAATATAAAAATATGACCTTGAGTTTAGCCAGAAGTTTCAGTTCTGGATCTCTGCTATTATAGAACTTATCCCTTAAAACCAAACATTTGGCTACATATTATAAATCACTCAATACTAAAGAATAATAATATATACCTATTATCATAACTACTGACCATACAAGCTTATCATAGAAAAATCTGTTTATAAATCTCAAAATAAATCATAAAGTGAGTTTGGAGAAGGGCTATGTGATCAATGATTAAAATTTTCATTTAAACATCTTATGCTGTATGCTTTTGTGAATTACAAACATGAATCAACCAAGTTTTATTTGTTGCCAAGGATATCACCCTTTCTAATAAAAAATTATGGGTATTTTTACCTTCTCAACTAGATACATATCATTGTGATGCAAGTAATAAAATAGTTGGTCACACAATAGAAGTTACTCTACCTGATTGAAATTTTATGTTTGTTATATATTATCTAATAACTAAGTTGTTTGGCTACAAACTTTCCAGTACAATAAAGAAATATCTTGAATTTCAGAAACAAATCAATATTTGGTAGGACACAGGACAACCCGTGTTCTCTCTTTCTTACCTGTAAAGGGCAGAATGTAAGAGCAGAAAATCCTGTGTTCCAGTTCTTGCTCTGATTATCTAGGCAATCATGTACTGCACCACAACCCACAGCCCTTAGAGGTCTGTTCTTCTTCCTTGGGAGTTTGAAGCTTGATATTTGGAAACAAAGGGCATGTGATGACTCCTTTAACTCACCCAAAACAGATGACCATTATGTACTTTCCTGTTCCACATAAAGAGACAGTATTGGCTTGACTAGGACTGAGAAGAGTATTGATTGTAATTTCATCCTGGAAAGAAAGAATCAAATCTATTTGCTGCCCTTAATTTCACAGTAGTTTTATATTCATTCTAAGCCATTGCAAATTATGAGATTGCACCTGCATTCCAACTGCTTTCCCTGTTCAAGGAAAATGGGAAAACCCCACAATGCATTGTAATCACTTTTTCCTAAGTTTACTTTTTCCTCCTTCAGAATGTGAATCTTTCTTCTGTACTGGTCGACTTATATCAAGTCACTCACAAGTCTAAGTAGGATTAAGGGAGTAGGTCTAAATTCTGGATAAAGTGATGGTCCCCAATTTTTTAAATTGTTTATGTCTTATCTCTGAAAGTAAATGAAGACAACCTGTGTTACAGTGAAAAAAGATAAGAGTTGGGTTATCAGAAAAACGTCCTTTGAATCTCCCTTTGAAAATATGGTTAAAGGAAAATAACATAAACAGAAAAGGAAATGGAAAAACCAAGTCTACATCAGATTTATAGAATTTTGAAGCTAAATATAATTTTAAATGTGCTGTGATGTGATTTCCTTATTTGAATAACATGACATTTTGTGACATTCTGGGGTTTGCTAATTGGTTCATATAACTAGATAATTCCAATGCTAGAACTAAATCCCACACTTCCAAGTTTCACAAAGCATGCATGAGAGTGGATAGAATGGCTTATGTAAGTAAGAAATGGTGGTAGGCATTTCTGTGCTGTACTGAGAGACCTATAAATCCTTTCTTAAGCAGTGCCAGTGGCTTTGCCCTTTTGGAGTGGAAGGGAAATTCAGTTTAAACAAAACCAAAAATGTTCTCCCCTCTTCACATGCTCTTCAACAGAAATTTTTGAATATTGAGTCACAACCACTGGTACCTATTAAAGGTGGAGATTTTAGTACTGCATGTAATCTTACTGAATCAAAATCTCTGGGAAGTAGCTCAGAGAATCTGCATTTTTAACAAGGTTGTTGGTGATTCATATGTTCACAGGCTTGAGAAAGCACTTCTGAAGCAGTTGAATTTTAAAAAGGAAGGATGATCTTTTGCCTGTCAAGGATCCAAATATATCATTTTTTTCTTGAAGCAGAAGAAAGTGTGACTACATTAAGTTGATATTAGAATAGTGATTTTGGTGGTTAGAAAACTGTATTTTTAAAACTTGAAAAAATAAGAAATAGAATTAATCTGAAATATTGTGGATTCTGGTTGATTCTTTTTCAAATAGTGCTCAAATGAATATAATACTTTAATTATGCATGGAATTTTTGTTTGTTTTTCATAATCCAAGACCACCTCAAGGATGAACTAAGCTCTGCACCATTTGAGCAAAGGATTCATTCTTAAAGTTTTGGTTTTCAAATAAAGAGAAATGAGAGTGACAGTGATGAGTAAATTAATTCTTGAAAAATATTGCTATGCATGTTTTGGTTAATGTTTTATTGTAGTTTGTTTTGTTTTCTTTTTAAATTAATATACTCACTTTTTCAGAGCAGTTTTTAGATTTCTAACACCACTATGATTTCCCATGTATACTCTTCTGCCACACAAGTGTAACCTTCCCCATTATTTACATTCCTTACCAGGGTGGATCATTTATAACAATTGGTGAATCTACCTTAAAACATCATAATCACCCAAAGTCCATAATCACCTCAAACCTCATAATTTCAGGGGTTTGAATTTTGTACGTCTAGACAAATGTATGATGACAAGTATCTACCGTTCTAATATTTTACAGAGTAGTTTCGCTGCACTGAAAATCCCCTGTGCTCCATCTATTCATGCCTAATGCCCTCAGCCCTTAGGAACCACTGACCTTCTAAGTGTCTCTATGGTTTTGCTGGTTTTAGACTGTTGTATAACTGGAATCATACAATATGTAAACCTTTTGAAGTTGACTTCTTTTAGTTAGTGATATGCTAACTAAAAGCACATGGCTTGAAGTTCATTTGTTTTTAGCATTGAGTAATAGTCCATCATCTGATGTATTAACATTTGTTTATACATTCACCTACTAAAGGAGATCTTGGTTGCTTCCAAGTATTGGCAATTCTTCGTAAGCTGTTATAAACACCCATGTGCAAGTTTGTGTGTGGACATACATTTTCAACTTCTTTGAGTTAACTACCAAGGAGCATGGTTGCAAGTAAATACCAAGGAGCACCATTGTCTGCATCATAAGAGGATGTTTAGTTTTGGAAGAAATTGCCATATTGTCTCCAAACATGCATATGCTATCTTGCATTCTCACTAACAAAGAATGAGAGTTCCTATGGCCCACATTTTCACCTGAGTTTGATGTTGTCAGTGATTTTGGCCATTCTAATACGTATACAGTGATACCGTGTTTAATTTGCATCTCCCTGGTCACATAGGATGTGAAACATCTTCTCATATGTTTGTTTTCCACTGCACACTCACTTCCTTGAGCTGTCTCTTATAGTCTTCAGCCTAATTTTTTTCTTTTCCTTTTTCTTTTTTGTTGTGCTGGGGGTATTGTGACATTTACAAGTGTTCTTACAATATATCATAGTTGACTTCATTCCCTTTACAGCCTATTTTTTGATTAAATGGTTTATTTTCTTATTGTTAAGCTTTAACTTTCTTGGTATATTTGGATAATAGTCTTTTATCAGGTGAATCTTTTGTAAAAATTTTCTCTGGGTCTCTGACTTGTCTTTTCATTCTCTTAGCATTGACTTTCACAAAATACAAGTTTTTAATTTTTCTGAAGTCCAGCTTATTAACTGTTTCTTTCATGGATTCTGCCTTTTGTGTTGTATCTGAGAAGTCATTGTTACATTCAAACATATCAAAGTTTTCTCCTATTTTACCTGCCAGAAGTGTTACAGATTTGTGTTTTTTTGTTTTATTTTGAGGTACTGGAGTTTGAACCAAGGGATTGGTATTTGCAGGACAGGCACCTTACCATGTGAGCCATGACTCCAGCCTACGTTTGTGTTTTTTATATGTAGGTCTATCTTGAGATAATTTTTGTAAAAGGTGTAAGATAGATTCATACTTTATACGTCATTGTCTAGTTGATCTATCAACATTTTTGAAAAGATTATCTTTATTATATTACCTGTGTTCCTTTTACATTTATGTGGGAATATTTCTAGGCTCTGTATTCTGTTCCATTTTTCTATTTGGTGGTTCTTTTGCAAATACCATACTGCCTTGACTACTGTATCTTTCTAATAAGTCTTGAAGTCAAATAGTGTCAGTCCTTCAACTTTGTTCTTCTTTAATATTATGTTGCCTATTCTGAGTCATTTGCCTCACCATATAAATTTTAGAATAAGTTTGTCCATATCTACAAAAATAACTTACTGCATTGAATCTATATAGCAAGTGGGGAAGACCTGACATTTTGATAATATTGATTTTCCAATCCATTAACATGAAATATCTCTCCATTTATTTCATTATTTTTTATTTCATTCATCCAGGATTTGTAGATTTTTTTATGAAGGTCATGCACATGTTTTTGTTAGATCTATATCTAAGTATTTCACTTTTGGAGGTGCTAATGTAAATAGCATCAAGTTTCAATTTCATTTTCTACTTATTCGTTATTGGCATATAATAAAGCTATTGACTAAATTTCCTGTCCCAAAGCCTTTGTATAATTCCTTATTAGCTCCAGGAATTGTTTTGTCAATTATTTGGAATTTTCTACATTAGCTGGGATTTCCTGTATGCCAAATGACTGGCAAGACGGTATATCCTTCTCTGGTTCATGAGATAAATAGGAAAGCTTGAGTTTCTCACCATTAAGTCATAAAGTAACAGTAGGTGCTCATATATATATTAAGTTGAGTAAGTTTTCCTATGTTCCTAGTTTACTGAAAGTTTTTAATCAAGAATCAATGATGGATTTTGTCATGTTTTTTCTGCATCTCTTAATATGACTATGTGATTTTTTTTCTTTTTTTAGCCTATTGATATGATGGATTACATTAATCTGTTTTTGAGTTTTTGAAATAGCCTTAAATATCTGGGATGAATCCTATTTGATCATGGTATTCTTTTTTATATGTTGTTGGATTTGCATTTATGTACATGAGAGGTACTGGCCTGTAGTTTAAATTTCTTGTAATATCTTTGTCTGGTTTGGGAATAAAGTAATGTTTACCTTACAATGTGAGTTAGGAGCTATTCCCTCTGTTTTCATATACTGAAAGAGTTTGGAGAAGTGGTCTATTTTCTTCCTTAAATGTTTGTTAGAATTCATCAGTGAACCAATCCAGACCTAGTACTTTCTGTTTTGAAATGTTACTAAATACTGATGCAAATTTTTTAATGGATATATATCTATTTCTTCTTGAGTGAGTTGTGGCAAATTGCATCTTTCAATGAATGAGTCCATTGCACTTAGGACATAAAATTTGTGGGTTGTAGTTGTTTGTAAGATGAGCAACCATACAACATTATTTCAATAATGCTCTAAATGTTTTTCAGGATCATGTGTTCATATATTGTTTGTTTCCAGAATATTGCAGTGCATAACTAAAGATTGTTAAAATTCTTAATTTATTGGATGATACATTAACTAAAGAGATAATTTGAATACCCTCTGCAGTATGTTTAGAATTGTGCTCCTTAGCAGTGACATCAAAAAAAGCATGCAAAAAATTATATACTAGTTTTCAAAATCGCATTATTTAGTTTTTTCAGTTCTCCAGAAATATTTTAATCAGTACTCTGAAGACAAAGGGTTCTATCATGTCATAGTGAGCTGGGGAAATGTGGCTGTTAACTATCCTTCTTGGAGACTGTCAACCTACATTAGCAAATTAGATTCTTGAGAACATCCTACTGTTACAAAGAAATCTGTTCAACTTTGAATCTTGATTTGATTGTTATACAAATTTAGTTTTACAGGCATAGATTTTTTTTTTTTTTTTTGCTCTTCACTCATAACATCCTTCCCAATAATTTTCTTTCAAAACTATTCTGGAAATTTAAGTTACATAATTCTCATTGTGGTGGAAGGAAATGCCTTATCTTCAAGAACTTTTCTCAGTTATCACATTCTGTAAAGAAAGGGGACTTCTATAAATGGCATTGAACCACATAACAGGAACTTCAGCAGAAAACACAAAATTCCTTGTATAATCTTGTCTTGATATGTCCTCTATGAATGTCTCTACATTCACATTAAAAGGTAATTCTACATAGGTGATTCTATAGTGCAGGAAACTCCTGTAGTTCAAATGTGCACTTTCCAATCAGGTAACTTGACACAAGCCTGGGATTCAGATCATATGGAAAGAGCATTTTCCTTTACTATTTCCATTAAATGTTGCTTTATGACAGCCAGGTGTTTGATAGGACCACAGAGAGCAAATAGGATATTATATACTTTGACTCTTCGATGTTTCTGATTCAAGGACAATGTGTAGACAACAGCAGGATTGGCATTTAATTAGTTAGGAAGAGATACCTGTCTTGGGTCAGAGCCCCTCAGATGGAGGTATGCTGAAAAGTTTCCTCTGGAAGCATGTGGTTCTAATCAGATGCCTGGGTTATGGTTCAAAACATAAAACAAAGTTCCATGCTACAGAACAAGAATTTTTTCAGCTTGGGTTTTTCAAAGGTCAGGTTACTAATAAAGCCCAATATCTAGTAATTCTAATTGATCATAAGAATTGTAATTCCTATTCTTGTTCTAAATTTCAGCAACTTTTTGCAGCATTTCATGCTAATATGACTTAGCCAAAACATGCAACTCCAAAGAATTGAACATAATTGACCCACTGAATTGGGTAAATTAGACAATTGAAATTATATGAATTACAATTATGAAAAAATAGGGAAAAAGAAGAGAAAGAAAAGGATCCAAAATCAGTGTGCAGAAAATATGCAACCTTTGAAGAAAATGAACAAAAATGTCGTAATTTAGTTGTGTGAAAATTATTAGTAACAAGAAAGAAAAGGTCTTTTATATTGTGGCAATTTAAAAATAGTACAAAATATAAACCTGATCATTACTTCCTTATGCTATTATAAGTCAATAATGAGCAAAAATGAAATTGGTACAAACATGAGTAAAGAAAAACACAGAATAATTAAAATGAAGTTCGTTCTATTTACATGATTAATAAGTATAGGCAATTAGTATAATGTTCTTTTTGTCTCTCAATGTCTGCTTGCTAGTAAGTCACTTTTCTTTAATAACATTCCATAAAATGTATATAAATGCTATGTGTTCAGAAATATTTCTAATAAATAACTTCATTTTTATTTATCAGATATAAACTACTTTTAAAGTTATTGACGTTTCCAGTTTTATGGAAAAACTTTCTGAAGACATTTTTTCAGATTTTGAATGTAGAAAAACAGATGCATATACTACTTCTTTTCTTAGTTTACTGAGGATTAGCTATTTTAACCCAAACTGTAAATATATAAAATGAAAAATAACTTTGTCTTTGTAGCCATGTATTCCTAACCAAACAAAGGTAAGAGTTCATTAATATTTAAGTAAAGCTTGTGTGTCTGCTTCCGTATCTGGCACACATCTGCCTACTGAAGTCACTAGCTCCACTTTACAGAGTGTTTCTTTTGTCCAGGATTGAATCTGTTGTTATTAATACTGACGTCGGTGTGAGTGCCTGGTAGGTGGTGGGGCTCTGTTTTATGAGAAACACACTCATCTGTTGCTCTAGGGTCACAGCCTGGCTGCCAAAAGAAGCCCTGAAATGACTTTTGAAGGACACAGTGGGTTGATGGAAGATGCTGGCATCTGGATGTCATAGGTCACAGGGAAAGAACATTGCCAGTTGACCTGTTAATTAGAAATAATAAAAGTAAATTAAATCCTTCTGTCTCTTTGCCCAAATTCAAAGAGACATTGATCAATTGAAGCTTCTAAAAGTTTCCTCTCAAATTATCCCAAGTCCTTAATGATGCTTACTCAAGTTCCTGCTCCCAAGAGTTTCTTCTGCATGTGCAGTTTCTGCTGTGTTGAAAGGTGATCTATGAGTCAAAAGGAGTGTGCTCAGATAAAGCAGATGTAAGATGAAATGAGGAGTTTCCCTGGTCTACAAAGAGATAAATTTATTTTGAAAATGATTTCTAGAAAAGTAAAAGATCTTTTAACTAAAATATACTACATTTATATTTATAGAAATATTCTTTGAATGTTACTTGATTATCCCAGAAAACTACTTTTGGTTTCCCTAAGTGAATTGAAACATAAAAATGTATAAACTTTTAAAAACTATTTAGAAGATTATTGAATTTTGTTTGACACTGGAGATGACAGAAAATGTGATTAATTGCTACTCATAATTGCAGTTTCATTCCACTGGTTATTGCTTGTCAGTATCAATTAATAGCTCAACGAAAACCTCATTCATTCCAGAATGTTAAAGTGTGATGGCTTGTGGGAATTATGCTAAACTAGCAGTTTCAATTAGATTTTGAATTTTATAGGATACTGAATAATAGTTTATGAGTTTATAATAGTAAGTACCAGTGAGTTATTGTTGAATTGTAATTACTATAATTATGTATGTTTGTCTGGAGAATTGTAATTAGTATTGTCTTTATGTTTAAAAATAGACTATTGTGCTTAATTTGTCATTTAATGTATAGATTCTGAAGTCCATTGTAGAAGGGAATTAGCTATAAAATAACATTTTACAATAACCTAGAAGAAACATATAAAATATAACTTGTTTTATTAGAGGAAAATATCAAAGGTAAAAGATGTGAAAAGGGCAGTTCAACACATAAAATGTCTGTGCTCCCTGTGCATAGTCAGAACTCTGTGTTCCAGTGTTCTTTTTCTATTGTACAAATAATTTGCCATTTAAATTTATTTTTAAAAAAACGGTATATATGAAATAGCAAAATGGGATACGGCACAACTTCCAAGTTGAAGAGATTGAAATTTAGACTTTAGTTTGCTTCTAAAATCTTTTAAAATTTGCTTCCAAAATTATTTTGTCTATAAATATTAAATTTTAAAATATTTTTAATTGACTATCCCTCAAACCTCAGAATATGAAAAGCACATAAATTTCAAATTCAATGCCACAAAATACAAGATTTGCATTTACTCAGTAATATTGTATAAAGAAAACAGTCTACAAGGGCATTTTACCATTCAAATAATACCTTCATTAAGTATTTAAGAATCCATTAATCCAATTCTGAAGTTAAAAATCAAAAATAAAATCTGATAAAATTATTAATCCTAAATATTCAGAGTAAATTGATGCCTCCTAAATTGAAGTCCAATTCCTTTTTTTCTTAGCATAACTAAGAAGTATTCCAATTGAACTCCAGTAGAAAGAAGAAAAGGTAGGGACAATCTGCTCAAATGAAGGGAATGTTGAAAGAAAGTCTAGTTGTTCAGAACATGAATATCACTGAGTTGGTAAAACTGATGATGTAATAATTGTACATTAACATGTTGGCAAAAGATGTGACTCAACTAAGTCACAGGCTGAAAGTTCATTTTGTAGAGATTGTTGTTTTTATCAACTGAGTTTATTGAATTGCTAAAATCTCCTAATTTTATGTGCTAAGCACAAACTATGCCACATTTTATTTTATGTTAGTGTTTCTTCCCTAATGAATTAAGAAGCTTTATCAGTGTTAATGTAAGTGAAGGAACTGTTGAGGTGATAAAATTCATGTATAAACAAATTCAAATCAAGATGACACCATGTAGAAACACGAGAATGTTATTTTTATTATTCTAGATGAATTTCTTTTCAAATGCTGCTTGAGGTACCATTAACTCTCCTGGCCCTTATATATTCCTAAGGGCTGTTAAACTTTGTCTCTCCTAACAATGTGTGCTTATGTATTTGTTTTTTGAAAGCTAAATGTAGAATTTATGGTATAGTGCCTCTAGAATTAAATGGTCTGTTCACATCTACTCTCTATCGACTGGCTCTATGATTTATAGAGAGTAGCTTTGCTTTTCTCATCTGTAAAATGGGAATCATGGGCTATTTTATTACTCTGGTTTAAATAAATCATCTTAACCAAAGTTAGGTGGCTCAGAAGGCCAGAAATCATATGTTCTCCCTCATATGTGGATTATAGACCTAAAACAAGTGCAGTAATATTGGACATGAGTCACACACTAAGGGGAGAATGCACACAGGAGGGCTAGAGAAAGAGAAGAAAACCTAAAACTTTTTTTTAAGTTTTTTTTTTATACTTATTTACTAATTCTTTTGGTGATACTGGGGTTTGAATTCAGGGCCTCATGCTTGCTAAGCAGGTGCTCTACCACTTGAACCACCAGCTCCAAAACCTAAAACTTGAATGTGGTTGATGTGCCCACTGTAGAAGAGTGAATATAGTCATCTTAAACTGGCAGAGGCCACTATGGGAAGGGGACTAGGAAGTAGTGAAGAGGTCTGGTAGAGATGAACCAATGTGGGTTGTAAAACACATACGTATGGAAACAACACAAAGAATCTCTTTGTATAGCTATCTTCATTTCAAACTAGCAAAAATGCTATGTTTTTCTTACTATCTTTTATGTTTTTTCTTCAACAAAACTAGCAAAGAGGGTGGAACAGGTTCTGCCCAGAAGTGGGGGTGGGAGGGTGGCCCAATGTATACACATGTGGGTAAATGTAAAAATGATAAAAAAAAAGAATAAGTAAATAATATGTCAACAGGCAGCAGAGCATCTGAACACAGTAATAGCTAAGTAAAATTATTGATTTTGTTATTTTTCTATGAGGGATTAGATTATCAGATGCTGATTTAACAATCTTGGCTCAAGCCTGGTCGTGGACTCTCTCTGGCAACAGATGCATTCCTGATGATTTCAGCCCATGATTCTGGCCTGTCAATTGGCTTTAGAGCTCTCACAATGTTTTACAGTTTTTAGCTCTATAAAATCTACAAATACAACAGGAGTGTCTTCTGCATCTCCATAGAAGTCATTCATAATAATGTCCATCAATACATAGCTGAGTAAGGAGCTCTTTGGCACAGCAACAGGCATCTCCTTGCCAGGGGGAAGCTGATCCTCTAATCTCACACTCTGTAAAGTGGTTCAACGAGCTTTGCATCTACTTATCTAGATTATTAGTCAGCTCACACATCTCTACATTGTGTATGAGGATATCATGACAGATAAATGTTAAATATTTTTCTGAAATGCATTTTTAAAAACTAATAATACCTGGATCCAAATAACCTCCTAATTAATGTCTTAAATAGGCAATCTATAGGCTTACTTAATTATCTCCCTAAGTGGAAAACATTTATTGCTATTCTCAAAAGAACAAAAGAGGCTGAACCAATGTAAAAACACTTATTTTCATTATTTTAATCTTTCATGCTTCTCCAAATGTTTTAAAAAGTAGTCTACATTTTCAATTTGCAAGATACATATGAAATACACCTGTTTAGACACTTCTCTTTAATTTGCATTTGTTCCTTCAACCATGAATAATTCTCTAAATAACCCTATACCTTTCATAAACCCCTTAAATGAAAAGTCATATATGCAGCACACAATAAAATAGATGATAGGTGAGGACTATTGTTCTCAAGCTGTCAGTTCTGTAAGATTTGATGGAAACCAGAACTCTTTATTCCAGGTGATTTTGCAAGCATTCCATAGCCCTCTTTATTTAAATACTGAATTTAAATTCATTTAAATTCTTCCCATTACAAAAATGATTTACTGTTGGTTCCTATAATAAACATACTTTTCCATTACTTTAAAGATTAATATGTAAAAATTTACCCTATAAACAATTTCTTCATCACATAAATATTGTATATAGAGAAATATGTCTCTACAATTAAAACAGTACACTTGAAACTATAATTAGACTGCTCTGATTGACTTAACTAGATAATTGCTGATCTTAATTATACACTGAAAAGGCACAAGCTAAGGAGAAATTTTTAGGGAGAATAGGTTTAGTAGACTTACAAGAATAACAACCTTTCCTCCCAGTTCTCTGGGTAATATTTGACAGGATTCAGGGCAGAGGCCCTAGCAAAAGGTGTCAGCTCCAATCTCATGGATTTGCATAAAACAAGACAGCCACTAACTATCTATGGACTGAATGAATTAATAAATGACTGCAGACTGAGCATCGCTATTGAGGAGCAGTGTTTGTTAGCAATTGACTATTTGTCCTGGCTTTGTTTCCCTTCTCTTTCTCCAAAGATGTGTGATTCCCATTGCATTAATGTCATTTCCTCCAAGATGGTACTCCATACAAGGGAGTGAGATGTGAAGGAAATTAATGCCAAAATCATCACAGTCACACTGCCTTGACACTGTCACTCTTATATCATGGTGTCCATCCTTACACTCCATGTTAAGAAGAAAGTGCTGGAGAGAACAAAAATTCCTACTTCTGCATTCTTTCACCTACCATTCTTCCAGGTCTCCAGAAACACCAGACAATGTACTCAAGGACATGGCAATGTCCCCTCTATTTTTCCTTTTTCTTTCCCATATACTGAGCACTCTCTTCTTGAGCATGCAACAACTTGGTTTTATAAACAACTTGACTTTTATAAGTTGACATCTTAGTATGAGTGAATATGAATCTTAATAACCTTAAGAAGCAATTATGGAAACTTCTCTATCTTTAGATGATATATGGTACTTCTACCACCTTCTGCACCCTGTTCACTGCATCACAATATCTAAGAAGTGCCTGGTACATAGGTGGACTTCTCTAAGGGGAAGATAATTAAACTGAAATTAAGTGGCTAGAATTCTAATGACAATGCTTACATTGCAAAAGTTCCTTCTTTGTGCCTCAAGGTACTCATTTATGGAGTGGAAAGATAGGACTAGATTAATAATACATATAGATCAATTAAAATGAAATCTTTGTTTTTATTTTGATGATGTGCATCTGGGTAAAGTGGCAGAAAATATGTTTTAAAGTAAGGGAGCACTCAATTACTTTCAGTTAATCAATCCAGATTCATCACTTGATCACTTAATCCATACTGCATGCTGCCTTTCACAATCGATATGTTTCTTTTCCTGACTCCCCATCCTTCCTTAAAGCTCAATCATATTTTTGACTTGTCTATAACACAGTGTCATTTTTGTATGCAATATGGCTTTGGGAATTATACATATTTAAATGAATTTCCTATGGGTCATGCAATGTTTTGGAAGAAATATCAAACAGGATGCTAAGTTTACTTCATTCAAGAACATTCATAATTAGTAAAATTAACTTTGTTTCCCTATAGTAATTGCCTGAAAATATTCAACTTATTTCCTAGTGAACACACACAGAATCTGCCCCTATATCCCTATTAGACATTTACCTAGTCAAGTTGTCCTCAAAAAGGATTATATTAAAATCCTACATAAATGAAGCAATGAAAACTTTCCCTACCCCACAAAATTTTATTCAAAAATTTGTTGTTATCTACCATAAACCATAAGCAACAGAAATGTTAGTGAATAAAGTTTTATTATTTCTCCCTTGTGTGAGTGTTCATTCTTGTGTTGGCATGGGAGCATCAGTCTTGTATGCTTATAAAAACAACATGGAGTCCTGGAAGGGGTCATTCCAATGTCACCTAGCCTAGCTCCTGGGTAAGTGGAGAATACCTATGTCACCTCAATGAATTAGAGAAAATATTTCCCAGTTACAAATGTCAAAATGATTTAGTGGAAAGCTCTTAGACTTTCCAAGAATAAACCAAAATGCAATGGTAGAAATAGGTTGTATGAAGACTATGGATCTCCTACTCCAAAATTCATCCTTTAACTTTATGTTTCCAATGAGAAACTGAATTTTAAACTGCCCAGGGAATCATAACTAAATGTTAGGCCAGGATTTTCCCCAATTTGCATCAGTATATTCAAACTAAATTTCCTTAGGCTTGCTAGGGTGGAGAAATCGCACCTTTGAAGACCAAGCACAGACATCTTCAGTTTCTGTAATGTTTTTTTCTTTGGAAAACAGATTAACCGAAATCAGATGTTATAATAGAGGTTCTCTTAAAATCCTAACAGGTGTCCAGACAAAGGTAGAAAAACAAAAATAGCTTGCATGGGAATGAAGTTGAGCTCATAGTTTTAACATAATAATTATTTTTCTTATGTGAACATGTTTTAATGACGTCTCAGAAGTTGAAAGTCAGAGGCACCCTAGAAGTTAACTAGTATTGAAAGTGATGGGGATGTTTGGAAGGCATATGTTCTGCTTTTTCCTTGCAAAATTCTAATATTCAAGCCACATAATGGAGTGTGTATAATAAGAAACCTAATAATATAGTGGAAAGCATTTCCTCCAGCAGAAAAAGAGGACGTTACAAAGGGAACAGATGGTGGTAAGTTTGTGGTAATAGGGCGAAGCACTAAATAGTCTTTGCCCCCAGATTGAATGGCAGTGGTAGGGCTTAAATCATTTTTTACATTGCTCATTGACTTTCTTTGCCTGCTAATAAGTCTTTAGAGACTGAATTTAGTTTGCAGCTTGACTTTGCCTTTCTCTGCAAATGTTACATGTCCTATGCTCAATTTCTTTTTACTCCATGACCCCAGTTTTGGTTTCTAAACCTTTTTTTAATCCTTTCCTTAAATGAAATAAAAGTGACTCTTGCCCTCAACTATTACTGTTTTATTTTTAAATTTTTGCAAAATAACCAAAAAATTCTGCAGAAAGAAGTGGCTCTCAACTTGAACTGTACATCAGCGTCAGCTAGGGAATATTTTGAGTTTGGCTTTGTTTTCCTTTTTTCATTCAGATGACCTGTCTCCACCCAAGAACAATTAAATTTCCAGAAAATCTCTAAGCCAAGCCACCTGGACAGAGGCATCTTTTCAGAATATCCTCAGGGGAACTAACACTCAATGAGGCTTGATAACTGCTGGGTTAAAGTCCTCAAAAGTAGAAAAGGGTTTGTACAGGCTGCTGTAATTGCTCATGAGAAGCACTGCTATACAAACAAGTAGTTTAACTGAATCAAAGTCAGGCTTTCTTGATATTACAGTACTTATCACAGTATTTAATACAGTACTTATCACAGTATTTATTTTATCATGGTCTTTTTTTTTTTCCTGTCTCTCTCCCACTCTTGGAAGGCAGGGACTAGATCTTATTAATATTTATGTTTCTTTTACCTTCCTAATCTTTACATACCAGGTTCTTGAAACCAATTCCTAGGTTGCAGGTAGGGACAAGTTTTGTTTTATATTTTTTTCTTTCAGGTTCATAGCTCTTCTACTGGTGATTGGTAGTGACTGATAAATGGTAAAATTCAGTATTTTAACTGAACTTTTGCTGTTGCCAATAACAAATTAGATATGCTTCCCAAATACACCAATCATTCTTGAATCATTTTCATAATATTGGGAAACACATGTTGTATAAAAAAAGTATTTCGATGACATTCATCAATATTGTATTGCATCTTCTGCAACCAGATTAGTACTATAATAAACCACAGATGGGTCTCTAAAAGGTGAACATTTAAAACATGTTTCTCCTTTTACTTAGATTAAGTCGAGCACTAAAATTTATAATCTTTTTAGATGACAAAATTGAAACAAAAATACTTGTAGAAACATATTTCTCTTTAGTTCCTCTAAAATAAGGACTAATTATTAAAGCAAAAGCATCCCATTAGCTGAACACTCTCTCCCTCTCCTGATTTCTCTTGTCCAATTAAGCATTCTTTCCTTTTCTTGGTTTTACAAACAAAGACCATTTTCTGGTCTTCAGACGCTGAAGAGAAATTCATTTTAGTCCTAGAGATAAACTGTATCTAATTTCACAATGAGATGTAAGCCCCTAAATTCTCCCCACCATCCACCACTGTTTGCTGAGCCAATACCTAAAATAGTCTTGAAAACTTCACTACTTATCAATTCATTTATTTTTATTTCAACTAATAAAAATTTTACTTCCCAACATCCGGGGTGTGGGTAGTAAGAGATTGGATTTTGTGTATCAACTCTCCATAGTCTATTTAAAGAATAAGCAAATAAAGTAAAGACAGAGTGAGGGATCTGTAGGAGCCATCTGCCCAGTGGGACAGTGTGATGGATAGGCTACCAAGGACTAAAGAGTAGGTCTTAAAGATACATGCATGATCACTACATTTTGCTATATTTGATTTTTTTAATTGGGGGACCAGACATGATGGCTAATACCTATAATCCCAACTACTCAGAAGGCGAAGGTAGGCAGATTGTGGTCAGCCTTAATAAAGTTAGCAAAACCCTATCTGAAAAGCAAACTAAAAACTAAAAGATTGGGGTGTGGCTCAAGTGCTAAAATGCTTGCCTACCAAGTGCAGCAAGTGCAATGCCCTGAGTTCAATCCCTGGTATACTCTACTCTTTTACTTATATTAAGACAAGCACTAAAATTTGTAATCTTTTTAGATGATAAAATTGAAACAAAAATACTTGTAGAAACATATTCTCTTAAGTTCCACTAAAATAAAGACTCTTATTAAAACAAAAGCATCCCGTTATACTCTAGTCTGCTCTTCCATTTGCTCCATTTGAGGCTCAATATAAAAAAAACTTACATTGAAAAATATTTCTTGCTAATAAACTCTTTAAATTATTTGATGGTATTCTAATTTGTTAAAGATTCTTCTTTCCTACAGAGTAAGAGATCATTTGTGCTCATTCAACAGCATTGGTTGAGTGCCAATATGACAATAAGATTTGAAAACTGTCTTTGTTCAAAACATGCTCACATTTACCTATGAAACCACTAGGTAAATAATATAATAGATATAATTAATATAATATAGCATAACACAACATAACATATGTCATAATATAATACAATATGTCCAGCAGCAGAGGTACATACAAAATATTACAGGGTATTATATATTAGAAATAATAAAGTAAGCAGCTAATACTCATAGATTCATACTTCTTCAATAGACTACTCTATTTTTAATTTAATCAACAACTTATAATCAGCTCCTTATACTTCCTGTAATATTTTTAATTCCCTTGAAAATACATTTGCCTTGGCTACAACTGAAAGACACTTAACATCTCTGCTGGTTTGTCTGTTGCTTGAAAACATTTCTTAAATAGATATGTCTGGGTATCACTAGATCTCATATAGTTCTTGTGAACTGGGTGTCTTTTGAGTCCAGCCCTGGCAAAGCCTACTGTGCCATTCATGCAATTATATCAAATGAAAATCATGAATAACAAAATAATGACAAGGAACTGTATTGCACATCCAACATAATGTCCATTAAATTGGAACATTAATTTCAGGAACACAGTGGCTTTTGAAAGACCATAAAGTGTTTTGCAATTATTTGAGGATCCATATTCCAAATATTTCCAGAAGGCAGCTATCCTTCCTATTCATGTATTTGTCTGTTGGAAGACACATGAGCCCCTGAAAATTACAGTGCCCCAAAGTAGCTTCTTCATCTGAATTCTGTTTGTTTTGTTAATAAGTCTAACTGGATGTGCTCTTGTCTTCCGTGTACATGTGTCATGGTGATACTGCAATGCTCTTTCTCCACCACAGGTTATCAGCAGCTTGCAGAGTGTCAGTCCTGAGATAGACAGATAGCTCTTCTCCAGTGAGCTGATTGAGAATGAAAGGAAAATCGAGCCTGTGTTTTTTGGTCTATCTCCCAGATTACAGAAACTGACTGTCTCATTAGCGATTAAAATGCCAGCTGTTAATGTCTTGGAGCTGGTTGACCAGTTTAATTTTGTAGAATCTGGCTATACAAGTCTTCTTTTAGCCAACACTGGAGATCATGAGGATTTCATTCTCCCATGAAATAAAAAATTTCAAATAGTTGTGAAAAGGCAGTGTCGGTGCCTGCTATGGATTTCCAGATTTGGAGTACTGTTGTTTTAGCAGTAGTAACAAACATTATGCAACTGGCTTTGTGGCTAATACCGCAGTGGCTTCATAAATTCGCTCACATTCCACTCAGATAAGCCAGGAAAATATAGTGCCATTATTCTCTAAACTTGTTCTTTCTTCTTTCCCTGGCCTCCATACACTAAGTAGTCAAACTAAAGTATTAAAAGTTAGGCCAAACATAGCCTGAGACCAGTCAGTTAATCTCTCCATTTTGTTTTGTTGTTTGGGGGAGGGTTTTTTTGTAAATTATTTGGTTTCACTATTATGTTTCCTTTTCTTATTTTCTTTCCAGGGTCCAGGAAAAGTGTGCGGGCCCTGGACAGGGCTAAGGTGACCTAGCCCATTAACAAAGTGGGATCCTCCATGCCCCTGGACCATCCTTGGGTCTGTGTTAGTAGAAGATAGGAACAATGAATTCATCCAGTCCCATTCTTGGACATCCTCCAGGGATGAGCTGTTGAATTTGGAGGCTGGTATAACCCATAGTTGAAGCATTTGTATCCAGATCAAAGCCCAGAGATGATCCCTGGCCAGCCCTATCTAACATTCATATTGCGCTTTTGTCACATACTTCAAGTTTATTAGCCCACTGGCTCTCAACGCACCTTTCCTACAACATGGGTGCTGAAATAGCCATAGGAGTACAGACTGGACTCTGTACTTGGCCATTTTGATCCCCCTCCACCACCACTGACTGTATCAGTTTCCTATTAATAAGAATATACCCTATAATGAACCCTATAAAATACTCTGCTCTCAGCATTATCTTAAACTTCTATACCATATTTGCAAATTTGGCCCCAAAAAACTAGGGCTCATGAATCTGACATTGCCACCTTTATTCATTCTTTTCCTCCTCCTCTACCCACTTCTATCCCTTGGATTGCAAAGGATAGGCTATTCTTTTCCTACCCTATGTGACTTTTCTTTTTCCTCTTCGATGACCCAAGCTTCATGATATAGTTGCAAAAGGAGCACTTTCTGTACCTTATGGGAGAAATTCTATGGAGCATCACTTTCACAGTTAGATATTCTTGTTCACACGAATTAAGACATTAAATAATTTCTTTCCTCACCCCCTTCTACCCTTTTTTCTTCCCTCCTCCCTCCATCCACTTGCTTTCCAAGGTCATTTTTTTTAAAGTATCAAATACTTTACCCTTCTCAGGATGTTAAAAGGTTGAGAAAATGTCCTCTAAAAGGTAACTTACAATGCTGCCATTTATATTTAAAGTAACATTTATATGATAATATACATTAGTTTCAATATCCATCTTCAAATATCAATACCTCACTCCAGTGTGTATTTCTCCAGATACTCAGAATATTATCTGGGATATTTGAATTTTGAAAAATGTAGTATCAGTATACTTGAAAAGCTATATTTGATATGACTCATATATATTTAATCTGCAAGATCTTAAATTATTTTAAATATCAAGAGTAGTTATTCTTAATTTTTAAATCTTAGTGTTTTTAAAAAATCTCACAAAAGTTATGGGTCATCTGTCCTCCCAAATATTTTCCCACTCAAATGTTCTGCGTACATTTTAGAAATAATACTATGTTATCAGTACCATGTCCAGTTGGCTCCCAGCCATGACTGAATAGCAATGTAATATAGACATGATTGATAAGCTACTTAATTTTCAGCCTTTCTTCCCTACATAAGGTTGGGGGAGTGGGACTGAAAGTCTTATATTCCTAATTACACCTTGATCTTTCTAGTGGCCATCCTCCTTCCCAAAGCTACCTAAGGGAACATTCAAAAGACGCTTTCTTCACTCTAGATATGCCAGGGGTTTTAGGAACTGTGTCACAAAACAGGGATATAGAGACTAAGTATAAATTTCACAATATCACACTAAGCTAAAAGCAGAGCCCTTGGTAGTGTCATGTTCTAAGCAAACTGAAATTAAAGTTCAAGGTCCATATTCAGAGTAGACAGAGAATCCATGTCTAAACAATATAAGTAAATCCTAAAAATCAATTAACAAAAGCAATAGAAAATCCTATTGATAACTGGACAAGGAATTTGACAGGCACTTCACAAAAGAAGCTATTCAAATGGTCATTAAGAGGGAAGATGTTCGCTTTCATTATCTCATTGGCATTGGAGAATTTCAAATTAAAACCAAATGAGATTCAATTACACACCTGCCAGAATGGCTAACATTTAAGAAAATGACAAATCCAAGGACTTGGAGGAAGATGAACTCAGATACAGTACTGGTGGGAATGTAAATTTGGATATGTCCTTTGGAAAATGTTTTGCCAAATCTACTGAATAAAAATGAATATATGTGCCCCAAAAGACAGATATAAGAAGTTCTTATTATCCTTATTCATATTGAAAATAAAAAACAACTCAAATATCCATACACAATAGAGTAACTAATTTTGGAGGAATACTTTGAAAGAATATACAGTAATAAAAATAACATGGATGCTTGCCTTGTACTTGGTGTTCTGCAAATTAAGCAGAAACAGAAGAGTACAAAAGAATATACACCGTATCGATCCATTTTTATGAAACCCAGACAACACTGGTCTTTGGGGAAAGATCAAAATAGTGGTTGTGCTTGGGAGGTGTAATGCTCAGGATAACAGAAAGAAAGTACCTGGGAAGGGTGCCATTTCTTAGTGTGCTGTTGGTTACACACAGGCATATCCACTTGGTATACACTAATGAAGCTATGTATTTTCTTTGTGCACTTTTCTATTTTGTACTATACTTAGTTTTTCTTAAAAAAGAATTATTAAATTTATGGGAGACTCTTTGTTTTGAACAAAATCCTTTAATCCTTCCTTAGTCCATGAAGCAGAGCTGAGCAAAATCCAGAAGGCCTTTTGGGGCATTCTGAAAAATAAAGAAGAAAGTCATATTGTCATGGATGCTCTCAACTAAACATTCAAAGTTGAAAAAAATGAAAAGCTAAGTATTTGAAGTCATAGAACAATCATGTCACATAGAACAATAATGTCAATATATTAATAACTAATTTTAAGGTATGTTAATGAACAGAGCATTCATTATGCTATTTTTCCACTCACCTGTGTATTTAAAAATTTCATGTTTTTTTTGTAAGAATGAAACACAAGCATCTGAAACTAAAACTAAAAAATAATAACAAAACAAATTATATCACAAATGAGTTCCCATAGCAGAGGAGAAAGAAGAGTCAAAAAGAGAATAAGACACTAAAATTCAATGGTAAAACTTGACTAGTTTCAGCTACAATTTCAGTTAAAAATCTTGTAGTCCTACCTTCTTTCCAGCAAATTGAGTCCTATTCCTATTCCCAGGGCTTATTTTCATCCCTCCCCTCTAAGAAATCTTAATTACTACTGTTGTCCCCGAGCTCCTATTATTGTTATCACTTAATTGATCCTCATTATATTATATGCTGTGCTGCACCAATTATGCTTTTATAAAGCAAGTTATTCTTTTTTGAAATGTTTTATTCTGTGTCTAGAAACCATATTGTTTCTAGGAAATATTATTTAACATATTTTAACTGATAATTTACCAAACTCATATTCTCATTTTATTGACTATTTATTAAACACTATGTACCAGCACCTTTGTCTTATTGTTTGTTCTCAGATGCCATGTATTAACTTATTTATTCCTTATAAAAGTCATGTGAAAGGCTGGCAGAGTGACTCAGTGGTAGAGCACCTGCCTAGGAAGCATGAGGTCCTGAGTTCAAACTCTACTACAACCTAAATCAAGTCAAATGAATTTATCATTATCCCCACTTTATGAATCAAATAACTGAGGTACAGAGAACAGGTTAGAGGAAGTCACATGGGCAGTATTGTAGCTCCAGAACTAAGTTTTTAAATCTATCAAATGCCATCTTTTAATTATTTTTTGAGCCTGGAAGAGAAAAGTAGGAAAAGGAACCTTCCAAGGTGCTTCAAGAATTTAAAGCTTTTCATTAGTGGTACTTTTTTTCTTAAGTACAGCAAAGTTGTCTTTACTTCAGAAGCTATGGACAAAAAGTCTCTCATTGAATACTGATTTTTGCAAATGGTGTTTTGCTGTTCACCACTAATTACTCTGTTTGCAAATTCTCCAGTCTGGTTCCCACTATGTGTATTATCACAACAGCAACAACAACAAAACCCAGCCTTACAACTCAACAACAAAATCACCCCTACAACCTTGTGGGTGTAGCTGAAAAATCTGAATTAATAGTTTTAGTATCTTTTAGAAACAGAACTCGGGTTCCCTTGCTTTTGGAATCAGAGAAACAACTGCTGAGATGCCACATATTAAAAGTGCTCAGGAAACCCACTGGCAGTCTCAGTGATGCCCTAAGTTAGGCTCCTTTCAACCAGGGCTTCTGGTCAAAACATATGGTCACACACATAGAAAACTAATTTAAGTCATCCCAATCTCAAGCAACTGGTAATTATTATTGATAGTACTGTGGTTCTGGTCTCATTTTCCTAAGCAAATTAAAACTTTTTGTTTATTAAAGCAAAAGAATAAAAAGATACTATCATAAATTCCACATACATTTGCACAATTGACAAATTATGTGTGTGAGATACTGGAAGACTTGCTGGATGCAAGGCATTTTTCAGATATGTTATACATACCATTAACTGAGTTTCCTGAAATGTGTAACTAATACACACTCTCCACCATAGTATATGAGAGCACCAGTTTCTCACAACAGACAATGTTTATTATTTCTTACTTTATCAAATTCAATGACATCTTAATACTTTACTTGGCTTTTATTTAACTAGTAAGATAGTTGAGTGTTTTCCATGTGTTTATTGGTATTTGAATTTCTTTTGAGAATGTTTTCTTTATGCCATTTGCATGATTTTTTCAATTATGCTATTCAGATTTTTCTCATTAATTTATAACATCTCTCTATGCATTTAACCATATTATAATTAGACATTTTCTTTTCTATATTTTTCTACTTTATGCTTTTGACATATAGAAGTCTTGAGTGGTTGAACTATTAATCTTTTCTTTCATGGTTTTTGCCTTAGTGTTATTGTTAGGACAGCCTTCAGTACCCAAAGTTTGAATAAATGTGCACATTACTTCTAATTGCTTTACAATTTTATTTTTACTTTCAAAATGTAACCTGTCTAAAATTTATTTTCTTACAAATTTTAAGGTATGTATTGAAAAATGTTTGGTTTTAAAAGAACTTTCAATGTTTCTAGTATGGTTTATTGAATAACATATACTTTAACACAAATTTAACACCCAATATCATCAAGTTCTTTTGATAGAACTGGATCTCCTTCTAACTATTATTTATTTCCATTAATCTGTCTTCCTATCCAATACTGGTATTACATCTTGGGATTTTTATTAAGCTACATTAAAATTACATATTATTTGGAAAAATTACCATTAATCTAGTTTATAATTTTGTTATAGATGCAATAAAAACAGTGGCATTTTTCTAACAGCACAAAATAGGGAATTTTGACTATTCTTATTTCATTAGTATTGAAAGCTTTAGTGTTCTGTATAATAAGCATAGCAATCAAACTTGAGTCCATTTCTAATGATTTTCAACAGTTTTCAGGTACATATGTTGTATATTAACCCTATCTTTAACTACAGCATTTTCCCCCATCTTTATTTTTTTCCAGGATCTGCTGCCTAATTTGATTACTTTCAAAAATCTTTTGTATTATATTTACATCTGCTAACCACTTTACATGTTTTCAAGTGACATAAAAGGATACATAAAAGCTATCAACAGATTCTCAAAAGAATTCATGACCATAAAGACTAAGAACCACTGTTCTGAAATATTTAAAGTATCTTATTAGTGGCCAAAACAGAATGCAGTTTCACAAATTTTCAGACACTAAGATATTTAAAAAATCCACATGACTCAAGTCGCTCTGACATTATTTGAAATTTGTGAAAAACTAAAATGGTTATATCTAGAAGGCTCATGTCAAAATAAAGTACCACCCTCAAAGTCTATAGCATACTTCTCATTTTTTTCAGAATACCAACCAAAATTCCCATTTAGAAAAAGAGAGACTATTGTAAAAAATAAAATAAAACAGAGAATGCTGTGTGATCTATACTATGTGCCCCACACCAATTCACAGGAATTCCTTCCTTCCTTCCTTCATTCATCCATTTGTTCATGTTTTTCTTTAAATTTATAAAATACATTGGACTTCTTACCTGCCAGCCACTATGATTAGCACTGCATGAATGTGAGTGAACAAAATAGACAAAAATCTTTATCACATTCTTATGGAGGGACACAAATAATTAAAAAATAAAAATTGAGAATAAAGAAGTTAAATGTTTTTAGCTATAGTGGAGAATTGGGAAGTTGATAAGGTATTTATGTGAGAAGGTAGAAATTATAGACAGAATGACTGGAAAAATCTCATTATGAAAATGATAAGTGAGGGAAAACTTGCTATTCAAAAGCCCTGATTTGCGGGCATGACAAGCAAGGCAGTAGTATGGTTGATGTAAAGTGAAGTAGGGAGGGAGAATGGTGGGCAGTGAGGTTGTCCACCATTGTAAACTCTTTGTCTCTTCCAGAGACATTGAAAGATGTAGAGCAGAGGATTGAGTTGATCTGGCTTATATTTAATAAGCCTTATTATAGCTGCTGTAATGACCATAAGTAGACAGAGACAAGGTCAGAGGTAGATCAACCCATAAGGAAGCTACTTCAATGACCTAAGGGAGAAATAATTATACTTTCACTAGAGTAACAGCAGGGGAAGAAGTGAGAGGTGGTCAAGCTATATGTCAAAGATAGAGCCAGTAGGATTTCACAGTGGATAAGTCATGGGGCCTGAGAGAAATTGGAACTAATGATATTGGCAGGAGTCTGTCCTGACTTGGAAATGTGTTGTAATTTTCTGAGATAGGGAAGTCTATGGAAGATGCAGCTTTGAAGGGGAAAGATCAGGACCATCAAGTATACATATCACTGCAACTGAACACCTGTATCTAGTATTGAGGGTAGAGGTGTGAGCTGAGATATCAATTGGGAAGCTTTCAGTATATTTGTAACACTTAAAACTATGAGTCTAATGCCATTATTAGGGCCTCCTTGTCCTGACAGTGGAAGGAGTGCCTTGCTCATTCTGCCTATGGTCCTTAATCTATGAAGACATCCCTTACTCATCATTCAATCTCTACAGAAGATGCCCCTGGGAATAGTAGAGAGCTGCTGTAACTCTCTACGCACTTTCTATCTGTGCAGCTTTGAGATGTGGAAATTTCATTGAGTATGCAATGGAAGACCCACTAGTTCAACAGACTTAGTGATTTTCTGTAATCACAGCTCTCTCAATTGCTTAATGATCTTTCAATCTCTTTCCATTCACTGAATTCTATAGGCTAGTTATCAAAGCCAGAAATGTTGCATAGTCATGATTTTGGAGGGTAGAATGTTTTGTGTGAATTTCTGCCCCTGCAGATAAGGGCCCTTTGTTTTATCAGTCCTTCAGGCATTATTTCAATGGCCTCCATCTTGGCCTTTGCTTCTATCCTGGCTTCTGACTGTAAGCAAGTTAAAATACCAGCCTTACATGAAGAGGAATGGTTAACCTCCCCCTGGCAAAACCCCATTTGCAAAACACATTTCAGGCAAAGGGCTAATAATTTCCTTAATTTCTATAAAGAATACTGGGAAGGAGCAGAACTGAGAATTCACAGCAAAAGAGGCAGAAAGAAAAGGCAGACAATATATACCTTTAATAAAACAAATGTAAGGAATTACAATGGGATACCATTTCACCTATCAAACTGAAAAAAGTATGTTTGTGTTCATGTGTGTGTGTGTGTGTGGGTGTGTGTTTGTGAGAGAGAGAGAGAGATGGAAAAGGGTGGAAGAACAATAAGGTATAGGAAAATAATCAACAATACACAGATAATGCATAATTAGCATAACCTCTTTATAGGGAATGTGAAAGATGAAAATATAAATAACCATACAATGTAGCATTTCCTCTTGCATAACTAAACACTTACAGACAAAGATAGTTCTACAAGGACATTTCCACTATGGTTTGTTATTGAAAAAATAGCAAATGTAAGTGCAAACAAAGGAAGCGAAGGCTAAATAAAATATACCATATTTATATGATACATTATACAGCAGATAAAGGAATGAATTTTTTCTACATATATCAATATGGATGATTCAAAGATACGAATAAATGGAAAAATGCAAATACCCATATAAAATAATATCATTTATATTAAATGCATATATTTGAAGCTGGAGTTTTAGACCCTACACCCAGACTTCTGGGCTTCTACACATCAAGTCCAGCTACTCGCCCCTATACACCAAATAAAGAGATGTGGTGAAGGACAGAGAAAGGATTTATTAACTGGCTTGGGACATGGTGTTGGAAGAGGCAAGAAAGCACTCAGCCATTTCTGAAGTACAGACATAAACTTTAGCTTTAAATAGATAAGGAATTAGGGCAGGGGTGAAAGGGATGCATAGGTTAAGCCATCCCAGTCACAGATGTGGCTTGGTTGGTCTGAGTGTCTGGAAAAATATTCCAGAGAGGGTGTTATCACTGTCATCATGTAAGAGGAGCAATCTGGTTCCCATGAGATGATTACTCCTACACTGGGGTGCAGACTCATCATTATAAGTAATTGTCCTCATTTGAAGGTGTGGTCTGTCCTGCAAAGCTCCACTGTTCCTTAAGGGTAGTTTTGAAGTTAGCAATCATTCCTGTCCTTGGCTTCAAGTGACAGTGGCTCAAACCAAATGACAATGGGTACAAAATGGAGATGGAGAAGCCAAGCATTTCTTCTGTTTTAGGTTAATTCAGCGCTTTTCAGCAAAAGCCATGTAAGTACCTCTTCACATTCACTCATAGTAACTCTGTTTTGTTGGGCTCAAAGTACATATACTGAAAACAGTTTTTTAAAAATTTTAAAATTATATCCACAAAATTTGTATGAACAGGTATAAACAGTGGGACAGGAATTCTGAATTTGGATAATAGTAAATGATTTCAGCTTTGTTGAAAAACTTAAAATCTTTAAATAGAACAATGGAATCACATACACTTAGGAGATTGAAAGTGATCATAAAAATTATTGATGTAATTAACATAGTAGAAAAGAAGACATAGCTACAAAAGAGCATTTGAAATGAAAATCCAGTAGCAGGAGATGGTATGAGTGAGAAGGGTATGGATGAAGGAGAGCATCAGGCTCCCCAGCCTAGGTGATGGGGAGTGGTTCAAGGACAGTGAGCACAGAAAAGGAGCAAATTTGGTAAGGAAGATTTCAGAAATGATAGATTTAAAGTAATAGAAAAACTGAAGAGTGAAGGTAAAGGTGGAAAATATCAGAGATATAAATTTTGGATTTATCAAGAAGAAAAAATCATGAGAATGGATGAACCATCCCAGGGATAAAATTAAAAATGAAAAGGAAGAGTAGTAGTGAAAAGGGGATGGTGAATGGAGAGGGTCAATGTACTTTAATTAATATGCTGGATCAATTGACTACAATACTGTCACTCTATAGTGAAATAATACATACACTTCCCATTATGTGGTTTGATTATACTGTGATTTGATAGATAATATAAAACAAAATGTTTCTGTCCTATCAAGAATTTTTTCCAGATTCTTTGCTAAACTTCCTAAAATGAAGTGGATACTTATTTATGGCTTTACAGGCATGCATTACAAATATGTATATAAACTTGGACAATAGACAAAAAGTATGGATAGTTGCTTGCTGTGAACTTCATTAAACAATTGGGAAGCCATCTCTATGTTACTTTGGCAAGGAATGTATATTCATTGAGGAAGCAAAACTTTACTTCCACGGTAGTAGAGCTCTAAGGTGAATGGTATTCCATCCATACATTTCATGG
The DNA here is from genome assembly GCF_047511655.1 of Castor canadensis. NCBI lineage: Eukaryota > Metazoa > Chordata > Mammalia > Rodentia > Castoridae > Castor > Castor canadensis. The sequence goes on from NC_133389.1 coordinate 121,577,101, forward strand.
GAAAGCAGATGGTGGAGCTGGACATTGAGCATACAGGACAGCATGTGGCAGTTGGGAATGAGATCCAAAGCAGGGAAGAAGGGTGGGGAGCCATGTTAAGGAGGCTATAGGAGGTCATAACAGAGATGACAGTGAAGAAGGTTAACACTGGCAGGTCTAATACTGATTGTGTGAAGTTCTATAGGAGTTATAGGGCAAAAATATACAATAAGTCATCTCAACTGACTGCTCTAGCCCTACCCACAATATGTTTTGTCACATTAGTGTAGTTATCTATTGTAACTCTTTGTGGAATAAAATACAATTAGAATAAGGATGGTCCTGTTAAATCATAGATAAGCAAAGCCATCAGATTCTCCAAAAATATTTGAAAGTATTATGCCTTCATCTCTGTTTGTATTAATATGTACAGGGAGAATTTATAAAAAATATCCTATTCTGTTCTGTAAAACAGAACAAGTAAAAATTTAGTGGAGAATCACTAAATTCCAAACTCAAAATGCCATGCAAGAGCCAATGTCTTCACCAATGACTTCATTGTGGGAACAAGGAGAAAGGTTACATTATTCACTTAGAAATACAATTTTCAACACTAATCTCACCAAAATGTGACTAGCACACAATTTAATACTTCCATTAATTAAAATATAAGCTTGTGTACTCTAGTATTAAAAATGAAAGTTGTTTTTCTGTTTAAGACTCAAAGACCCATGTGAGAAAGATTAGGAAAGCTCTTTTGTCTTTTTTTGTGCTGGTATGTGTACATAATGGTTATTCTCATTCATCCCAAAAGGATTTACCTTTTCCATTCTTCTGACTTTATCTTCTTACCTTCTAATACTGCTGTTTTGTAAGAGAATGGAAACGGTCCTCCGTGCCTTACTAGAAGAGATAATTGTGCAAGACTCCCTGTGCCTTTCTTCAGCTGCTAATGGTTAATTAGCTTGTGCACTTTCAGTTTGGTCTCCTGAGGAGAGAAATTAAATTTCTTCCTTTGGCTTAGAAGAGGAGAGATATTTTTTGAATGTTTTCATCTTATTTAGACTTCAGGGCAATGCGTTGAGCATCAGACGAGGAGCATGGAATGAGAACAACTTAAGCTCAGAGAAGGATAGCACACTAGTTATAACAGAAAGTACCTAAGGTGTTAAGTGCCTAATTTAGCCTTGCCTGCTGACTCCAATATTAGAATCTAGATATAGTTGCATTTAATTTCTGTCTGTTTGATTGAAAAATAGAGGCAGTGTACTACAGTGTAGAGAACTCTAGTTTTGGAGCCATTTTTATCGAAGTTCCAAACATGGTTCTGGTACTGAGTAGTTGCACAAGCTTTGAAGAATCCATTAATTCCAAGCCTCATTGTCTTCACCTGCAAAACAAGGATAATGTTAAAACAGAATTAGGGTAATATATGCCATGTGGTAGATTTTTCAATCAAGGGTAGAATTCATATTGTTATCATCATTGATATCTACATAATTTCTCAGCCCCTTACTCTTTTGCTCCATAATATAAAGACAAAGAATATTACAGAAAATTTTAATACACATAAATAATAAAGATTTGTTAAGATAACCACAATAGTGCCCACTGCAGTTGAATAATTGCATAGGAACCTTAGATAGCACATTATTTACACAGTTTTCTTAGGAGAGCCCTCAATGTAAATATTTGTAAAGAATAAAAATGACATAAATAACAAATAGAATTATGTGAATTAAACTGCATAGCAGAAATATCTTTCAAGCTTTAAGAAATGATGTAAATGTCAAATTAGTCAGGGAACACACTTTAAAGTCCATACAATTCCCTTCTGTTAAGGCTGAGAACAGTGAGAGAGAACTTGATATGCTGGGAATTTTGGGTGGTGAGGGTCCTTGTTCTACACTTAGATGGAAATCAATGGTGGACTGAAGCAATAAAGGTCAGAGAAGTTTTATTTGTAGAGAAAAGAAAGGAAAGGCCACCTGAGGGGACATGCAGAGGGAACCAGAAACTGGTAGTCTGCTGAGTCAGGTTGGACGTCGGGTTTTATAGCTTTTTTATTGCTGGAAGGCAGAGATTTTGGCATGAACAGTTGTCTCTTGGGAAGGAGAGGTATCTCTCTGGTGCAATCAGGTGTTTCTTGGGAAGGAGAAGGAGCGTTTTTCCCCTTAGCTAATTACCATCTTTTGGGAACACATGGAGTTTCCACATTCACAGTTCCTCCTGCAGTCCTCCCTTCAAGTTCCCCTCTCAATGATCACCCTAACTGCTGTTAGGAACAGGGACAATGAAATCTGTTTAGTAACTACTTCCTGCTGAAAGGGGGCAACAAAGGGGCCTGAGGTGTCAGAGCAGACAATGAGAGGTGTTGTCAAGGGGATCACAGCAGTAGGTCATCTTTCTTTTTATCAGTATCTGTAGTTTGATGGATCCTAGGCTAGAGGAAACAAACTTGACAAGTAAGTTTAGAATACAAGGTCCAAACAGAAGTAAGAGAATAATGACAGCTATAAGACTCAGAAAGGCTAGGAACCATGTTGTAGACAGGAGCCAGGATTTTGTTTGATCCCATACCTGTGTTGATACCTGAATTCTGAGGGACTGTTTTCCAAGCCACTTAGCCTGTTTGAGAATGTAGTCTGTTATGTTTCTTTGTTTTTTTATAATGCCTGAAGTATTTATATGTGTAACAGGAAGTATTGGCAATTGTATATACCCTTCCCTGTTTAGCCAAAAGAAAATCCAAGGCTGTGGTCCATGAGTCTAAGGAAAAAACCCATTGTTTAAGTCCAAAACTAAAAACACCACCTTTAGGTACCATAGGACATGTCTGGAGCCAGTAGAAATAGTCACTTTGTCCCTATGAAAATAGAAGGCCCTGAACAAAAATATGAGTTTGTACCTAGAAGGGCTTTAAGCGAGATAGCCACACATGCATAAGAAGCACTTCTTTAACCCTCTCAGCTTTGATTAATATTTTGAGAGGTCTGGCACAAGTGACTCCATTTGAACTTTGATAGCATTCCCCCCTTGTCTCCAAACTGTTTGTCTTTGAGCAGTCTTCTCTGAAGATTTTTTTCGACTGGTTATTTTGATCCTTTCTTGTGAGGAATAGCTTTTTCTTTAAGTGTCCCATGTCAAGGGGAAGCAACAAGCAGGTCAGGTGGGAGTCAGTGACAACTAGACCCTTTTGGCCAAATTTAAGCAACAAACAGGCTTAGAAGGAGTTGCTCTTAGGCAGTAGGCTTTTAGATAATGACAATACAAGACTAAATCTAACAAAATAGATATTTAAAGGCTAACTTGGTTGACAGGTATTTGTTAGAGTCATTTTTTATGGACTTGATTGTAAATGTCACAGAACTATAATGACAAAAACTTAAAAGGGCCATGGTTAAAATTTTGATGGATAATTTAGCAACAGAACAGTATGTCAGAACCATTAATTTTTTGTTACAGTATCTAATTCCATATTTTAGAATACCTGATATTTGGAAAGCATAAATATATATTATATAGAGATATAGATAGATACTATATATAAATATATATATATATATATATATATATATATATATATGCCAACAACAGCATTATAGCTCTCTAGAGGTCATACATACATATTTGTTGTTACCTTTGATTAAAACCTTAGATTTCCCATTAGTTGAGGGGGTAGTGTTAGTGACCCCAAATAGCCTAATCACAGGCACATATAGGGTACTTACTATATTAGAATCACCTAAGACAATAGTTGTTTAACCACAATTATTAGGTCACCTAGAAGATTTTACATAAACTAACTCTTAAATGACTATTCAGTATGACTCAGTTATCTCAGTAGTCAAAACCCTTACAAAAATCTGCAGAGAACACAAGTAAATATTTATGAGAACTAAGTGCAGAGTTAGGAAACCTGATGGCTGACATTAACAGATGGCTTATGGCATACAGCAGGGTTCTGCTGACCTGTAGCCAGTGGAAACGCCCCCCCCTCTCAATATTAACAGGCTCAATCTGACCATCCCAGACCAAGAATGTTTTTTTCCTCCAAACCAGAAAGCTAGAATTTTCACTCTAAGGGAGAGAAACCCTGGTCCTATTTGTTTCTGATAGGGGGTCATTTGTCATGTGCCTAAGGGTGCCAAAACAGCTACATCTGCCTGAAAGTCAAGCTGCAGGTCATGCAAAGTATTTTTTTTCTTGAAGTATGGTATCTTTGTCTAAGCCCCAGGAGGGCTTGCATCTGGAGAGGGAGAATGTGAATGGAGCAGATAATGTTTGCCCAGGAAATACTGCTGATATACTCTTTCTTTGGGGTAGTTTTAACCCAAATCTAACTGTTCCCTAGGGCAGAAGGGACTGCCACTCATTCTGATCTATTCAAGAAAGAAAAAAGTGAGGAAACCAAAAGTTGAGAGAAGAGTTTTCATGCACTGAGGTTTTAGCTACACCCCCATAGCACTGGAAGTCCAGTATAAGCCCCTGCTCCCTTCCCCTCCCCATTTCTCAGGTTGCTTGCCTAAACAGCTGAGGGACTCAGTGTTTTTCCCCCCAGATTCCTGAGGGAAAAGCCATTCTTAAAGAGAGAGAGAAAGAAGTGGCATGAAAGTTCCACCAGAGCTAAGCCATAGTGGGGGGACTCTCCTGGAGGATGGACTCCACCCCAGAGTGCCTGTTTGACACATCTTGTACCAACCTTAGATGAAGAAGTGTCCCTTCATGGTCATATCATGTACACTGGGATTTTCGGGTGGCAAGGGTCCTGTTCCACACTTAGATGGAAATCAAAAGTGAACTCGAGCAGCAAAGGTCAGAGAAGTTTTATTTGAAGAGAAGAGAAAGGAAAGGCTACATGGGGGGGACATGCAGCAGAACCCAGAAACAGGTAGTCCACTAGGTCAGGTTGGACATTGGGTTTTATAGCTTTTTTATTGCCAGAGGATGGAGATTTTGGCAAGAAGGGGTGTCTGTTAGAAAGGAGAAGTGTCTCTCTGGTGCAAACAGGTGTTTCTTTGGAAGGAGAAGGGGCATTTCTTCCCCTGGCTAATCATCATGTTTTGGGAACACGTGAAACTCCTGCAGTCCATCCTTCAAACTCTTGACTGTATCCAAGGGCACACAGTTAGTGAGCAGAATAGCAAAGCCCTAAGACCACTGTGGTGGCTACTGTGCATCCATTGTCATGTTTTAATGAACCATTTCAAAGCCTTCCGGTTTTCTAATACCCCATTGCTATGGCTATCATTCAGGGGCAGAATATGTAAATCAGGATGAAGTAGTGGTGCCAACAGATGTTCCAGAGGGTCTGGTCCTGTCTTAGAGAACGAAGTAGCTGTGGGATTTCCATTATCTTGCCACATCATCTGTCTTCCCTAAACTGTCTCCAGTTTGCAAAGCCATCACCATAGATTACCTGGCACATGCATCAGACTGAGGAAATGTCCTAGGTTCTAAAGTTTCATTCAGAAAAAAAAAATAAAATATGATTCCAAATCTAGGGAACCATTTTGGACATATATGTTTGAGGTCACTCTTTCTGCTCCTGGGCAAACATGTAAAAAGAAAAAGCCAACAACACTCTCTTTGAATGCAAGGAACTGCTTTGCCTCCCCCAAACTAATTAGCATCCCCAAGCTATTTTCAGAAACTTAAATATCATTGGACTCTGTGGTATTTATATGAAAAAGTAATAGCGGTGAGAGATAGGATGTGAGTCAAACCACAGCCCTACTTACAAGCTGAAACAAATGGAAATTCACTCCACCAGTTAAGTTTCCATCCAAGGACAACCTTGGTACTTAGTCTGCATGTTTTTGGAATCTCGTACACAGCTCACGTGTATTTCTTGAAGTAACAATCCTAGCAAATATTTTGTGGATCTAGACTGAAAGATGAAATTAAGCTTATTCCTTTACTGAAGCAAAATTAAGATTGATTGCCTACTTTATCAATTAGACAAAGGAAATCACTTTGATATTCAAACCTTTAATTCTGATTTTGTGTGTGTACTACACAAATATAAAGAGCATATATATACTCTATTGTGTTATACAGATATTCATTTGTGTATGCATACTATATATTATAGAATATATTCATTTGTACTAATATCTCAAAGAATTGTTTAAATAAACTATTAGTTTACCACAACCAACGACACACAATGTGAATGGCAAAAAGATTCAATGTGAATTGCCTCAGACACCAGGTCTTATGTGGAATTTAGGTTTGATCACTAAAGAGCTCATGGAATAAAAAGAGGAAAATTCCTTCCCCCAAACCCTTAAAAATAATATTTAGAAAATATTTATGTTATAGACTCAATTATAGATTCCAGCCTGAAGAACAGGATTTAACTGGTTTTCTCTGATGCAATCTTAGGTGATGTGTTTTGGAATAGGGATGCCTTTATTAGATCCAGGTGTTTATTACATATATAATAGGCCTATGTGCAACAATACCTGAAACGGCTTCAATTATTTCATTTTTATTGGCTTAAAGTCATAATGCTTAAGACTCTTAGCAGATAGATTTGATCATAATGGGGACTTAATTAAAATGTGGTGAAAAAGAATGTACATTCTGTTCTCTTTATTAATCTTTTAGGCTATCCAGTTCCATATCACTGAATTATAGACTTGTCAGCTTAAAACAGTGTTACACAGATAGAGGTCTTCTGGCCCAATGAGTTTTCTCCATAAAGGAGAAGACTGGGACTCTGGAGTGGTGACTTGCTTAAGGTGAACCAATAGCAAGTAGATTTAGACCTCTCCAGCTCAAAATTCTCACTATTATACCAAGATATCTTTCTCTGGTCTGCATTTGCTTTCAGTACTGGTGATTAGCTGGAAAATATACTTTTTTCCTCTGATTCTGAAATTATATAACTACTAATATTTTATGATGAACAGGATTTCATTCCTTTTCACTGTGTTTTGTGTGACTTTTAGAGCCTGGAATATTATAGAAGATAAAATAATCAAAGAAGTGACAAATAATGAGATTGTACTTTATGAAAATAACACATCCACAAACAGACAGATCACATTTCTTTTCTTGGTTTTCAGTGATACCAAAACCCCCATCTGTACCACACATTTAAGAGCCCATTACCAGCTTTGTTACAGATTAGGCTTCACATTGCCTAGGTGGCAAGAACAAGCAATTTTCATTATGCATGTGTTGCAGAAAGCTGTGATTTTTGTGGGTATTTCCCCCCATGTGTCATAAAAATATCCCCAAATGAAATATTTTTGTTGTGTGTCACCAAACTGTGTATGAGTTTGTGGCAACCACAAATGCAACATTCCAGAATGAGTTTCAACCCTCTTTTATCATTCCAAGGCCATCATGCTATCCAGAGAAAGACTGACGGCCCAGGACAGTATTGAAGTTTCATAGCTTTCTATAACCTTTTCCAATACGTAGCCACTATTTTCATTACAACTGTTTTAATATATAGTTCATATTACAAAACAGTCACCAATTTGAAGGGCACATTCTGTTGTTTTATAATCTATTCAGAGCGTTGTGCAATTATCACCACAATCAATTTTGACAATTTTTGTCACCTGAAAAAGAAAACTATAAAGTTTCATTATCACTCTTCAATCCACCCTCTCCTGTCCTTGACATTCTAAGTAACAACTAACCTGTTTTCTGCTACAGATTTACTATGCTGGGCATACAATAGATATATATAATGTATAGTTTTTTGTGCTGGCTCTTCCACTTGGCATAATCTTTTCAAGGTTCATCATATATAGCATATGGCAGTATTGCATTCCTTTTTATGGATGAAAAATATTCCATTGTATCAGTATTCCATACACACAACAGTGGACTTGGATATTGTAAAAGTAACTACAATTGAATACTTAATATTATACATTAAATAGCATCAATAAGTAACATTTAAAATCCTTTTAACACAAGTCAAAATAAGAATATAAGAAATACATTTTACATTAAAAACCCCAAAGCACCACTTACAAAAAAGTTTCAATCATGGGTATATATTCTCTCTAGATTTCAGGATTCATAGGTCTCTAACTACAATTTAATGAACATTAATATAGAGTATCTATAGTTGGGGCAGACATTGTTTATTTGGTTGGATGGTTTTTGAGGGTTTTTTTTTTTTGTCTTGGTTTTGTTATCTTTGTCTTTCCACTGAAAGTTACTTTCAGTGAAAATAGCCAGAAACTATAAAAACCCCTGCCATTACCATAAAAGCATGGAGCAGCTCAGCAAAAGATGGGAGGCAGATTGGAAAAACATTAGTGTAGAGAGCAGAGGTAGCATTTTTCAGAACTAAATCAGTTCCCAGTAAAGACAGCAGGTAATCGAGACAGAGAACTGCAGGGGCACACAATGGAGAGTTCTATTGGACTCATCAATTATCATGAGCAATGTGCAGAACCTAACAAAAGAAATTAAGTCTGCTATAGAAATGTGACTAAACTTTATTTCCAAACTACTGCAAATCTAGAAATAAAAAATGGAAGAATTTCCTGTAGTTTATATTAGTCTTGGATATAAAGAAACAGCCTTGTAATACATGTTAGACTACAAGTAGAAACTAGATTGTTTCAGAATGAAGCCCTAATACCAATATGCATCATAGTGAAAAATATTCCTATCAGCCATGTGTGTTTAAAGGTTTATATGAGTAAATATTCTTTCTGTTGCCTGTACAAAATCGTAAGTTTAAAAAGAAAATCAAGCCATGCACCATGGCACACACCTGTAATCCCAGCACTTGACAGGCTGGAACAGGAATATCATAAGTTTGAGGCCAACCTAAACTACATAGTGAGACTCTGGCTCAAAAATTTTTAAAAACAGTGTGTTTTTAGAGATGGATATTTAGGTGGGGTGGTCCCAAATGACAGCTTCCATCAATGAGGGTAGATGAGATAAACAGTATCCCTTATACATTTTCTTAGCAAGATTCATTCTTGTGCTATGCACTACATCAACAGGAGTGTAGCCACCATACTTCTCAATAGTTGGCATAATCAAAAAAATGGCATCATTGCTAGATCACCTGTTTGAGAGTTTCTTGGTCCTTCTCCTGACAAGGTACAGGGATTGAACATAAGAGTAGTTTTTGGTACCTATGTCATCCAGATTTTAATAAAGAAATGTTTAATGAAGTATATCTCTTATTAAGATAAGGTTCTAGCTCTTAATTAGTATCCATAAAATGTGGTCTTTCATGTAATTTTTAAACTTTCCCCACCTCCATTCCTACCTCAAAATTAGATAGAACTGCAGATGATTCACTTTCCCTCAGGAAGGGCCTGGGCCATGGAGTCTGATGAAATAAATGTTAGATCTGTCTTAGTAACTCTGTCTTGTCCGTCTTGGACTGTCTCCTTATGATAGTAATAATATTAGGAAAGTCAGCAATTTTAGGAGCCTTAGTTTTCTCATATGGGAAAAGTGAAAACAATAGTGTCCTGACCTCATTAATGAGGTTGTTGTGATAACTGAATGAAAGAAAAAGTGTAGAAGTTCTTTGTAAGAATATAATGGGCAACACTGAGCATCAATGTATGAGGACAGCCTTCTTGGGCAGCTTCTTTCTTTTAACCTGTGATCTTTACAAGCTGGTCATCTAAATATTGCTATCCAAGATAATGACAAATCATTAGAACTGTAGAACTGCAGGCTTTTCCTCCTTGTTTAAGTCCACAGTTGATGGCCAGTTGCGTCTTCTGTCCCTTGAACTTTGACTTGTCCTCACAGGGAGCTTTCACTATATTGCAATAAGGAGACTGTCACAATGTAGACGCAGGCAGCCAAGACAAACATGAAGTCTGTCAAACAAGACAAGTCAAAAATTAGGCATGTAAAACATTTTTTCAAACTGATGTCCTTAAAAGAAAATTCAAATTCACAGCAAAAACTACTGCAATTTTGAATAACTTCACCTTCCCACACTTAATTGAGTTATCTCAATAAAACATTGCAAAGAGAAGATTCCTACAGGAAAACTGCCAGAGAAGAAATAATTAAAATAATTGCTATATCTAAGGGGAAATTTCTTGAACTGACTGTATTTTTCATAGTGAAAATCTTAAATCATTATAAGTTATAGTAATAATTTCCTCCACATTACAAATGCACAGTCAGCACTCTATTCCTAAATTGACTGTTACCTCTTGGGTAAAGTGAAGGTAGATTCCAAAGACAGGGAAACCTGATAGTACTGATGGTCAAGAATGCCACAGTAATTGCTCAGCTGCCTTATGTTTTAGATTTGGTCACAGACCCTACCAATGATGGCAAGAATTTGCTCCCCTAGAAACAGAGCTTTTAGAAGATCCATGAGTTTGGCTAAATTAAAAAAACAAAAAGGTTGGTATTATTAGTTACTTGATGCTCAGAGATAGTAAATTATGGAGTTAAAATGTATTAGACTTATGTCTTCCTACCCCAAATCAGCCATAGAGAACTATATAAGAATGACAATGGATTGAGCCTTTATTGAATAAGTAATATGAGCGAGGAACCCTCCCCCATTCCTATGATCAGTTTTTATAGCCTCTAAGGCTAAGTTGATTAAATTGTCTAAATTTTCAGTGCTATAATTTTCTGTACTATCTATCTGGCTTTGTATCTTGTAGTTCTTCCAAAAAAATGGGTGCATTGAGTTCTTGCCATTTATGGAATTACAAAGAGAGGTTAGGGTAAATCATATGCCTCCAGGTTTTGCAATCATGCCCAGTTCTAACCTTGTCAAACATACTTAATTGAAAGCAGCCTATGGGGAACGTGCCTTGCTGAATTGAAAGTAACTATTATTATGGCTAAATTAAGTGCAAACAAATTGTACTATAAAATATGCACAGACATCTAACACTTCAAAGTTCATGAAAAATTATTCCCTTAAGGTCCTTCATTACAATTTCTTGAATATTCTGTTCCGGATTTTGTTCTTTAAAGATTTAAAAATAGTGTGAGAAAGGAGCATTCAATTGAAAGCAGTTTTGTCTATATAATCAAATAGTTGAACGGATTTCTTTTCTCCTTTGGTTTACTTTTCCATCAAGTATATCAATTACATCACTGTCTTATGAACAAGAGACATAAAAAAGTTGGAACTCTTTGAATATTTGAAACTTACACATAAGGAAAGATTAAAAGGCTAGTATGATTTGGTTTATCCTAGAGAAAAATACTGGGAAAAACTTAAAATGTTCTCACTGAGAGGAAGACCTGCTATTTGCATTGACAAATGAGAACTGTTGAAATCAGTCATAGGTGGATATTCTTCTTTACTGGTAAATTTGACCAAAAATAGCATAGTAAATGCTAGATTAGACTTTCAAATAAGGACACAGAGTCTTTTACTATAAACTTATTTAAATCAATGCAGGTTCACCTTAGTCTATAGCTTTTAGGGAAAGACATTTTACATGAAGGAAGGAGAGAAGGTGCTGACCTAGAACAGGTCCTGTAGGTTTGATTTTATGAAACATTTGTGATTCAGAATATGAAGCCCAGCAAACCTAATTCGTTAAATCAAGATTCTTGATTGATTCAAAGATAACAAAACAGTATAAAAAGATGACTTTTTAATTCATTCTCCAGTAGAAAGATTGTACCTAAAAAAGGAAATGAATGCAGAAACAAAGAAAGAAAATGAAGGTCAAATAATTTTATATTCCACTGAGTCCTCCATTCTTAGAAATTTAACACGGTCATTTTCAGTTTTTTCTCACTACTAGTTCATTGGGGATGTTCAAAAGCTCAAATTTTGGAGTCTTTTTGTGGGTCTTGTCTTTCATTCAGAGAAAGTAAGAGAGCATATAGAATTGTCAAGCAGGTTTTTCAGGATCCTTGCTCTGCTCACCTTGCATCCATCAGAACTCAGCTGTCAGATACTGTTACTTCTTTAGTGCTAGTACAAGCAGCACACATGGTTAGGAGTTGTGTGTGTGTGTGTGTGTGTGTGTGTGTGCGCGCACACGGGAGCTGGTTGAATGGATTTTTCTGCTTCAGTTTCTTTTCTATAAAGTAAAACAAAGGTGAGAACAGTTCCACATATGCATTTCTTCAAAGCATAAGCTACCAGTGCAATACTAGAGTGCATTAGTACCTCCAGCATAAGACCACTTTTAATCCTTTCAAAATTTATTTTGTAAATAAACGTTTAATTTTTTTAGCTATAGTTTCATTTGAAAATCACACTTACTATGAATTCCACTAGAAATTCTCAGGGCTGAGCAATGAAATAATGTGATTTTTTAGCAAGTGCCAACAATTTCCAAGTGAATAGGGCCTTTATTAAACATATTTTAACACTCCTGTGGATTGATAATGTGTTCGTAGAAAAAGGCATGTTGAGCTTAGTGCAATTATCCTTCCATCCCAATTATACTGTGACATTAAATCTTGTGACATTTAATAAGAAAGGCCATTTCACCCATGGCTACCTCTAGTGCAGACGATTTATGCAACAGTGTTCCCATAGACAAAATTATGAAAAGAAGGCATTCCAAAATGCTGATATGTCTAACTGCCCATGTAAATTAAATAAGGTGTAGCAAAATTTAAAAATTGTTAATATGATGATTACCTGATACCTGAGACAAAAGAAAGATAAATTAACAGCAATGACTTTTAATCTATTACAAAATAAAACAAATAGAAATGGATAACTAATAGGATGGGAAGTTATTTAGTCAATAGGAATTTGAGTTGTTTTTCCTCCCACAGGAGGCATGATGTACATTCATCTGGCATATTTGGCCTATTACATAGTATTTATTGAGACTTAACTAAGTTTGGCATTAAACTTATAAAATGCCTTGGTTATCTTATGAAATCCTTATATTTGAGATTGAATTTCTGATCTCTTAAATTAAGGTATTTTGGTATCTTAAATGTCTAAATTTGTGTGTGTGTACTTAATATGTCAATGGTTGTATAATATATTCTCTTCCAAAGTGACAGTTTAAGGGCTGGCAGAGTATCTTAAATGGTAGAGTATCTGCCTAGCAAACATGAGGTCCTGAGTTCAAATGCCAGTCACATCAAAACAAAACAAAGTGATAAACACTGATTCCGAATTTACTAAGATTTTACTCTAAAGCTATTTGTTTGGCATCAAGTAACAAAGAGGAAATTACAGGAGTTATTGATTGAATATTTGTGAAGGTGCACATTTACTTTGATCTCTGCCCTTTATACAGTTGACATGATAGAAAAAAAATTAAATGTGACAGAAAACAAATCAGAAAATCATACATTTGGAAGGCTACATTAAACCTCAAATGACCTAGAAGAATTTTTTATCTACAAAAAAATCACACTTAATTTTGGTTTTAAAGAATGTTTTCAATAGAAATTTCTAGATTTACTAAAGCCTACTGTGTACACTAGACTGGTTTGGTCCCATCTGGCAAGGTAAAGTCCCTCATTGACTCAATGATGTGATTGGCTCCTAAGGATCTTGAACAAGTTCAGCATTTGAGAAACAAATGTCACATTTATTCGTGTATCTGTTGCTCATTCTCACCCTAAACCTTCCTTCCTAAGACTAGGACCCATGATTTAGTTATCTTCATAAAACCATGAGTAGACTGGTGGAGTGGCTCAAGTGATAGAGCACCTGCCCAGCAAGTTGAGGCCCTGAGTTCAAACCCCAATGACACATAAAAAAATAAAATAAAATAAAATCATGGCTACTATCTGTTTATTACAGTTAACACAGTCAGAAGCTCACCAATTGTCCTGATCATGTAAATATTTCTGGATATTCAAGCTGCTTAGACACAGAAACCAAAAATAATTTATTTCTTTCTATGTTTACACTATTTAGAATTAAAAGGTAACCATGAGGTAAAACCCACTGGGAACAGTTTTCACCAATGTGACCACTTTTTTTGTGCTTTTATTTATTTATTATTTTTAAATTTTGTAGTAGGGATACATTGCAGTGTTTATGAAAGTTCTTACAATATATCAAATATACCATACTGAATTCACCTCCTCCATCATTCTTCTTTATCTCTCCCTTCCCCCACCCAATGTGACCACTTTTATTGTTCTAACCAGTATGAGGTGGACAAAATCATGTCTGTTTGTGTCCTTTGTGCTACAAATAATCATAGAAAAGGCAATGCAAGTTGACTTAAGCATAAAAGGAAGCAGAGCGTAAGGTAAGTTTGGTCCAGAAACTCCAGGTATTGCACTCTGTCTCTCTCTCTCTCTTTCTTTCTCTCTCTCTCTCTTTCTTTCTCTCTCTCTCTCTCTCTCACACACACACACACACACACACACACACACATCTCTGAGGCTGGTGCACCTGTGAATTAGGAGAACTTCTAATCTCAGATCCCTTATTCAAATCAAGAGAGAAATAGAGAGTTCAGATTCAACCATTCCTCTCAAGAACTCAGAAGAACTTTCCAAAAAGACTTTCCAAGAGGTCATTTACAAATATTTCTCATATGTTGTTCTCATTGTATGTTGTTGAGTCACATATCTCATATGTTGTTCTCATTGTATGTTGTTGAGTCACATACTGTCCTTGAATTAATTGCTGGCAAAAGAGATGGAATCACCAAAGTTCGATTGCCATAAGCTTAATTTTGCTATTTTAATGTTTGCTTTCCAGGACAAGGAATTGGGATGGATGTTGTAGTACCAACCAAATGCTGATCATGATGGAGTAAATGCAAGGAACTAAGCAGGGAGAGAAGGTAGAAATAGATATGGAATGAAGGTGTTAGGGAGCTGTTAGATGCCTGTTTACACACAAAGTAGAGAAATGCAAACCAAAGAAAAGAGTGAAGTTAAAAATAAGAGTGATATATCAAGAACAGATTAAGAACTGTTTCATTAAAAAAGTAGAATACTGTACTTTTACAAAAATTTACATTTGTTAATAGAGATATTTTATTTTTCTGAAAGGAAGAAGAGAATATAGTATAAATGATGAGAGAAATGAGATAATTGGTGCTGACTTCTAGTTAATGTGAATTCATGATTTGGGGTTGGGCTAAGACATGAGAAAGACTGATTGTTCTTGTTTCTGTGGATGTGATTTTTTTTGTATGGGAAGCTTTAACCACATAAGTGTTGATATATCCGACAGTATGCTACAAGTCAGCAGAGAACAGTTAATGAGTTATTCAACTGTACATAAAATCAATGGGCTTGTCTTTGTGATGGGCTGTAATGAGCCTTTTCCTCTGCACATTGGAAAACACAAGGGTTTTTTTGTAGCTAATCTATTTCCACATCCTTTTCTGGATTTCTGTTTCTAGGAAGAGATTTATCATTACACAATCAAAATTTTGTGTAGATACCAGTCCCAAAACGTACAGTTTCTATCCAAACATGTCAATACAAAGGCTGAGAAAACTGATGAATTCCCCTCTTCAAAGAAGTAACTGTCACTAAGACTAGCAATAGTTAAATGTCAACAGCCATAAGATTTACTCCAATGGCATTTGAAGCTGGAAGAACCACAGCTAACAGTGGCCATCATCCCCAAATGTCTCCTTCTTCAACAAGTTTAATCCTAAACCAACCCAGACCTCAAAATATCAGATAGCATCTCAAAAATGAGATATATCTGTGTTTGGAACCAGAGCCTACAGCTAGAGAAAAACCACACAGAATCTAGGGGATTAAAATCTCTGCCACAGGCCATCCAAACTGTCAGATATCAGAGGTCACATGGTCAACTTCAGGGCAAAATTTGTTTTTTAGGATAATAAAGGAAATTCTCTTCCTAATTTATTTGGATAAAAAACAAGCCTATATTGAGAATCCAGTTATGTGATTAATTTTTATGTTAATTGAGTTTGCTAAAAAAGTGTTTCATTGATCACTTGCCTATGCAGCATAATCTTATGTGCACTTCCTCAAAGTATGTTATTTTTAACCAACAGCCTTTTATAATAGAACATTTTATACCTGTTAATATATAGCAATCTTCTCTTTCTGGAAATTACCTGGAGCCTTTCATCATTTTCTTGAAATTCCCCTTCTGGCCAAATCCAGGCTGCATGTTGGAGTTTCATTTATGAAAGTACTGAAAAGGCACGAAAAGTCATTTTTGCATTAAGTACCTGGCATGATGGCTAGTTTCTGTAGAAATATCCATATACAGATTATTTGTGGTATAATAAGTAGACATTGTCAGAGAGTAAGTAGTTAGAAAATGGTGTGCCTGCAGTGCAAAGCAAAAGAGGAATATCTGAGTATTTCTGTGTGCCAAGCACATTCTGAAGTGAGGAGTGCCCTGGGGTCACACAGTTCCCTCTTGGCCAAACAAGCTTAAGCTTTGTAGCATTGAATGAGCAATACTATCACAGACCTGCAATGCACCATAAGACAACCTTCTTTAGTAAATCCTATAACATTTTCATGTTTGAAACCCCTAGCTTCTAAAATAAGCATCTCATATCTACCTCTTAGTCACCTTCTATACTACTGCTGCAGTGGTAAATTGGGTTAGTGCACCAGAAACACATTACCTTAACCTTAAGGATGGCTTTGCCTTTGAAAGGTTGTTGCCCCCTTGTAGAGTTGAAGCAGATATATTTCAGACCTGGAGCCTCAAAAAATCATTTACAGTCTGGGAAATAAAATCCATCATATTGCTTCTTTGATGAAAAAGAACATCCAACAGATTGCTTAATTTGACAAAAGAGAACAAGTGGTCTGTTGATGCATTGGTTTAGTTCCTGACATTACTAGGAGACAACTGATAAAAATGTCTTCATATATCATCATTAATAGCAGGACTTTTTTAAGGGATTAGGAGATAGCCTGTGGATAAACGAAAGAATTAACTTACTTCATTCTGAAGCAGTATGCAGATCCATCTTCCGTTGTTAAAGAGCAGTTAAGAAAATTACCAGTGCCTTTGAATGATCAAGTTTGTGGCTTTTATCACTAGATGGTTAATTTATGGATGGTAGACCTAAAATATCCAATATTTTCTTCCCTGTGGTGATATGTTTATAGTAAATTAGACATTAACCTTTTAAAACTTTTGCCTGGAACCAAGAATCAAATGGTTTTAGCAAATATTATTAGGGCCCATTTATTATTTTAATTTTTTGTAATGTTGAAGTATATTTCCATTTACTAATACAGCTCCATTGCTGTACTTTTGCATGAAATTCCAGAATGCAAACTGACTAGTTTTCTGATAATGTTTTATGTTGTAATTCCCATTAAAATACTAAATACACAGGGCTCTCTACTTGCTTTGCATAGGGTAAATAATCCAGATTTCTATGTGACTTAAAAATCTGATATTTGAGAAGTATCCCAATATTCTTTTGTTTTCTTTTCAAAAATATTAAATATATTTTACTATTTTCAGATATTCTATAATATTTATATGAAAGTTTAACAAGGGAATATTTTTTAAATCCTCTTTGTATTAACAAGTAATACTTTGATATTAATACCAATGTCAGACTCTTAACAGTGGATCATGGAAGAAATTTTGAAGATATAATAGCCTGAGTCATTCTTAACCTTCCTTTTTTGCACTTTCTACAGTAGCTCCTGTTTTATCATCTTATTTAAACAGTAAGTCTTAAATACTTTTATTCTGCTTCAGAAATCTCTAAAACTGAATTTTTATTGGTGTGTTATTAGAAATATATACTATATGTAGAAAACATTTTAATCAATGTGTCCTATTCTGTGTCCATTTCTTTAAAGAGGTAACCATTCAGATGAGACTATTGAAAGATTCAATAAGCAATCAACCTTGAAAAAGCCCTATGCTAGCTGGTTCCAAATCCTATCATATAACTCTGGACTAGAAAGTCTGGAATTATTTAAAGGATTCAAGAAACTCATGAGAGAGGAATATATAATTATTGTATGTGGAAAAAATAGAGATTTGGGCATTTGGTATTTTCCCAGAAAGTAATGGGGCAAGTAAAGAAAAAGGAAGAAAAAATGTGTTCCTCGAGAGAGAAGAAAAAAGGAGCTAGTGTTAGAACAATATATAGTCTTAAAAATGTGCACATTTCTGACCACTGTAATTCAACTCTAAGAAATTTATCCAATGAATAGATGGAAGTATGGATGGATCAGAAATACATAGATGGATAGATGAGAAATACAGATAGATAGATAAACAGATAGATAGACTCTATAGGTTACTTCTAAATAAATAAGTTCCACATTAATATGAATAGAAAACCTATGAACATATAAATATTAAAAGAAAGCATGAGTTTAATAATAAGTAATATACTGAGAATTAATGCCTAAACATAGTACCATAGCAAGAAATGATAACTGAAAAAATTGTTGGGTTAACCACATAAAATATAAAACTTTGTGAGTCACATCTGACACCATTTACAAAGTTGAAATCAGGGTTGGGGATGTAGCTCAGTGGTTTAGTACTTCCCTACCATTCACAAGGCTTTGGGGCCAATCCCTAGTACCACCAAAAGAAAAAGTTGAAATCAAGAGCTGAGTGAGTAAAAAGTGTGGTTGTAGTAATATGCACTAAAATACTACTCTGCCTTTAAAAAGAAGCAATGTCTGTCATTTTAATGCTGTACACAGTCTAGAGGACATTATGTCCTCTAGAAGAAGCAAGGCATAGAAAGAAAAATATTACACACGGAAATTTTTTTACTGTTGTACGGGGGTACATTGTGGCATTTACAAAAGTTCTTACAATATAGCATAGTTGAATTCATGCCCTCCATCATTCTCTTTTATCCCCCTCACCCATTCCTATAATAGTTTCAACAGTTCTGTTTTCCATTTACATACATGATACATAGTATTTCCATCATACTCACCGCCTATACCCTTTCTTTATATCCTCCCTGCTCCCACTGGTACCAACACCACAGATAGGACCTGTTTTGCCTTCCTGTTCTCTGTTGCTTTTTTTTAATGACATTTCTGTTTGTTTAAGATACCTATGCAAGGCAGGTTACGCTAAGGTGCACAATGGCACTTTTCCATGTAATCTTGAAAAATTGAACTTGTAGATGCAGAGAGTAGAATGGTGATTACCAGGGACCTGAGAAGAAAGGGGTTGAGGAGAGGTTAAAAGAAGATGCAAACTTTAAAAAGGAGGAATGAGTTCAGATATATTAAGCAATATGGTGAATATAATATAATGTAATTAATATGATACAATATAATTAAAGTAATATAAAGGAGTTGCATACTTGAAAATTACCGAGAGTAGATTTTAAATACAAAAAACTAGGTACGTTTCATGATGGATATGTTAATTTGCTTCATTTTAGCCATTCTGCAATGTATGCATACATCAAGTGTTGTACAATATAAACAGATGCAAGTTTTATTTGTAAGAGGTAGAAAGGAGAAAAATAGAAGGAATGAGCCAATTCGGGTTATTATACATATATACATGGAAATGTCACAATGGAACTCCCTTAAAAGTTTGTATCAATTCATTTATAAATTTATTTGTATCAATAATTTATAAATCAATTTCATTGCACAAGTATTTCACTTCTTTAATTTTATTCCTAAATATTTTAATTGCTTTGATGCTATAAAGTAAATAGTATTGTTTTCTTAATTTTCTTCTCTAATTTGTCTGTTAGTATACAAAATGCAACTGATTTTGATTCCTGATTTTGTATCCTGCAATTACTGAATTTTTTTATAAGTTCTAACAGCTTTTATGTAGAATATAGGGTTCTCACATATAAAATCAAGTCATCTGTGAAGAGAGATAATTTTACTTCTTTTTGAATTTGCATGCCTTAATGTCTTTTTCTTACCTAATTGTTCTAAATAGAATTTCTAGTGCTCCTAGCAGTAAGAGCAACTATTCTTGCCTTGTTCTTGAGCTTAGAGTCAAAAGTATAAATTGAATCTATTAAAAAATTTACCAAGCCCTATCTAGCTATCTTAATCAAAGAAAAAATGTCTTTTTTTTCAAAAGTGGAGACTAGAAAGTTAAAACAGGTCCCATCTGGGCACTGGCACCAGTGGGGGGGGGAAGATGTAAATAAAGAGTGTAGGAGGGGAAATGTAGTGGAAATATTATGTACTCAAGTATGTAAGTGGAAAAATGAGACCTGTTGAAACTCTTCCAGGAATGGGGGGAGGAGTGATAAAGGAAAATGATGGAGGGGGTGAATTCAACTATGATATATAATATAATAGCTTTTCTAAATGTCACAATGTAACCCGCAATACAACAATAATAACAAAGTTAAAAGTTTAAAAATAAACTTTAAAATGAGGACAGAATGCAAATCTTGTCTTTTAAAGTAACAGTAATAACCATACATTTTAGCATTTATAATGTGTCAGTACTTTAATGCATTAACTAAATGGAAAGCTCTCTGTCACAGGTAGAATATTACCCAATTTTATAAACAATGAGTCTGAGCCATAGAAAATTTTCCACTTGCCCAAAATTAGATTAGTAGCAAGTTTTGGAGCCAGGATTTGAACCCAGTTAGACTGGCTATTAAGACTATCTTTCCATTCTGATACATACCTCTCAACACTCGAGTTATCACAAAATAAAGGTAAGTGATCAAATAGAATAATAAGCTAATAAATATTAATTCACTTTGTAAAATGGAAATAATAAAGTCAATAAGACTTTAGAAAATGTTAAATAATGATTATCCAAGAACAAAAGCATAAAAAGAATTAAATATCTGATTTTTCAGATCAGTAATGATGAAAATGTTTTAGATCTCCTGAAGAATTAGATTTGGAGAAATAGGAACTCTTCATAAGTTATGTTGATGGATGAATGTAGTGATTATTGCCCTGAGAAATTATCAAGCAAGCATGTGTGTGCTCATCATGAAAGATACACACCAAACCATTAATGGTAGTTCTCATTGATGAGAATCTTTATTTTTTTCAGTAAACGTTCTTGTATTTTTATGCTATTTGAACTTAAGGTGTAATACTTATATAAGCAGAAACAAATACAGAAAATATTTTTTCTCAACAATATTTGAGTTGGTTCAAATCTCCTCTTAACTTTATTATATAATGCTTTGAAGTAGAAAGAACCATACCAGTTAGTAATGCTTTTGGCTGAAAGAAATGTAACCAAAAAATAATGTCTTACAGAACAAAGGTATTTGGTTACATCATAACTTTATATATGGAAGTAGGCAATTCCACATTTGATCCAGCAATTTGGCAATATCTTGAAATAAATAGGAATTTTCTATCACCCTCACCTTGGTGGCTTTTCTACAGTACACTTAAAGTTTACAGTCTTAAGATGGCTGCTTCAGATCTCCTCCAACACATCCACCCTATAACCATATTAAAGGCAGTATAATGATGGAGAGGGTGGGGAAGAATGGTTCTTCCTGTTGTATTTTCTTTCTTTCTTTTTTTTTTTGAGGTCTGACTATTTACTTATTACACTTAAAGATTCTTCTTGTTGACTGGACTCAGATTTAGAAGTAGAAGTTCTCAGAGAATACAGTCTTCTTCTCTTCTCAGTCTGTTCCTGGTGTTTTTCTTTGGCGTCCTTCATTCTCTTAGCCAAAAGTTTAGCTTATTCTGCAGCCTCTTCCTTATTTTCCCTAATATGTTGTTTCTTCACAGCAATACTCGGCGTTTGTGATGCAGGACACATGGACTAACAAGACACTGAATTTCTTACCATCTTTCTTCAAGGGCTTTTTAACAACATATTGGTGGCCATCTTCTTCAGAGAGACTGAAAAGAGTCTGCTAGCTCTTTTTGGCCCCAGAGGATGAGAGGCACAGTAGTATTTGTCAGCTCAGGAATATCCTTCTCTCGTTTTTTTATTTTTACAATAACAAAGTTGAGAACACTCAGGTTGACATCCACAATGCAACCTGGAACAGATTTGGGCTTTCTCTCTCCAGCTCTCCTTGAGAACAGGAATGCCCCTTACCACATATCCCTTCCATTGTTCACCCAGAGCATCAGTGGCTACTTTTATGGACATCTACTTCTCAACAGAAATTACTAAGTTTGCATTCAATGAGTTTCTGACAGTCAGTGACTTGGAAGAATATACTCAGCTTCATCTTGGTGCAGCTGCTTGCCCAAAGGTACCACAAAAAAGAGCCCTTCTGGTGTATTTTCATCTGAAAAGACGATCTCTCCCAGAGTTGCACTGTCTGAGGAACTTCCTCTTATGATAACAGGCCAAACTCCCATATCTGCTCTTAAACCTATCATTGGCAAAGAGGCATGGGAATCACACTGTGTGCTTAGAATAATTATAGGTGATCCTTGGGTTGGGGCAGGATCTTCACTGCACTTTCAAAACAGTTAAAGATACCTAACTATTCTGCCCTCACCTGTACAAAATCAGAATTGTGTTATCAGTCAAGAAAGGGTAGAATAAAATTAGTGTCTCCTACAAAAACCAAAAATTCTGTTAGTACAGGGAAAAACAAATACAATAAAACCTTCATAACACCTTTATTGGAGAGTACGATAGCCCACATCTCAAGTGAAACACATTCCTTTTATAATTTGTAATTTGAAGACACAGAATCATAGACATTTAGAACCATGGGGAACGTAAAAATCACGCAGCCTAATTCACTTAATTAATTAATGAGGAAAGTGGGGTCCAGCAAGGTTAGAATCTACTCCACATCACTTGTCTCTAATTAAAGGACCGTCTTCTGATTTGCTTTTGTCTCTACAATGATTGAATTTAGATAATTAAAAACCAATGTTACAATGGGCTTCCCCTCATTATTATCTTGTCAAACTTTCTTGTTTCTGGATTAAGATTTTTATTTACTATGTCCTGGCTTTCTCTCACTTTAGTCTTTATTAAATCCAAGTGGAAACTTGTCACATTTTACCTTATTAAAAAGAAAAGGTGGGTGTGATGGCCCACTTCTGTAATCCCAGCTTTCAGGAGCCAGAGGCAGGAGGATCATGAGTTTGAGGCCAGCCTGGGCTATATGGAGAGACCCTGTCTTAAAAAAAACAAACAAGAAAATAAATAGAAGCAAAAGTGCAAAACACTTTGAAACTTTTTTTTTCTTTCTTTTTGTTGCCTTTCCCACTATAAAAATCTCTTCGTTGAACCTCAGTTCCACTCCATTGCTTGGTGTATGTCCTCAGTCCCAAATCCTTCACAGTGATTCACTCATTTTTTATACAAAATTGCCAAAAACATGTTAGATCACAGAATATTTTAAGTTTTTTAATAAATTCAGATTTAGAGAAAGAGTGCAAAAAAAGCAAAGAATTTCCTTGTATACTTAATCTACTCAAATATTAAAAATTGACCATATTTGCTATATTATATCTATATGTGTAATTTTTGCTGAACTTTTAGCAGTATAGACATGAAACCCTTTTGCTCTAAAATTCTTCTGTATATATTTTCTAACATTTTCTTACATAATCACAAAACAATGGTCAAAATCAGGAAAGTAACAGCAGACTGGAGACATTGCTCAGTACATGCTTAGCAGGCACAAGTTCCTGATTGCCACCCCCAGCACCACCAAAAAGAGTGTGTGGGGGAGGAGATGAAAGAAGAAAGGATACAGTAATTCATTCATTGCTGTTGCCTAATCTACAAATCTTATTCAAATTTCAGTAATTCTACCACTGATGTTTTCGTACAGAAAACATTTTTTTTCCTAGTTTAGATCAATCCAGTAATATGTGTTCAATTCATGTCTTTTTTTTTTTTTTTTTTTTTTGGCAGTACTGGGAATTGAACTTGGGCTTCATATTGCTAGGCAGTTCTCTACTGCTTTGAGCCACACTTCCAGTCCAGCTTTCATGTCTTTTTAATCTTCTTTTATCCAGAGCATTTCATAATCTCTCTGTTTTTTATATGGTTGGATTCAAGTTAAGCATTCTTGTAGAAATAATAGGGAAGTAAAGTTGCAGCCTTCTCAGTGCCTCAGAAAGCAAACTATGTCAATTTTTTTTCCTTTACTGATGATGTTAATGTCGACGATTTGATTAAGAGGTGTCTTACCAGGTTTCTAATTGTATTTTCTTTGTTTAGGTAATAAGTGTCTTAGGGGGAAATACTTTGAAACCATTTAAATGCTGTTTCTCATCTACCACAACCACTACTTCTGCCTAAAATAGTTATCACTAGGGAAGTCAACGAATGATTTCCTAACCATGTTTTCCCAACTATGTTTATTAGTTGGCATTCTACTGTAAGAAGCAGATATCCCAACTATCTTCAATTTGTATATTTTTATCAGCATGGATTCCTAGATTTTTCTTTTATTCTGTAAATTATACTACAGTTACAATTTTGACAATCAAATTGGCCCAGATTTCACCAGTGGAAACTCCTTCAAGCTCCAAGAAGCCATCTGTGTCCATCCCAGCTCTACCCTTTTCCCACTGTAAGACTGATGGTAAATTAGCTTAACCTGTATAAACTCCAATCCAAATAGTAAAACACTTCAATGTGTATAGCATCTAACACTATCTCAAGATGTCACACCCAAATGCCATGACCCCATCTGATAAATACTTGACTCTAAACCTGGCTCATTTTTCATTGCAAATCTTCAATAACATACATTAATTATTACTATTTACCAGAAATAGTTCCATAGAAATGTAAACTAGGACAGTGAACATTCTGCTTGAGTATGTTGACTTCTTTCTGTTTATATGCTGTATATATTCACAGTTTTAGCAAGACAGTAATAGAATGATAAAATTCAATCGCTAGATTCCTAGCAACAAATGCCTTGAGTATTTGTGTAAAGTTTTTGTTTTGATTTTGTTCTGTTGTGAATGTGTTTGTGAAGAACTTATCCTCTCCTGTGATTCCAAGCATACCTGGATTCTGATGACTTTCACAATATAGCTACAATTCAGAAATACCTTTGGTTTCCCTCCACATTGAGGGCCGTCTTAGCACATTTACTGTACTTTCTAACATTTATTACAATTTGCAATTAGATAATTTTGTGTAATCGTGTATAAACACTCTCACATTAGAGGGCACTAGATACTAAGGTGCAAAAGGATAGGGACCAGGTCACTTATACATTCAATACCCATGGGAGTGCCTGGCCATAATAACTGCTTTCAAAAGAATGCTGTATAAAAATATTTTTGTATCAAGAAATATTTTTGAGGACTCAAACCTGCATGTACATTACACTTTGCTTTCCCCCACTCCACAGTCTCAGCATTGTTACTGAAAAGAGACAATTAGCCTGATGGATAAACAAAAGTAAGTGCAATTTTCACTGCTTCTGTGATTGTGAAAATGGACATTTATCAGATACCTTATGGCACTTCTGCCATGCATACTTATGTGTGGAGACCCCAATATATAGAAATAATCACATTGTTTCTTATACTATTGCAATGTGATATTATTGTATTATGTTTCCCCTCAATGTCTAGTTTAGCATCTAGAAATGGGTGGTGTTCAGTACATATTTGTATAACCACTGAGTTTGCACATGAAGCAGAAAAAATATTTTGGATAAAGGACAAAAGCAGGCAAATAGATGTGTCAACCTTTAAAATTGCCATTTGGTCCCAGGTAATTTTATTCTCGTATCCTGTCTGAACATCTTATTCCCCAGCTATTCACATGATGATCTTTACTGGAGATGAGAAAAGGCCAATGCAGAGCAGGTGCTTGCATGGTGGCATCCTCATATTCACAGCCATTGAGTCGCATTGCGTGTTTAGCAGATGGATGTCACCAGCTCAGATTTCTGGGCTGTGTATAGAATTGATGAATGGTTTAATGTTACACAGGTGAGTTTTTTCTAAGTACCAATTATCTATTGTGAAAAGATTTTTGTATAGTATAATGTAATTAATCCTTTAATGTACTATTCAGTCATTCAGTCAACCTGACTCTATCTCCACAGAGCTTCAATCTAGTAAGATTGGTAAACATTAAACAAATAAACATATACATACATACACCTAACTGCTAATCACATTAAACTATAAAAAGCACGTCATGAGAAATATTAGCAGCAAAGGCCTACTTTAAATTGGATGGTTAGGAAATCACCTCTTGGAGCTTTTGTTGGGTTTTTGTTTTGTTTTGTTTTGTTTCTTTGTCTTAGACAATAGTTTAAGAACCCAGGACTTCCAAAAGCAAGGTTCTGGCAGATTCAGCATTAAATGAGGGTCCTCTTACTGGCTTGGAGACAGCCACCTTCTCACTGCATCCTCATTTATGAGAGAGAGATAGAGAGAGAGAGAGAGAGAGAGAGAGAGAGAGAACGCTCTGGTGTCTCTTCTTAAAATTGTGGCTGATGCATGAGAGGAAGGAGAGGAAGCATTCCCAGGTGAAGGTAAAATGTGAAAGCATGGCTGGGAACCTGTAGGTGGGAACAACTTGGGCCACAGAACAGAAAAACAGCACCATGCATAGCTAATCCACAGCACTAAAGAGGAAAAGTGGCTGGAAAGGAGGCAGAGACCTAGACCTGAACCATGTCCTTAGATACTGTGTTGAGGATCTGGGATTGTACTTTTTTCTGAGGGAAAGAAGAAATTGTGAATAATTTTAAGTGGGGACATCACGTGGTTCAAGGTAAAGCTAGTTCTCCTTATCATAGATTCCATATTTTCAAATTTGCCTACTGGCTAAAATTTGTAACCTCAAAATTCAACACATGTGGCACATTCATGGTCACAGAGCAGTGAAAGTTTTGAGTCATTTGCTGCACCTATTCCAAACTGAGAAAGAACAAGGTGACCCTATAGCTTCTTATTTTAGCTCTCATGTTACCCTGTTTTCTGGTCTATTTAGTACCCCTTTTTCAAACTTTTGTGTTTTTTATTAGCAAATTTGCCTTTAACATGTTCTCCCAAGCTGAGTGCAATGGCTTAAACCTGTAATCCTAGCTACTCTGTAGACAGAGATCAGGAGAATTGTGTTTGAGGCCATCCCAGGCAAAACATTTGGGAAACCTCTTCTCAACCAGTGTAAGTGTCATGTACCTGTCATATTAGACACATGGGAAGCATAAATAAGAGGATCATGGTCCAAGCTGGCCCTCGTAAAAACAAGCCCCTATCTGAAAAAAGGGCCAGAGGTGTGGCTCAAGTCACAGATTGCTTGTGCCTAGCAAGCATGGGGCCAATAAAACCTCAGTACTACAAAAAAAAAAGTATGCCCCTCCCCATGTATAGGGCTGAAAGTCTGTCTAGTATTCCTAAGTATAAGAAGGCAGTGGTATACTTTACTGAGAAAATATATGAGTTGATAACTTTCACTCAGGCATAAATTACAGTGCTGTTATCCATGAGTTTAGTGTTAGTGAGCCAACAATATACATTAAATAATTTGTTTTTAAACAGAAACAAACATAAAATAAGGCTATGTATTGATTGGTTGATGAAAACATTGTAAGCCAAAGGCTCACAGAAATATAACTTTGTATTTCCCCTAGGAGCAATGGATAAGTATTTGCTAATTCTTTATACTTTATAGTAATTCTATAAAATGTAACTACTGTGAATAATGGGAATCACCTGCATATGTTTAAAAGGTCACCTGGCTGCAGTATTGAGTATGGACAAGAGTGCAAGCTAGAAGCTCTATTAAGATATATCTCAATAACCAATATGGAAAAAGAAGGTGGCCTATACTGGTATGATGGTGGAGATAGATGTAAACAGACACATTTGAGAGTTTAGGATATACTAGACATGAAGACCCAGGAAAAGGTTTCTGACCTTGTCAGTTGTTCTGTTTCAGGTACCCAGAACCCATTCTCCCAAGGAAATTTATGGTATATAATTGTTATATTATAAGAAAACCAAATGTGGACTAATAATTTAACTATTTAACATCATATATAAATATGACTTTTTAAAAAGTCCTCAAAGAATAATACTGATATTAGCCATATCATATGGACTACAGTTGATACCATTTTTAATGTGGTCTTTTTTTCAGTTTGTTGTCCATATTTTATTTTATCATTTTTACATTTACTCATACGTGTATACATTATTTGGATGCTCTTCCCCCCCACCTCCCCACCTTAGGGCAGAACCTGTTCTGCCCTCTTATTCTCTAGCTTTGTTGAGGAAAAAACATAAAAGATAGTAAGAAAAACATAGCATTCTTGCTAGTTTGAGATAAAGATAGCTATACAGGGAGATTCATTGTGTTGTTTCCATGAATATATGTATTACAACCCACATTGGTTTATCTCTACCAGACCTCTTCAGTACTTCCTAGTCCTTTTCCCATAGTGGCCTCTGCCAGTTTAAGATTACTATATTTGCTCTTCTACTGAGAGCACATCAACCATATTCAAGTTTTTGTTTTCCTTCCCTTCCCCTATTCCTCCTGTGTGCATTCTGCCCTTAGTGTGTGAGCCATGTTCAATAATATCACTGCACTTGTTTTAGGTCTATAAGCCACATATGAGGGAGAACATGTGATTTTTGGCCTCTAAGCCTGACTAACTAACTTCATTTAAGGTGATGTTCTCCAATTCCATCCATTTACTTGCAAATGACAAAATTTTATTCTTTGTGGCTGAATAAAATTCCATTATGTATAAATACCACATTTTCTTAATTCATTCATTGGTAGTGGACCAACTTGACTGTTCCTATAGCTTGGATATTGTGAATAGTGCTGCAATTAACATGGGTGTAGTAAATAAATAATAGTAAAAAAGCATGCCTCTGTAGTAACTTTAGTCACATTCCTTTGGGTATATCCCTAGGAGTGGTATTGCTGGATCATATGGCAGATCTATTTTTAGTTTTTTAAGAAGCCTCCATATTGTTTTCCATAGTGGTTGACCTAGCTTACTTACATTCCCACCAGCAGTGTATGAGGGTTCCTTTTTCCCCACATCCTCACCAACATATGTTGGTGGTGGTGTTCTTGATGGTAGCAATTCTAACAGGAGTGAGGTAGAATCTTAGTGTCCTTTTGGTTTGCATTTCCTTTATGGCCAGGGATTGTGAGCATTTTTTCATTTTTTTATTGCAGTAGGTATTTGGAGTTCTTCGCTTGAAAAGTTTTGTTTACTTCAGTTGCCCACTTCTTTATTGGGTCATTGATTTTTGGAAAGTTTAGTTTTTTGAGAGCCCTGTATATTCTGGTTATCAGTTCTTTGTCTGATGTATAGGTAGCAAAGATTTTCTCCCATTCTGAAAGGCAACCTCTTCAATTTAGAGACCAGTTCTTTTGTTGTTCAGAAGCTTTTTAATTTCAGGTAGTCCCATTTATCCATCCTTTCTTTTAGTTGCTGAGTTGCTTAGTTCTACTGTGGAAGTCCTTGCCTATACCTATTGCTTCCAGTGTATTCCTTGCCCTTTCCCACAGTAACTTCAAGGTTTTGGGTCCCATAATTAAGGTGTTTAATCCACTTTGAGTTGATGCTTGTACAAGGTGACAGGAATGGATCCAGTTTCAGTTTTCTTAATTTATTTATTCTTTTAACATATATTTAATTGGCTTTCAATGGCTATCAAATCAGTCTCTGTCAAGAAATATCTTCTTCACCAACTTGCAGCTCCACTACTAACCAGTCTCTAAAAGCAAGTTTTTTTGTTTTTGTTTTCGTTTTTTTTTTTTTTTTTTTTTGTCTTATAATCATCTTGAGAACCTCAAAAATGTATTTACTTTCCCACCATCAACCTGAAGGGTGCTTTCCTTTCCAGAGTGGACAGTTTGGTATATTAAGCAAAATTGCTAGCTGCAAATTATGATATTGTGATATTGTGAAGTGCCCATCTTTTCTATTATAATCAATGTAATTAAGGTTTTATTTTTTAATCAGAGCGGTTTCTGAAAAGAAAATAGTCATTGATTAATCCTTTTGCCACCAATCATGAAGACTTTTTATTAACTAAAAATAAAATCTAAGAATGTTTAGTCACAAAGATTAAACAATAAAGGCAAAACATACAGTTTTAACAAAGAACTGGCTTTGGAACATATGCAGAGACATTAGTTACCTTCTCAGCTTGATGCTCCTTTCTTGTCAGCAACAGTTCAATTTTGTACAGGTGGTCTCCCCCACATGCCCATGCTCTTGGGTGAGACCGCCAACACCAGGTTTGGAACTTGAACTACTTTACTCAATGAAGGTCATTTCGTCTTTCTACTGGGGATTGATTTGGTAATAGTCATGTAAACTAACTCTGGCCAAAGAACCATGAGAAGTGTACTGGAGTCATTTAAGAGTGGTTTTCCACTGGAAAAGAGATATGTGAAAAGAAACATTTCTGAATGTTATGTGGGCCATTGCTGTCAGAGATACATAAGCCATCTTGCAGCTTTCACAACTCAAGTATGAGGAAAAGCTAATGCCTTCAGGAATGACATTAAAACCTCAAACATGATGTCACTTTTGAGTTTTTTAATTAACCATACCCACAAGGATTTTTTTTCTTCAGTTTATTGTTATTAGTGTTTAAGTTATTTTGATTTGAGTCTTCTGTGACTTGGTAGCTTAAAGCATCCTAATATGAACCACAATTTAGGATTTTACTATTTCATACTTACCAGTTACAAAATGTTCATAATTGTACATTTAAACATCTCTGAGAAGGAGACACATTACAACTGAGAGGATATTTGATTCAATGAACTTAAGGATTATTTTTCTGGCTAAATTACCATATAAAAAACTATTATGTTAAACAAAGGCGTCCCAGTGACATGTTAAGTTATGTATCCAGTGGTAGAATCTAAGGCCCTTGATAAAAAAAATAAGATAATAAGATAATGTATAACCCATTATATTAGTTATTGAATGATGACTATAAAGTATAAACTGTAATGATGAACTTAAGATGAAATAGTCAAGATTATTGTTTTAACCATGATATTAACTATTAACTTCAGCCAGAACACAAATGAAATAAAAAAGGATACTTTTCAGGAATACTGAAAAAATTCAAGAAGATTGTTCAGGTTTAATTTTGAAAGATGCATGCATATATTTAGACAGGCTAAGGATATTCCAAGAGAAGAATGCTACCCAAACAAAATTATAGAACCTGCAATGGCCATAGTATTTTCCAGAAATAGACCCAAATGAAGATGCTATAACAGGGCTAGGGTTAGCAGGTAAGCTAGAGACAGATGTACACTCACCATCAAGTTCTATATTCCAGGTTGTCCAGAAGGATAGTATTTACATTCTTACTATTGAGTCTTGAAGATTATTACTTTTCCACTCTCATTAATATTGAATACCCCAAAAACAACTTTCCTTAATGTGTTTTTTAATAGTTCTTCCAAGAAACTTGTGAGAGCACAGTACAGCACTTGAGAGGAAACTACAACTAAACTCATAGTAACAATAATTAAAATGAAAATCAGAATAATTCACTTATTTTACATGCCAGCTAGCTGGATATTATTTTATCTAGCATGCAAAGTGACTTCATGGCATGCACATAATCATTTAATTTGTGAGAGAACTCAGTATAATTACCTGCCCAAGGTTAAACAAATAGCAAACAAAAACTAGAATTTGTCTCCAGGTCTAACCTCCAAACTTAAATTTATACCCACTATATCATACTAGCTCCCAATCTCTTTGCAAGCCTGGCTTTAAATAGGTGAGAGTAGCTCTTTGTTTTGCCATATTGGAAAAGAGGGGTTAGAGGTATTTTGTTTTTCATTTATTTGCTCTTTTGCAAAGTCTTGTTTTCTTTAGTGTGCTATTTGCATTAAACTATATGAAGAATACTTATAAGAAATATCTAGTATTTATTACTAGGAAATAACCTATAATTACCTATTTTATTTTTTAAAATTACTGAATAGCTGTCCATAGATTGGTCAATCCAAACTGATAAGCCAGCTAGTGATTTTCTATCTGCTTAAAGTATTTACTATTCCCTTGGGCCAAATTTCATTCCATAAAGAACAGAGGGCTAGGTCTAATTGGAGAATAAATCACAGGCATGCATCATGAGCAATATAGATTTTATTTTATTTTCTACAAATAACTTGTCATGGAGATGGCTTGAACTTCAGAAAAATTTTGGAGTTCTGCAAACTAAAGTACAGGTAGAATAGAAAAGTGTGAACCCTTCCATCTTTTTCTTTCAAATAGTTTAAAATCCGAGTCATGTACTTTTTTTTTTTAAGTGTAGACCAGCCTGCAACTCTAAAGGCCACAAAATGCCATAGAAATAAAAACGGATGGCTAACCTTTGAAGCAGTGCTAACCTGGCCATAGTCATTCTGACCTTCACTGTTCAATCCTTCTGCAACAACTTTATTACACCTTTATTTGGAATGCTTTTAAATATTATGTAATAGGCTAGAATACTTTTCTTTTTTGTTGTTCATTTATTCACATGTGCATACATTGTTTGAGTCATTCCTCCTTAATGAAACATCCGTGTTCAATGTAGTGATGCAAAACATACCTGTGTTCATACATGATTACTCAATCAGTAAAATAAAAATATAAGATGGCAAAATATCAGAGGATGAACTTAGATACTAAGCACTAAATGGAAGCAACCCACACAACTGATTTGTATTTTTATATCCAGAAGGAAAAATTCACTAATGCCCAACTGTTTCCCATGTCAAAGAACAGCTTTAGGTTAGTGTTGTAATTAATCATATTGCATGATGTATTCCAATCTCTAGTTTCTCTGCTGTTTTTAGTAATTAATTTTCTTCCCTTTAATCTTTGGAAAGTGACTTTTATTTCCTTTTCCCATTTAATTTCTGTAATGATTTTATATTGACTTCAAAATTATCTCTGGCTATGGCAAACAAAGGTGAGGCTATGGTAATCAATGTATAGAGATATTTGTGATTCTTGCTTTCTACTTGAAGCCAGGTCATATAAATTAGAAACTACCCCAAATGACAGAAAAATTACAACATATAGGCATATATATAACATTTTTTTCACATCAGGAATCTCAGAATCTAAGCCATAGCAATATTTGCAGAAAACTCCAAAACAATTTCACTTTGAAGGGAACAATTTTCAGCTCAACTGAAACTATAATAAAGAGTTGGGAAAAGAAAAAGAGAAAATTTGAGAAACATAGAGTAGGTCAGGAACAGAATAAAAAATATTTTAGTAAATACTGTATTTTTTCCTTTCTTTTTTCATTAAAGTGACAGATTTTTTTCACTTTAAAAGATAAATTTCTATTAACAGATTCATAACAATAGCTGTAGTTGCAAATCAGCCCCACATGGATCTTCTCTGCTGCCCCCAGTAGACATGTGTTTCAGCTTTATCCTATAGTCAGAACCTTGGCACTCGACAACATCAATGCATTTCCTCATTTGCTCCATCTTCTAATATACAACAAAAAAATTTATTACATAAATGTCAAGATCTCTATGTTTCTATGTCAAAATTTTGTGTCTGGATAATATATTTTGAGCAACATTATCTATCTGGACTGAAAATGATGCCAAAGAAGCAGATTTCACCAGAAATACATCTGGAGAGAACACATAGTTCATTTTATTTCCTGAATCATCCTCTATTCAAAGACCAAAACTCAGAGAAATATAGAATAAATCTGTATATTTTTCCTTCTCAGTGGTTTTGGCTTGCATCTTTCTGTTAATACTAAGTTAGTGAAGAAAGTTAAAATAATTGAAAGAATAGGATATGGTTATTTATTTCAGTGTGTCTTTACATATAGTATTCTGTGAGATGACAACAGGCAATTTATTCCACAGTCAAATTTTGGTAAGCATTAATTAAATCTATTTCTATTAACTGTGGGCACTCTTTGAGTTCTTAATATATTAACATACCAATAAGGTGGGAAACGACAGTGGAAAGTAGATACACAAACAGGGTCTCCAGACTTATGTGATCATGGGATACTTGACACATACAGTTTTCTCCAAACAGAAAGCAATTGTTACACTACATGGTTTCACATTTTTGCAGTAATTTAATTAATATCTCCACTAGATGAATACTCTAGGAAGGCAATGAATATGTCTCTCTTTACCCGTTCTATTTCCATTGCCCAGCATAATGTAGGGCACATAGATACTGTTGGCTAATAATGATTTGAGGTCAATAGGGGTCAAGTCTCAATAATGCCAGTATGTCTATCATTGTATGTGTGTGTGTGTGTGTTTGTGTGTGTGTGTGTATAAGTCAGTTTTTAGTTAACATTTGTATTCAATAATGTTTTCCTTTTTTAATATGCCATTCTGTAAACTTTAACGAACTTATGTAGAATTCAACACAACCAACATACAGAATATTTTCATGACTGAAAAGTTTCTTCCTGCTTTCTTATGGTCAGTCCTCTATTCTCCATTGCCCCTCCACACAATCAACCAATAATTGGCTTCTGTCGCTACCATCTTGCCCTTTCCAGAGTGACATACAGACAGAATTATACCACAATGTAGCCTTGTCAGTCTGGCTTATTCCTTCTAGTGTAATGCATTTAAGGTTTATCCATGTTGCTACATGCATCAGGACTGTATTCTTTTTCATTGCTGAGTAATGTGCCTTTAAGTTAACGTAACATGATTTTTTTGGTCTCTTCCCTTGATGATGTTTGAACTATCTTTTGTCATTAGCAGTTATGAATATAACATTTGTGTGGACTTCTGGAAATGAATGGCTGGGTCATATGATAAGTATATGTTAACTTTTAAATAAACTACCAAGCCATTTTATGATGTATTTGTGCCATTTTTATTTCCACTAGCAGTGCAAGAAAGTTCTAGTTGCTCTGTATCCTTATCAGTATTTGAAATTGCCAGGTTTTTTTTTTAATTTGAGACATTTTAATGGGTGAGATCTCAATGTGTTCTAAGTTTGCATTCACCTAATAACTATGAATGATTGTGAATAAGTTTTCATATTGTTATTTTCTATCCTCTTCTATTTTGCAGAAGTGGTATTTTGCTATTTTTTAAAAATTACAATGATTGTTTCCTTACTACTGAGATGTGAGAATTCTTTATATATTCTTGTGAGCAATCTTGCATCCAGCAAGTGTTTTGTAAATATTTTCTTCCAGTCTATAGCTTCCTTTTTCATTCTCTTCACAGTGTGCATTGGGTTTTTGACCGCAAATGATTTTTCTAATATAGTATCCTATTGTAAATTGAAAATAATAAACTAAAACTCCTTTAGTGGAGGTGGCCCTTTGTATGTCAATACACATATTGATTCTGCTTTAACTCCATTTAAATCTAGAGAGTAAACTTTTGGAAGACCGATTTGAGATGGTTGTTTCTATAACCATTCACTTTATTTGAAAACTTGGCTTTGGTACCATTTAATCAAAAATGCTTATTTTATTTCTAATCCCCACTTCATAGATAGATATGTGGCAACTTTTGAAAATGCAAAATTTGAAGAACTTGTACCTGACCTCCAGGTTGCATCTTGATTCACACTCACCACCAGGATTTATCTAGAATACTAAAAATATAAAAACAAACTGGTTAGCGCATTTAACAGTTTTCATTTTTACATCCATTTCATGAACAAAAGCGGTTGAAGAATTCACTCAGAATCCTCATATTTCTAATATCATTAGCTAGGTAAGCATAACAAAAGCCTGGAAGCCAGAGTAACACTTGAAAATAAGTTATTAAATTTTGTGGAACTCTATTGGCAAGTTCCATGCCCCCATCTTTACTATGTTAGCTATGAACAGTAAAGGACTCTGTTTTACTTATTATAAATGTGTTTAAAGGAGAGAGGTGTAATCTGTCATATTATGGATTTTATAGGTTTCACACTCCTTCGTGTGTGAGATTTTATTTGTTCTGAGAGAATGACTTACATACTGCTAAGTATTATAGAAGAAACCACATGGTAAGGAGACAAAAGGCCAGCATCTTAGGCTGGTGAATAAAAATGAATGTTCATATTTGGAGCCAGTTAGGAATTAGACATGAGAGAAGTGAAAATAATCTCTCTGAACTGTATTGTATTTCCAACAGATGAGGGATGGAACAGAGACAGGTAATTATTCTTTAAAGAGGCCAAATAGCTCCTCTAACATGACTTTCCAGTACTGAATGTCAGCATAACTGATCAACCAAAAGAGAGAATTGGTCATCTTGTATGGTCTAAGAGAGGAAAGTTTGGACAGTGGAGCTTCAGTTCAAAGTCCCATTGAGTGTCCTGGCCAGTGCTCCTCTGAAGATGGATGAACTGCACACACTTGGCCTGAATTTATTAAACCTTAGAATCACTTAAATAACTTTCTTTGTTTAATTTCAAGGTCTGCCTACAGGCAGATAATTTACTCATCACCTGGATGAGAGTGCCAGTGCAACAACGGCTCATATTCTCAGAATGAATTAAGAAATTCATACTCTAGCTTGTTTTCATGCATGCATTATGTTAACACGAGCTCACCCTCAAAGACAGCTCCTCTAGGGAATCATTCCCTTCCATCATCATGATTTTGCTCTATCTGTATCATTATTTTCTTAATGTTTCTCTTTAAATGAACTCATCTTGGTTTTTAACTGAGCCTCAAACTACAGAATAATATCCAAGGTTATTATGCTAGTTATATTATTTCACTAAGATGTGCAAAAATAAATATGAAAATAAAAAATTGTACATTTGTAAATCTTGCTCTGTACCTTGGTATATTTGCAAACATAATGACTACCTATGAAAATCCCTTGTTTACACTACCTCAGTAGGTGCCTTTCACTTGTAGAAATTATGTTCTAAATAATTACATAACTAAGCACATTACACAACTGATCTTTCTGGGCCTGTTTTCTTCATATGTAAAATTAAAGATTTTCCAACTCAATTTTATAATGCTATGAAAAACAGGAAAGATACAGATAAACAACAGGGAAGAAAGCAGACAATATGTTTCCTTAGAAATTCAGTTAACCTCTGTAACTGCCATTTCTTACAAGTAAAATAGATGTTAACTTCTCTGGGTTGTTGTAAGAATTAAATGAGATTATATGCACAAAATATGCTTTCCACAATTCATGAAATGTAAGCATATTGGTTAGTTATGCAGAACCTGAGGAGGGAGAAGATCAAGTTAATACCCTGAGGAAACAAGCAAACAAATTTGATTTCTTCATAAATTTATTGTGTTTTTTTAAATGCTGAGGGAAGCATTGTTCTAAATGATGAGAGATTTAAAAGAAATGACATCTAAATTCAATATGTAATCTTTAATTAAATACAAGTTTCAATTAATGACAATGGGGAAATACTTGGAGACATTTTAGTAGTCACTGGAAATTAGACTATACTTGACAATTATTGTTAATTTTATTGGATGCAAAAGTGGCTACACAGGATAATGTTCTTAGTTTTTAGTGAAAGATGCTGAAGTGGTTAGGAGTGAAGTGTCACAATATCTCAGTTTACTTTGAAATGATTCAGAAAAAAGGCAGAAGAATGAAGGATAGAATAAGCAAATAGGGCAAAATTTTAGCAAATTTAATCCATGTAAAGGTATATTGGTACTTATTGCACCAAACTTTATAGTTTGGTAAATTTGAAAAGGCTTGTAATAAAAGGTTTAAAAAAATGACATAAATACATTGACAGGGAAAGAGTTCCAAATGTCAAGGAGTATAAACAATAATCTTATGCACATTTTCCTCCCTCCATTCCTTCTTTCCTTCCTTTCTTCTTTCCTTTCTTCCTTCCTTCCTCTCTCCCTCTTTTCTTTTCTCTTCCTTCGTTCCTTCCTTCCTTTCTTCCATTCATTCTTATTCTGATGAGATCAGGCATGCTCAGGGTGGTATGACCATAGACTCATTCTTATTCTGGAAGAATAAAAAGAAAACTCTCAAGCCTGGTTATTTTTTTCAAAAGAGTAACTAGGATTAGGAAATAAATGAAAGGAGATTTTACTTTTTATGACATTTTTTCAATATTGTTTTAATTTTTTCCACATTCACATATTGTTTTAATTTTGTTTTTAATGTCTAAATTAAGTTGCAGCCATAAATGTTTAAGTTAATTATGACTAGCTGGTTAACCAAAACTATTAGTGTTTCCCTGAACTGGAACCTTCCCTGAAGTATAACCAGGCACATATTCTGTAACCAGTCCAGTGAAAGGGCTAGCTAGAAAGTGAGGGGCAGACAACTAGACGTGAAAAGCTGGAGAAGGCAAAGCGTTTGCTATGTACTTCCATTTATCTGAATAGAGAAAATATCCAGATACTTTCTCCTCAGTTACTACAATACAGGATTCTTTAAATTGTCCTTTTATTGTTATAATGTAATTTTAAAATTTGCTGTTAAGTTATATTTTTCTTATCTGGGTGAGTTGCAGTTTTTTCAGAACAGAATACCTGCAAAAAGTCTCAAATCTTTTTTTCCCTCTTTCTCTTACCGTCCTCTCCTTTCCTGAAGAAATTAAAGAAGAAATTGAACTGAACTAGGAAGTCATGGGCAAACTAAATGCAACTTTGTCTGCAGCTGAAGAGATTAATACTCTCAAGGCAGCATTAACTTTCCAGTCCTTCTCTGCCTGCTCTAGCATGGGAGGCAGGGGCAGAACACGCTCAGGTGCAGAGATCCGGAGGCTTAGGCCAGCCCCACCTAAAAGCTAGGGGGCATCTTCTCTTCCCTGTGACGATATGGTTATGCTTCAGTATACTGCTACAGCTGTTGTCAACCACTCTGATTACTTACTGCCCAGGCTCTCCAATTCGTTAGATTTTTTTTTTCTGTCAACCCTGTCTGCAGGAATGTGCCTGGGTAGCATAAATAGACACCCACTCACATATCAAATCAAGTGGATTTCTGTTGCGTCTGCTTCTAGTTTGTGGTGCATATGGTGCATGAGTGAGCTAGGAAGGCCTAAAATCACTCTGTTCCTTTTTAGAAGATGAAAGTATTATGAGGATTCTTCTATCACCAATGTCCTGACTGCTCTAGCACCACCACCACCATGCGTTGGCTCAGAGGAGTTGGACACCTCCATCTTTGATGCATCACAGCTTTGCCTGCAAATGTACTGAGCACATATACTCTCTACCTCACCCTCTGAAATTCTTGTTCAATCCTTGACCAACAATTAAAAAACCAGTAATAGTAACAATAGTGATAAATAGTTTCAATGGATATTAAATCAATAAAAATGGTGGCAATGGTGAACAGGCCAGGAAGTCAGAATCAAGCAAGCTGTTTCCTTTATGGTCCCGTGACAAGAAGTTATCATTCACAGGACATTATGCAATACTTCTTTAGATTCAGAAAAAGAACAGTAAGTGGCACTTTACCTGTACATGTGCAGGTAAAGTGGGTACAAGACTAGGGTTTTTTATCTCATCAATTTCATAATTAAGCTTAGAGAGCCAACAATTTTATAAATATCTGAACAAAATATAACTACATAATAAATGTCATTGTATGATAAAGAAACAGTTTTATATTTTGACTGCTAAAATAAAGTAGTGTTGGAGTGGCAGTCCTATTTTGTAAATGAAAACACAGTTTAATACAATGACATTTTATGAACTTAAACAAAACTGATTTACCTTGTTTAAAGCAAGCTTCCATGCTCTTTGGCTTTCCAGAGTCAGCAAGCTGTCTTGTTTCATGTTTCACTGTACCATGCAATGAGATTTGTGCTTCAAACCTCATAAGGCAAAGAGAAGGAAAGAAAAGAAGAGACAAATACTTGATGATCTCATAGGCATGATATAGAGATTTGAGCTCAGTGTGGAATAATTTAGCCATCATCAAAATGACAGTGATATAAGATTCTAACTATTTTCCTTTTTCATCAATAATATTGAAATTAACAATGGATCCACTAAGTTGTATGATTTTATTATGTACTTTCCTCCATTAAGGAAAAGAATATACTTATATCTGAAGATAATAAGAAAAAAAATTAATTAGAATCTTTTTATGGTTCTTATCTTTTTAATATCCTGCTTTTAATTTTGAAAGTCTATTAATATAACAAACGAACAAACAAAAATACCAAGATTCTACTTGCAGTCCTGCCATTGACTAGCAGTAAACTTTGGCAAGTTGTTTTCTGGTCCTTGATTTAGTGCTCTGATAATTAATTTGTAACATTCTGTGGTATATATTTTACACTCCAAACTTTAATGTCTGTGGCAAAGAGCTATGCTTAGTTAATATTTTCACAAACTTAAACTTCTAATTAAGACATAAATGATTAGAGGTGAAAAGTATCCATAGGAGCTCAAGAAAGATGTCTGTATATAGTCTCTCCTTTTGGGATATATATTATCCCCAAAGTAGATAAAGTTACCTATAATAAACCGTGATAAGTTGAGATATAGAAAGTTAGGTATTATAAATTATAACTCATCATAT
The DNA here is from genome assembly GCF_047511655.1 of Castor canadensis. Taxonomy (NCBI): domain Eukaryota; kingdom Metazoa; phylum Chordata; class Mammalia; order Rodentia; family Castoridae; genus Castor; species Castor canadensis. The sequence goes on from NC_133389.1 coordinate 121,617,344, forward strand.
ATAGTATCAGGCCTAAAAATGTTATTTTGCAAATCTGCTTCCATAGTACCTAGTAGTATACCAGATATCAAATACCTGAGTTACCCATGGTTTCAGAATTAATCTACATATTAAGAATGGGTTTGTGTTCTTATTAAAATTCTTCATTTTTAAATATCAAGTAACTAACATAAAAACCACTCAGTCAAAACAGAAACACATTAAGGAAAGATTTATTTTAGTAACTTCTTCACATTTTTCATTCATACTAAATATCTTCTTTTTCATACAAAATTTCTGAGTAAATTGAAATCTCATTGCTTTTTCATGTACTGTTATCATCTTAATTTAATTCAGGCATGACATATTAAGTGATCACCATAGACTTTTATGGATAGACAGACAGAGAGATAGATGGGCAATAATATGACACATCTGTTTCCCTCTAACTTATATACCTATACGCAAGGTAACCTTACAGCACCCAGGCACTAAAATCCCCATGCTGCCTTTTAGGAACTGTTTTTAAGGATATGGAGTCTTTATTTGGCCTTTCTCTGTATAAATGCTGTGTCCTTCCACAAAAAAAAAAAATAGTCTTATGCTATTATTGATCAAACAAAATTATTTAGTTGATATTCAAATCATTGAAGAATTAGTTGGCCCCTGTAAATGGGTAACACTTCTATTCCATACCCTTAATGTCAAACCACAAAGATCCCACCAGAAAAAATGACGTGTCATGTGCAAGTGGATGAAAGAGACCTTCATTTGAGGTTGTCTGAGAGACCAAAAAAGCTCACTTTAAGATAAAATGATAGCTTAAAATATTGTCAGCACTGTAACAGACAATTCTTTTGTGTAAAATGATGTTCTAAATAACACCTCTGTAGATACATCCTTTTGATCTAAGCAGCATGCTATAAGATTTGCCAAGTAGTGATAAAATATTTACCTCACCCTACAGGATTATTTTTCCCTTAGAAAAAATTGACCTCACATCCACTTACTTCTGTGAATGTTGCCCAAGGCTGTCACCTCAACTATTGCCTCAGAATGGATGCAGAGTGAGAGGTATGGTAACAGCACACCTTACAGTGGTCTTTAGACTCAACCCATGTGTTGGGTTTTTTTCTCAGAGCACAGTTTTACAGACAGCTCTGTATTAACTACTATGACGGCAAGTTACCCATTTTTCTTTTCTAATCTCATTGAAAGTCTTGAAATATACATATATTTTCTCCAATGGTCTTTATTTTTAAACTATTGTGTCCATCTAAAATTCTGATAAGCTGTGTGAAAAAGCTTTTAATTTATTTGTTTCACTGTATTACATTCCCCTCAAATCAACTGTTTTTATTAGCTAGGTTGACATTATATAGACTAGAACTCATAAACTAGTGTCTTTGGATGTACCTAAATGTGTTCTTTTTACATTGAACATTATCATCAAAACAATTGAAATAATGCTAGCATTTGAAAAATGGTAGAGAATTACATAAAAATTCTTAAATGCTGAGTTTTCTCCAATATGCCTCAATCTTCCTATTACAAAACTAAAAATTGGCTCATTTTCCTCATTTTAGTTTCAGCCTGATCTCCATGGCCTTTTTAACTTTGGATCTCAGATTTAGACATCATCCCATAAATGGACATTTTGGACAAACTTCTGATCTAAAATTTCATAAAATTGTATATATTGAGCTCAGCAATGACCATCTTTTTAATATTACAATTGACCTTTTATTCAAACCCTACCTAGCTATAAAAGCATCTCTAAATTACTTTCTTTCATTAACTACTTTCTAACCTTAACCCAAAATAACATTGATTCAGAAATTTAAGGAAGGGCTAAACTATAGATACTAAAAATACAAATTTACCCCCAAAATGCTCATAATGCAACAAGAAAGATAATTACCTGAAAGAATAATTGCAACTCAATATTATCAGTACTTCTTTAATAATAAATATAATTTATTAAATATTGTGTGTCCTGGGCTTAGTAATTTTTTGTGTATCTACACTTGACATCTCTTTCTACTTCCAGTTTTCCCTTTAAACTATTCCAACCAGTTCAGGTTCTACACTTATCTACCAAAAGAGCTCTGTTCAAGGCTATCAAATTTTTCCATCTTCCTACATCAAGAGGGAGACTGCATGAGAAGGGCAAGTTCTTAATATTGTCTTCTGCAGTTCCCTCATCTGTTAATAGCATTTACCACATATGAGTATCAATAGGATTAAGTGGAACAATCCATCTAAATCCTCAAAACAGTGTTTGGCAGATAATAAAAGTTCAATACATGTTAGGTATTATTACTATTACACTCTTACTATTTCCACTCAGTTCTGCAGCAGTATTTAGAACAGTTGGACATTCCCTTCTTCTTGAAACACTGCCTTCGGGTTTGCATTTCCTGACACCAGACTTCCTTGTTTCCCTATGATGTGATTGGCCTTGGTTTTCTTTGCTAGCTCCTTCTCTTGTTAGACTTGTAAACACTGGAGTGTTGCATGACTCGGTAGAGGGCCTCCTTTTTTCTATCTACTCTCTCTCCATAGTAATTGTTTTTAATTCATGGTTTTAGATGCCATCTATACCCCCATGACTATCAAACATATATTTCCATCCTCGACTTTTCCATTAAGCCCCACACTGGTATATCCAAGGGTGTTCTCTACATCTCAATCAGGCCTCTCCAACTTAAACTCCAGATTCCCCTCAAATATTTGTTCCTCCTAATATGACTCTTTCTCCCAAGGATCTCTTTCCCATAAAATAGCAGAATGATTGTTTTTTAAATTTCACTTCGTTCAACGTATCTCTGCCAGATTGCTGTGAGCACCATGAAGTTTGCTGACATCTCTGTTCATATGTGATAGCTGCTTAATCTCACAGCAGACTTGAGACAGCAAGCAGTTTCCACCTACTCCCTGGGTTTATCACCTGCTGCTGAAATTCTAGAAAAAGAAAGGGTGATGGCTACTAAAGATTTTTCCCCATCAGGGCCTCACCCAGGGATTTTAGAGTTAGTGAGCCTAAAACTATATCTGAGTTTGTATTCCATTGCCATGTAAAAAGCCAGTGTGAAGACTGAAAGAGTCACACTATAAACAACTTGTATCATCCATGATCTTTAATCCAATTAAATTTATTTTCTGATTGCCTTCTTGGATTGGTGCTATATAAATACAGTCCAACAAAAGACAGCTTCTTTTATTGATTCTCAAACTTGTCCTTCCTGAAATCTCAATTCAAATCTCTGCTCACATTCTATGCCATGGGGGAAGCTGTCTCTGAAGAGCTCATCTGACATGGAGCCCCTTCACTAGGAGTTCATAAGGAGAGGAAGGGAAAATACACCCAAAACCTGCTTTAATTTTCTATTAAGATATTATATATTTATTTGTGAGTGGCTTGCCATGATAGTTGTTTTGTTTGCTATTATTATCTCTCTACCTCTTCAGGAATATAAGCTCTGTAAGAAAAGGGACTTCATACCTTGTTCTCCTAATGTATTCCTAGAACCTAAAACATTGGCTAATATTAGACATCCAATAAACAGGTATGAAATGCATAAATTACTGAATACTATTAATGTGTATATTATGTGTATATCATTAGCTATGTAAGACTTAACACCATAGTTATGTGAAAGTATGTAAACAAACTTCATGATAAAACACTGAGCAATTTAGGTATAGAAGGATCATATCTCAACAAATGAAAACAATTGTTCATGTAAGCAAGATAAGCTTTGTACATACACCATTTGCAAAATTCTCAGTTGTAAAAAACAGAAAAAACGTGCATTAAATTTGTTCTTAAGTTTTAGGGGGAAATGATTTAACTAAACTAAGAGTGAGGAATTAAGCCAGGCTTGGTGCTGCACACCTGGAGGTAAAGGCAGAAAGATCTCAAGTTTAAGGCCAGCCTGAACTACATAGTGAGATGCTTTCTCAAAAATTTATTTCAAAAATGTAAAATTTTAAACAGTCTTTTACAAAAAGAGATGAGAAGTTCAAAAGTTGTCCTTCACTTTTTGTTGGTGATTCAAATATTTTGGAGATTTGTCTCTTTTTTCTTATTAAATTCTTCTATTTTTAAAAAAAGCATTAGTTATACATATCAATGGCACACAATGTGATATTTTGAGACATGTGTACAATGTGTACTTATCAAATTAGGATAATTATCATTTCCCTCTGCTTGTCATGTCTTTGTTTGGAGCCTCCGAGCTCCTTTATTCTAGATTTTCATAATTTCCACAACAAGTCATTGTGAATTGCAGTCACCTACTATAGTATGGAACTGAAGAGCTTATTCTTCTATCCAACTGTGTTTTGGCACCCATAATTTATCCCTCTTCACCCCACCCCACATACCTTCTAGTACTCACTACTTTACATTCAGATTGAATACCTTTTTTAGCTTCCACATATAAGAGAGGATAAGTAATAATTGTCTTCCTGTTTCTGGCTTATTTGAATTTACATAAATTCCTCCAGTTGCATTCATTTTGCCACAAATAACTGGGTTTGATTCTTCTTTATGGTTGGACAATATTTTACTCTGGATGAATACCATATCTATTCATCAATTGATAGGCACCAAGGCTGATTCATATCTTAGCTTTTGTGAATAGTGCCACAACAAATATAGAAGTTCAGATATCACTTTGGTATGCTTATATCATTTTCTTTGGACAAATATCCAGAAGTGAGAGATTTGGATCATGTGGTAGACCTTTTTTAAGTTCTTGAGGAACCTCCATTCATGCTTTTCTCCATTATGGCTGAATTAACTCACATTCTCTTTAGTGGTATATAAAAGTTCCCTTTTCTTATATCCATGCTAGCATTTGTTATTGTTTTGTCTTTTTTTAGAGGTACTGGCATTGAGCCTGCTTGCTAGGAAGACACTCTACCACTTGAGCCATGACTCTGGTCCTTTTTGCTTTAGTTATTTTTCATATAGGGTCTCATGCTTTTGCCCAAGCTGACCTTGGACCATGATCTTCCTACCTCCACCTCCAAATAGGTCAGATCAAAGGTGTGCACCATGATGCCCAGCTTTTTTTTTTGCGATAGGATCTCACTAACTTTTTTTTCCCCAGGCTGGCCTCAAACCATAATTCTCCTGTCTCTGTCTCCTCTGTAATTTCAGTTACAGGCATGTGTTTCCATGAACAGCCTGAAATATTTGTCTCTTCTTTTCTTTCTTTTTTTTTTTTTTTTGGCATACTAGTTATTGAATTCAGGACCTTGACTTGCTAGACAAGTGCTTGACCACTTGCTGCACCTTCATCTTTTTCATAATAGCCATTCTGACTGAAGTGAGATGATACCTAATTATAATTTTGATTTATATTTCCATGAAATCTAGAGATATTGAACATTTATCATACATTTCTGAGCCACTTGTATTTTTTCTTTTGAGAAATGCCTATTTGCCTTGGATTACTTATGTTTTGTTAAGTGCTTTGACTACCTTCTACTCATTCAAAATATTCCCTATCAATATATCAAAATATTCCTCTATCATTCTTCACAGAACTAGAAATTCTCTAAAACTCATATGAAAGCACAAAAGACTGTCAAAGCAGGAGCCAAAGCAATCTTGAACAAAAGAACAAGGCTAAAAGATAATACCTGACTCCAAGATACACTCTAGAACCATAATAACAAAACAGTATGGTATTAGAATCACAATAGACAAATAGACCAGTGGGATAGAATATGGATAATAGAAATAAAACCACATGTCTACATCCAGCTGATTCTCAACAAAAATATAAAAAAACACATTGCAGAGAAGACAGCCTCACCAGAAAAGTCAGTGAGGAAACTGGATAGCCACATGCAGAGGAATGAAAGTAGATCCCGATCTCTCACCATGTACAAAAAATCACCCCCAAATGGATCAAAGGCCTAATGTAAGACCTGGAACTATGAAACCTCTAGAACAAAAAAAGAGGGGAAACACTTCCAAACATTTGTATAAGCAATGATTTCTTGGATGTTACCCCCCCAAACTATAGGAAACAAAAGCAAAAATGCACATATAGAATATTTTCTCTGTCTCTGCTGCCACTGATCACATTGATAAGTGGCATGAAATACACATTGTGACTGGATCAAAGTCCATGACATCCAAGGTGTACATCACCCATCCATGGGCTGGCTGGTCATGGAGGTAAAACTGGCATCACTTAGGATCTCACACCCCTTTTCCTGTGAAGTAGTAGTGGCAAGAGAAGAAAATATGTGAAACCAAAGCAGTCTATTGAGAATTGTAGGGATCATAGTGAAATAAGAATTTGGGATACTAACCTAGGCCAGTAAGGACAGAAAAAGAGAAGGAATAAAAGTACAAAAATGCCAAATTAATCAAGACTCACACAAACATTCCAGAACCTCTTCCCCATAGTCATCACACACATATTCCTAACTCCTCTGGATACAACACATTCTTCCAAATATTTTCCCCTTCATGAGGTTCATTTAAATGAAACTTTATCTGTACACAAATGTAGAGGATATGGATGAGCCAGTGGCATGAATCACACAGATCTGAGAACTTCAGGCACCATATACAGACTAGTGTGTGGCAGCAGCAATACTCCTGTCACTCCCACAATCTGAGGTTCTGGCTCTGATAGAGAACTAGAGGCCTAAAGCTGTTGTTTTGAATTGTCTTGTAACTACCTTCATGTCTTTTTCATATACAGACACTGTCAATGTCTGTAAGTTGAATGGAATTAGCAATGCTGAGAGGAACAAAATGCAAACTAAAATCAAAATTAAGTAAGATAAAATAGAACAAAATAACTAAGTATCTAGTGTTCACCATTCTGATGAGGGTGTTTAGAATTTTTAGCAATAATTATCTTTTCTTTCATGTTGATTTTTTATGTTCAGAGTCATTGAAATGCCAATTTTAGAGTCAAAATTCAGAGTCACATCTAAAGCAAGAGCATATGTGAGTGAATTTAATTGAGGTGCTTCAGATGAGAGAGAATAAGTCTTAACTAGCAGAAAAAAACCTCAAAAGCCTTATTATATATTTTGAAAAGTGGGATAGGGACAGTTTCCCATAAGACCTGAAATAAGTGTGACCATTGATTTGACATAAATGATTTTCCAATAAAAAGTCCTGGAAACTCTGTGCCTTGAGACATTAAAGAAAGATCTTTCAAGCTCACATTGAATTGATCTTGAAAACATTTTACCAGTTTTTATTCTGACTAATATATTCCTAATAGATTTTGTTTTGCATTTCCAAATAGAGCCTTCTTTCCAGAACTTGCCATATTGAGTTTGTTATCCAAGCTTTAATACCATTCAGTCTCAGAGCCTTGTTGACCTAAAGTGTTAAGTTGCAACTGGGTATTTACTAGGGAAAATTTCAGACTTCACTTTCAGAATTCTTTTCAATATACTTCCAATTTATTCTGAGTACAGAACCACCAAGAGTACCAGGCAAGAGCTTTTTTATCTCCTACCATAATCCATTCCTCTTGTTATCTTCAAGCAAAACTCTTATTGAGGCAAGCAAGGCTTACAGAGCTGATTTTTCAGTTGGACTCAGCCATCCACTGAGATTCAGGAATGGCTTCCTGCAGAACTGACCAACACACCTTCACTTCCAGATTTATTCTATGAATACAAAAAACAAGGAAGAATTACTATAATAGAACATAATATTTAGAATTCTTGACAATATTCAATCCCTCTCTACAAAACCGCTAGCAGTTTTTCAGCAAAGCAGAGTGATGTAGGCAAGCTGTAATACTTAACTATCAAATTATGAATTCAGGAAAGCTGTGGACATTATCAGTAATAACAAGCACTGGTACACCAAGGACTAAGGTGTCAACACATCTCAAGATGCTTCAGTGGTTTTAGAAGCTCTTGCACTTGTTCTATCTCCCAACCACTGACAAGAAAAGTTTATAATTGAGGTATGGGTGGAGCACTTGTGGCTGTGTGAAATGTTTATTTACCATGAAAAGAATGGCTCCAAAAGTCTGTGAGTGAATATGTAGGAGTAACTTGTGGGTGAATTGTATCCGCTTGAATACCATTTCCTAGTGAACAGTTTTCAGTGTCTTTTCTGAAATCATGCAATGTTAAGTTGCAAGAAGGCTTAGGGATTTTCTCTTTTGACCCTTCCTTTTACAGAAAGGCCCCTGAGGCTTCATGTAAAGAAATAGTGTTGTACAAATAGTGAATTATATTTCTTAAAGATAAGCTGTGAGAGGCTACCAGGACTTCAAAAGTGTCACCACAGGCCCAGTAAAGATATGAAAGCCATTCTAAGTGAGCCAGGAAAGTTAGTTCTGATACAGAAGGCTTGTTTTAGAGTTTTGGGTTGCCTATGGGTAGGGTATACAATTTCTGCCAAACTCAATCTCATTCATCTTGATTAGAAAGGAGCTCTTTCCTGGGCTCAGGGGAGCAGCAGGGGCTCTTTTATTATTACCCTGACCCTCCCAGTCTCTCTCCTTGTAGTCTCTGCCCACATCATAGTCTCTTTGCTTAACCCACCAATGCAGTTGCTGACATGGCTGAAGTGAACTTTTTTGTGAGTTTCTGCTGGTTGTTTTTTGCTTTGTTTCCCAGCCCGCCCTCAGCCACCCTCACATGATCTAATTAGAATCATAGCTACAGCAGAGGAAAATGAGACACTTGTAAAAATGCATCCAGCAAACAAAATCGAGTTGGCACAGTTCCGAAGCATGCATTCCCTGGGATGAGTGAGAAGAAAAAGAAAGAAAAATGGCAAGGAAAGAAAATAATAGTGATATTAGGTCTATTCATGACCATTTATTAGCCAAATGTAACATTTCTCTAACACTAAATTTGAAAGCAGGTGGACATTAAAAGATTTGTATGCATTTTTCAACACTTTTAAGACCTTAATATAAAAGTATGACTTTTTTTCTTCTCTTGAAAAAAATTTCCTGTGTACCACTGGGTAGAGATCTCTTTGTAAGTGTAAGCATGATGTTCATTTGGCTTAGTTTAGTTTGTGTTATTTTCTTTGTGTTTGACACTGTTCTCATCTCACCTCTGTAGAGAGGTGCCTTTATTAGAACAGAATTTTTGCAACACCTACCAAAAAAATATCTTACCATTGGCATGAGGCTTCTCAACCTCATTCAATATACATCTCAAAGGAAAGTAGCCATGTTTCCCCCTAACGCACACCCCCCCAAAAAAAAAACCCCACATAATGGGATGACTCCAAACATACTTAGGCATCTGAATTTAGATTATATGCATTTGAGTTTATGCTTTCCACTTGGTTTGTATTTCTTATAGCACTAAGCACCATCTTACCCAAAGGCTCATTCCAAGTCTTCAGAACTGAGCTGAACATGAAACAGGGAGAAGAGAAGCCCAGGAAGGGAATACCTCTCTAGAGGGAACAGCTTACTCTCCAGGTGGTACCCTATGCCAGCATGCTTCTCCATGTCATAAGTCTCTGATTCTTCATCATTCTAGTCAGAAATGGCAGATGCAAGAGAAAGGCAAGAAGTCCTTCCATGAAATAATGATCCATAGACTATTTAAATCATTTAGCCATGGCATCCTTAACATTTGAAAACCCTTGAGAAAGTACTAGCAGTCAAATAATGGCTCTCAATTCTTTATCTCCTGACCTGATTCTCTTTTTAACTCCTGTCCTGGGAGTCTGCCCTATAGGAAATTTTGACTCTGATATACTCCTAGGATCTTACACTCAGAATATCCAATTGGACTCATTTTTCATGTGGCAAATCCAGTTCTTCCTCCCAGTCACTCAATTTTTTAGGGTAGTTTTACTGTCCTACTTTCTCATTTTACAAATCTTGGAATCATTATGAATTTTTCATCTCACACTCATCCCATATAGCTGGTCTTTCACTAACTTTCATGTCCGCATAATCTTTTCTTTCAATTTCAGGGAAACTGTCTAGCCTCATGGTAATCTTTGCTGAATTGCTATCAAAATGCCCTACCAGTCATCTCCATATGAAGATTTCCCATGTTTTCAATGCATCCTAAAAAACCATTAAACTGATCTTCTAAAATTCTGCTTTTTATCATACTGCAGTCTTGCACAAAACCTTATTGAATTAATTGCATTGAGTTATATCTTCATGGAGGATAATGTCCAAATTCTTATTACACTAAACAAAGTTCTCACTATCCCATACATCCTCCATACCTACATCCATCCCATTTGTCCATGACTGTAAGAAACATCTCTATCTCTACCGATCCCATCTGTGACCAATTTTTGCCCATTTGTTAGGCTACAATATGAATCTCACTTACTGTATGACATATTGTTACCCATCTTTACTCCATACTAATCTATAAATTCCTCTTGTGTTTAAAGAAGTTTATAGATAATTCAGCACTGAATTTTCTATTTCATGTGTGACTTGTTCAAGTTAACTGGATGCTCTTAATGCCACCTTCTTTAGCTCTCAAATGTCACAAGTGCTTTATAAATGTTTTAATCTTCTCATCTATTTTTTTCCATAAGCTACTAACTCATCCTCTTTTGTGGAAACTCTTCATTCATCTGATTGCCCTAAATTAATTACTTTGGCTCATACTTCACTATCTTCCATTAGAATGACTACAACTGGTTGTTTTCCCTGGTTTTGATTTGGTTTTCTCCTTTATTGGTCCTCTCAACCCCTCATGAGCCCACCTCCCTTGCTGAGACAGAATAGTCTTCCTGAGTCACTTGCATTGGCTCTTGCCTGTGCAGGACATACAGTCAACTCTTTAACCAAATTACCACTGCACAGGAGATCACAGCAGATTTGATAACCTTTCAATTGCTCTAGCACCATAGTGTATGCTATGGTCACAATAAGAGCAAATATGTTTGTTGGTTGACTCACCAGGTTCGTATTAGAGATTTTTCTATTAGCACAGCTCAACCACCTCAGCCCGTCCATAGACAGCCACTTCCTTTTAAAAAAATGTTACTATTTAACATTAGTCAAATTTTCTAAGATAAAGCTCAGCATTCTTCCATTTACACTGATTCTAATCCATGTGTAGCCAATATATTACAGAATTTCCTTCCTCCTATTTTTTGAGACAAAATTCACATAACATGAAATTAACCATCTTAAATTGCACACATTAGTGGCATTTAGCCACAAAGTTGTGCAATCATCATTACTTTCAAGCTCAAAAATATTTTGTCTTCCTCAAAAGAAGCCTTGTATTCGTTAAATAGTAACTCCTCATTTTTCTCTTTCCCCTAGCACCTGAGAAAACACTAATCTGATTTCCATATCTATATTTTAATAGTCTGGATATTTAACATAAACTATATCACATTGTATACAATATTTTGTGTATGACTTCTTTCTTTAACATAATGTCTTCAAAGGCCATCATGTAATAGCATATGTCAGTACTTCTTTCCTTTTTATCACTGAATAAAGCTCCACTGTATGGACATGCCACACTGGAATTATTTTCTTAATTTTATCCTTGTATTGATCATTGCTCTTGTATAGAATTACAATTGCCTTATGTGTGTTGATATATCTTAAAATTGTACACAATTTGTATATTGTGTTCAATAGTTTTTGGTTGGTTTATTTATTTTTTGTGGATTCTTTAGAATTTTCTATAAATGAGATCAACAAATAGTTTTGCTTCTCCTCCCTATTTTTATATATGGTATTTCTCTTTTTGCCTAACTGAATTACAATACAATACTGAAGAAGTGAAGAATGCTGGTATCTTTGTCTTTTTCCTAATCTTAGGGGGAAAGTGTTTATTCTTTTACCATTGAGCATGATTTAGCTCTGAGTTTCTTCATAAATGTCCCTAATCAGATTGAGGATTTCTCCTCCATATCTACTTCTTTGGGTTCTATTATTATGAATCAGCATTGGATTTTGTCAAATAATTTTCCTGCACTAACGAAGATGGTCTTTTATACCCTCTTCATTCTGCTCATGTGGTGTATTACATCAACTGGGCTTCTCTTATTGAACTGCCCTTGCATTTCCAAAATTAATTCTATTTAATTATGATATATAATCCATTTAAGTGCTGTCAGATTCACTTTTCTGGTATTTTATTGAGAATATTTGCATATTTATTCAAAAGGAATAATGGTTTGTAGTTTTCTTTTTTTGGAATGTCTCTGGCATCAGGGTAATGCTGGCCTCATAGGATGAGTGAGAAACTTTTCCTCCTTTTTGTGGAAGTGTTTGAAAGATTGTTAACTGTTCTTAAAGTGTGCAAGAGAATTCACCAGTGAAGTCATTGGTCCTGGGCTTTTTTTTCATTGGGAGGTTTTTGATTATTCATTCAATATCTTTCATTATTATAAGACTGTTCAGATTTTCTACTTCTCAAGTGATTCTTGTAGCTTCTGTGTTTCTAAGATCCCTTCCTTTTTAAAATCACATTTTATTTTCCATTCCATCTTCAAAGATTAAATAAAGCTGAAGGTCAGAGGAAGATGTTCCTCCTTTGAAAGTAATTCTAATGGAAATACATTAATAGAGCTAAGCCAGTTTTCTCACCAAACCAAAGGAGACAAGAGTGTATGTCTACCTTTTGTATAAATGGCTCCTAATTATATAGTTTCCGTGAGCTGAAACAGAATTCCTAAGGAAAACATGTGTTAGATTTGACTTCTCTAGCCTTTTCAAGACTTTTTCTTTTTTTAGAAAGATAGATTGTGATTCTAGGTGAGAAAAGCACTCTTAGTGAACTTTTGCTATGGGATTCAGAACACAAGTACTTTGTACCTCTCTTTGCATGTTCTTTCTCCTAGAAATTGTGAAAGGGCTTTACATGCACACCTAGAGTGGAAAATTTGGAAGTTTTGGGGGGTAGAGCATAAAATAGACACTTTGTGATTATCAATCACTCTGTAAAAAGTAGGGTTTAATCAGGACAATATTACTACATCCCCAAAATGACTTCTGTTCTAACCCACATCTTCATGATTTTCCCTCTGCATGCATTACCTCTTATGTCAGTCAACCAAATTATCTTTTAACCTATGCAGTCAACACAGATAATTAAGAAGGAAAAGGAGGTATGTACTAAAACACACACACCCCAGCTGCTTCTCCAAGCGCATTCATTCGATAGACACGTATTAAACACCCACTATGTGCATGAATTGTGTTGAACATTTTGGATGCACAATGGTGATCAAAATGGACATGTTTTCTCAAAGATTCAACTCATGATTCCTTTTGTCAAAGACTTGGTTCATGAGACTATGGCTTTCATCATGTGCAGAGTTCAGTAATGCAGTTGAACAAGACAGTTGGTGATTCACATTCTAGTGGAAGTTAAAGTGTAATTCAGCAATAACCCTAGAGCTTCTGCTGCCTGGGAAACAGTTAATAGTGTTACGCAGGAAGTATCATGAGCTGTACAAAGGGGCATGTGTTTGCAACTCTAGCCCTGACAAAGAAGCAATTCTTTCTGCCAAGAGAGGAAAATAAATCCCTTCCCTTTGCCCCAGTACACCCCAACTGCTGATCCAGCAGAGAATGCTGAATGCTCACAATGGACAGAAGGCTGCAGGGTCAACCAAACCAACAAGAGCCACACCAGGGGTTAACAAGGGAAGCAGGAAGCCAACGTTTTGCTGAACATATTGGAGGGGAAGCGAAATCTTGAAGCCATTGACAGAAGCTGTACCCAGAACAACATCAACAGCCAAGAATGAGAACCTACCAACAACTAAGAGGGCAGAAACAAGGAAACAGCCAATCTCAGAACAGACAGCCTGGGAAAAGAGTCGCCCTGGCCAAAGAAAAGAGGATCTGTGAAACCTTAGCCAGGCTAGCTTGTTCTTGTTGTGGCACAGAATTGTGGTCAGCTCTAAGACTTGAATTCCAGCTCTGCCACTACCCTGCTGTGACATTGTGTAAATCACTGAAGCTTCCCTGTTTTGTCTGTAAAATGAGCTTACAAGATTGAGAATTGGAGAAAACGAATGTAAAGTAGGCACTGGATAAAAGGCAGTCACATTTATTCAGACATCACAAAGGAATTTCTCAATAGTTAAAGTTTCAGTCTGTCTTTTGCTATTTAGTGCCAGATGTCAGATCAGGATGGCTGCCTTACCGATGACTTCTAAATACTTTATTTCTGTCTTAATAAGGCACACCTTAGAATGTTCTTATTACATATTAATTATTCACTTATTGTCTCCCTCACATCTCCTACTTCCTCTCCCACCAGACTAGGTACCCTCTCTGAGACCATTCATTCATCTTTGTCCCTGGTGATTATTAAGGTTTTTACACAAAGTATTTACTCCATGAATATTTACTTTGTGTACACCTTTTCTTTATCAATTCATATCACATTTTCATGCATTTCACTTATTAAAAGTTATACTATAAGAAAACTGAATTTGTTTATCTGTGTATATACATGTATATGCATATATGCACATGTATGTGTATTTTTGTGTATTGATAAGTATCTGGCTATGTACACATTGTAAGGATTTGTGAACAATACCTTTACTAGTCATTGAAGGTAATACCTATAAATGAGACTTTTAAAAAGGTTTATGTATGTTAAGTGCTAAAAAGTAGTGAAAGTATATAAAGAAAACTCTTTTACTCTGCTTCAAAAAGGAAACTTAGTCACATAATCCATGTGGCTATTTGTCTATTTATGACCTAAAAAGTATTTAATATAAAAATGTCTAAAGAAATTAAGATTCAAAACAGCAGGTAGTTACTCAAATGTGGCCAATGTGGACATGAACCACCCTCCCTCATATCCTAGTCATTGTTGCTAATTTTAGTCTTCAGACCCATATATAGCACTTTTAAAGCCCTGAGAATCTGAGAATTCCATGAGCTCTTTGTTGAAACACAGCCCTGCCTCTATATGATATTACTGTTAATTATTTTTTAATAAGTAGTTCACTCCAAGCATCACAGAATCTGTTTGAACTGCCAGTGTTAAAAGGCAGAAAATGTGGGAAGAACAGCAACATTTCTCAGAATCACAGAATTACCAAGGATTCAAAAGGAAAAGGCTACTCAACTTCTCTCCTCCTGCACTGCATTGCTCTGCAGTGTCACTATGGGAGATATGGTAGCTCGACCTGATGGGCAGCCTTACTTGGTGAGCACTACTTGCATCCAGGATTGATAGTCTATGTTTAAGTTTCCTTGAAACCACAATAATTAAAATGTCAAAACTATTCAATAACTAAAACTCATGCGTGCCACCACTACCATTGCCCTAGTGAGAGTTCACCAGTTGGCTCCATCTAGATCCTCCTTGCTCATTTCATCACCACCAGTCATCCAAAGTCACACCATTCATTCTTTGATCTCATGAGTTATTATGCTGGCCCACTGAAGTGGGAGCTAGCTGTGGGGTTGGTGGGCAAAATCTTGGCCATTACTCTTGCTAAGCAAGAAACAGGTGACACAGGGTTTGACTGGACAATTCTGAAAGAGCAGTAGAATGTGATTAAAGGTGTAGCCTCTGAAGTCAGGTTAGGTAGGTAGCATTCTGGCTTCAACACTTACTAGTGTGTGATCTTGAGCATCTTAGTCTCTGTCCCTCTTTTTCACCTTCCATAAAATGGAAATGTTAATAATATGGGACATAGTATTATTGTGAGGATGAAATAATATTCATACTTTGCTCAGACTGTGTTATACTTAGAAAATAACAATACTATGTATTATTCAACAACAATACTATGTATTATTCAACAACAATACTATGTATTATTAAGCTCATTGAATGGAACAAAACACATAGCTCTTTATTAACTGTAGTTCTGCTGACAGACTGTAGTGATGGCTGTTCAGGATAAAGGCTGAGATCCCACCCTGTGAAATTTTTTCTAGTCTTTCTGCTGTCCAACTTCCCAGCCCAGAAATGAGTGAGAAGGGAGATAAAACTTATTCCACAAGTCTGCATTCAAATTTCCTCACTTCTGCCTAAATCAGCTTTTTGTATAACTTAATTTTTCACTGTCCTTTCTTGGGTTCTATAATGTATCATAGACCTCCTAGCCTAGGAAACCATCCAGTAGATCACTAATGACTAATCAGTGTCTCTGTCTAATTGTCCGGAGAAGTAGAAAAGGCCACTGTAGCAGTTAGTCAACAATTTCCATCAGTAAAGAGAGGTAAAGGAAATTAATTAATATTCTTTGAAACAGTATTCTGACATATAAATTTGAAGATATACTTGCCTGTATATTTATGTTAATGTCTTTTTCAAATCTAGTTAATCCTAAAGAAGAAATAATTATCACTCAGTAAGATACACAAATCCCATCTAGTGAAAATTATTGGCTATTCATGTTAAGTCAAATCTTAATGCAAGTAAGAAGATTAACAGTAAGACTACTTACCTCTATAATCTACAATCTCAAACAACATTGAAGTCTAGGGCAGGCTGATGTTTATTGCAGTTCCATAATAGAACTCAGAAAAGCAAGAATTAACTCAGTGGGAAGAGGTGTGCATTGAAGGAACTCAGAAAAATAAAACTGAGGAAATAGCCAAAGCATTTAACATAATACAAATCGCTGTTCTTTGCTCCTCAATCATAAATAATTCTGACTATATTTGATTATGTAGTCTCAAAAAGTAAGGCCTAAAAGTCAACACATTGTGAAAGGATAGAAATTATGGAATCACATGGAAATTAAATTCTATCTCTAGCAAGGGAACTCAGAAGATATATTTTGGGCATTGGAAATTTATTTTGGAATGAGAGCATGAAAATTCATTTAAAATTGTTTAATGACAGTGGCTAAATCATCTTCCCCAGTTTTTCTCTGTGTGGTACAGATGGAAGGCTAACATCTTTCAAATTCATTTCTCAGTTATACATATGTGTAAATTAGCCTGTGTAAATTACAAGTTATCTTGTGTGCTTTATTAAATTCTGTAAAAGATGTTATTAGAACTGATTTTATATTGTTGAGTACTTGTGAAAATTGACAATATAAGCCTGTGAGCTATTCCCTCCAAAAGACTTTTAAATGTCTGATCAAATGTCAACAAACTAATGAAATGCCTGAGCATATAAATATCCAAACTCGCTCGCCACTAACATTTTATTTGTATAAATACAGTACTCAGTTTGAAAGTGTCAGAGTGTTCCATATGCTGGCTGGCCACTCTAGAGCCTCTCCTCCTGGTGATAGAGACATCAGGCCTCACTCTCAGCTTAGGTATGAGGCAGTTTAGTGAACTTGGATGACCACGCATGCTCCCCCTACACCAATGGACATCTTCAAGACTTACATATGGGCAGAAAATTAGTAGAGGCAGATACTAATATGGGCAGATAGTAGAGGTTTTCAACTGAAAAACTACTTAATAATCTCCTCCTGCCCAAGTTTCAAATGGTATCCTATTCAAATGGTGTCCTCCACTCTCTCCAAGTTCTTATAAAGCCCAGTTTCACTTTTGAGAAATTAAATCAATCTTGGTTCTTCCCAATGGTTCAAAATTTAGGTCTAATCCAATGGATATATGGATATGTTAGAGCAACAATCAAAAACAAGCAAAGTAACCATAATAAATTTAAGTATGAAGCTCATTGTTGAAAAATTTCAAGATCTGACTCTTTTCTTTTGGAATTGCCCCTAGTAGAGTTAAATTTCCTGCAAAATATTAACAACTTTTTCAGTGCTCTTTTATATGCATTTCCTTTAATAGTCTAAGGAATATAAATTTAAACCACTATGATATTAAGGAAGAATCATACTTCAGTGTCTTGTTCTTCAAGCATGTAATTGGAAAGAAAAAGGCATCAAAAATAAGAATAATGACAAAGCATTCAGGCATTGAATTTGGCATATTTGAAAGTTGTGACTTATACTGGATTAGCCACCCTAAAGCTTATTGTTGGTGCAGCAAAGGGAAGATTGATTATAGCATATAATCTGTACCAAATTTGACCATGTTCACTTAGTAAATACTCAATTTTGGCACTTCCCTAATAGATGAAGTGTCTGGATTTTGGAGAGGGATGGAAAACTAAAAGAACACACAGACCTTTTTCTAATACCTTAGAGAAAAGACAATGTTTGACAAATTCTGAGAACCTGTATTTGTTATGCACAGTGCTGCATGCTAGAGATACCACAGTGAAGATGACAGAGCTCACCTTCTAGTGAGGGAGAGAAATGGAAAGAGGCAACTCAGAAAGAATATGATAAGGGGCTATGATAGGAGGAAAATGGCTTTTCAACTGGATGGAAAGTAGTACCATTCTTTGAGATAAGCAATATTGAGAATTAGAAATATCATTAGTGTGGAGTGGAGGAAGTTGTATTCATACCTGTTCCTTTGAGATATCTACGGGATTTTAAAATGGAGAAATCTGATAATAGCTTTGAGTCTGCAAATTTTGAATCTCAAGAGAGATTTAAGGTGGAGAATAAGATCTGAGGGACTGTCAGCTTTTGGTCACTGAATCCTTAAAATTTGCCTAGGTCAACAAGGGAGAATATGGAGCAGAAGAAAAGTAGAATCTGTGAAAGGAATCTTAAGGGCCATTAATGAAAGGAAAGGAAAATCTCTGAAAGGGATAATAGCATTGTTGAAAGATACACACAACCATGTCCACAACAAGAAGGGAGCAAGGATGACCTTGGTAAGTTATCTAGTCATACCTTCCACCTTGAACTCATATAAAATTTTATTGGTCAAATGTATAGTCAGGTCCAAACTATGGCATTAAGTTTGGACAAACATCTAATGATTCATTTACCAAAAGTTACAACCAAGGAACAAGTGATCAGTTTTTTAACCCATCCTGAAGATTAATGAGCAGGACACTTAGCAACAACCATCAATGTAACTTAGTATTAAATAATAACTATATCGTGTACAAAATATAAATATTTTATAAGGATGTGTAATATAAAAATTATTAAATATATATGTTATTAGTCCCAGCTGATATAATTCTCTTAAGTCCCTGGTTAAGGTATTTTGATGATCCATGTATGCACTGTTCTTTTACTACTCTTTAGAAGAACAGCACACAAAGTGGATTCATTTGTCTCAGCCAGGGCATATCTGAGACCGGTACTTCACCAATGTCAAGAAGAAAATTCTTACTATGAGTGCTATCAAAAATAAAATTTTTCTATTGTTTTCATGAATTAAGAACTGTTTTCTCTGTATGCTTTACTTACCTAGAACTATTATTGGCTCAGGAGATAACAATAGACAAAATGCATGAAGAACATACACTTTTGAAGCTTCTATTCTAATGGATATAGAGAGAATATTAATATAATTTTAAAAGTTAAACATGCAAGGAAAACTATTAAGTAATGATTACTGCTATTGAGGAAATAAAAAAGGAATACCATGTCATTCATTTAGGTACTTGTAGGAAAAATCCTCTAAAACTGGAGAAATTGATGATCTGGGAAAAGGGAAGTTTACTTGAAGAAGTGAAGTTTTTAGAAAATAAGAAAGGCTTCGATCCAGATCCCAAATTAAGGGATAGACTTCATCATCTTAACATAAGGGATGACTGTTTGCAAATGTGAACAGATATGTGCACTTTCTCCTAAATCTGCTTTCAAAGCCAATATTTACCCCATGGGAATTGGCAAATGATACAAATCAAAGCTTTCGTTTTTCTTGAACTACAGTTTGCCAGACATTTATGAACACAGCACTGACCAAGTATAACAATATGTTGATAAAGTTCATTTTAGGAAAATAGGGCCATTGTCACCTAGTGTTATTTGTTTATTTACGTGAAGTATGAAGAGAGGCCATCAGCAGAATGGTATAAAGAAGATTGGGAAGTATTTAATAAAACTTGGATGCCAGACAGATTCATGTATTTGCAAAAAGTTTGAACTAGATGATCTCAGCAGTTCACTTAACTCTGAAAACATATTATTTTATTATAAAGGTCATTGCTAAGAAAAAATTCTATTTCATTTTTGTTCTTTTTAAACTATTTTCTCAAATTTTTCCACAGATGTAAATATAAATGTAAGAGTCACTTATATTTTTCTTGTTTTTGTAGTTTAGCACTACCAGCCAATTGCTAGTTAAATTTTGTTTTGTAAAGTCTACAGTTCTATGATTTAGAAAACTACTGCAATTTGGAAAATAACAAGTCAAAGATAGAAATCAAAGTTACGTTTCAGAACAGTTGAAATTGTGAAACTTGTGTAAGAGCTTTAATTAAAAAACTTAAGCTAGTTTATGTATTTCTATTTGTTACTTATCTTTTAAACAATAATTGTTGGCCTTTGCTAGCAATTATTCCTTTATATTTCTTTGGCTCAGAGTTGCAATGCAATACTACAAAGTAGTTAGTATTTGTATAATTAGACCCAATCCTTTGCCAAGCAAACAGTCAGATGAAAACTTCACTATTGAAATCTTACTAGATGAAAGCATTGAAATTTTATCAAAATTAAACGTAAGAGAAATTTTAACAGTGACAGTACACGTATTAGAAATGTTTTTCCACTCTTTATAGAATATTTATTTTACTTATTATTTCTTCAACATTGTCTAAGGTGACCTTCATTCCCCAGACATTCACATAAATTATACTGAGGCCCAAAACAATAATACAATAAAATAATATTTCCCTTGGATTGTGAAAAGTATTGGAAAGACCACTTGTGCTGGGCTCTCTCTTGCTCCATGGAAAATCCAGAGAGACATTTGTAAAGAGATCATTTTAACCAGTCTGGTTTTGCAACATTTCTGTAGTCCCATGCGGCTTGCATATATGAAGGTTCTTTTCAGAGTCACAAATATAATTGATCCTTAGTAAATCAGCAACAGCCAAGTTCTTAGGGCATTTCAGAAAGAGAAATCTCCCCTTTTTCTGTCCTCCTACAAAGGACCTGTGACCCCTACTCATGAATTAGAGCCCCAGCTACCCCTGCTAGTGAACAATGATCTATAGAGACAGTACACTGATACCAGAACTCACTGGTACCCAATTCCAGTTTTTATCCCAGTCTCAGAAAGTCCATTTGTCTTGATCTGAATCTGGTCTTCCCAAGATTATTTCCTGGAAAAAGCCCTTGCCATATAATTGTCCCCCATATCACTGGTCCCACTCCAAGTAGAAAGCTTGTTATTTGTCAACTAAGTAGCAGTTCATAAACATAGAAGTTCTTTGGCAGGAAAATGTGAAGTTTGTGCAGCATGTTGAGGAAGTGGATTTTATCATTTGAGTATTGAGAGTGTGCTCTCTTGTTACAGCCACTCCTAAGTCAAATATGAAAACCATGGAAATTGTTGCATGAAGCTGCCTTTACTTGCTGTTCTACCCTTTCTTCTGCTTGTGTGGTTCTTCACTGATGGAGATGTGAAGAATTA
Source organism: Castor canadensis (assembly GCF_047511655.1). NCBI lineage: Eukaryota > Metazoa > Chordata > Mammalia > Rodentia > Castoridae > Castor > Castor canadensis. Next base: position 121,638,703 of record NC_133389.1, read on the forward strand.
TGGGTACTGTAATGTGTGCTTGGCTTATGTTTTAAGGGTCCAGAAACAGGTTAGCATGTGTGGAAAGAACTTTAGTGCAGTTAAGATAAGTTCAAGGGAGATTTAGTAGAAGGAACAGCTAGCAATTCTCTAAAATTGCGAAGGTATCTTGAGAGAAGATTCTATTATTGTGATGTGACTTTTCAGGTCTCAGGAGCCTGAGTACTTTCCATATCCTAATTGCTTTCATACTATTTCTAGAATAATTCATGAAGGGACTATGTGAATTGATATCTGTGAAGAATCTTTCAAAATACAAGCTGTGAGGTAAGGATCTGGAGCTTCCTTTCATTGCATGTGACTGTCACTGTGGCCAGATGTTGGCTACACTCTGTGCACAGCCTGCCGGGTAGCCATCCTCTATTACTGAATGTAGGATACACTGATACTGACATTTTCTTTATCTTAAGAGTGGGTTTCATGCAACGGCAGCATGGTGGCTTCCTAGCTGACAGTGATTGTACAACTGTATTGCATTGCAAGATAAACCTTGTTTCTGAAAGGTTAAAAAAGTGAAAATATGTGCAGCTGAAAAAGCAAGGAAATAAGGAAATGGAGAATTTCCTGGACTGTTCCATCATATTTACAAATTTGATAGATAGCCTTTGATGAATTGTTCCTGAGAGTTTGTCTTTGTTAATGAAATTTGTAGTCTTCAGATATGTGTTTGATCAACTAGAATGAAAAGAAAAAAGGCTATGCTATACTCTCTAGGTTTTCTTCATAGTGGAATGAAGCTTAAATCTTCAGTACAGGACAGGCAGTCACCATCACTCAGTGTACAAAAGAAATGAATTGAATAAGTAGGAAAATATTCCTTTAAATCCGGAAAACAATGTTGTCATCCTCTTATCCTTCAATTACAATGTGTGAAATCTCGTTAGCATTTTATTGAAGATGCTTTTATAGCTCTTTGTGTTTCATTAAACCCCAAAGCAATCTCTGTAATATAGTATGGCAAGGGCCTAACTGCTGCCTGAGTTACTCTATGGAAAAGCATGTTATGGAGCAGCATTAACTTTCTCTAGCCCCAGGAAGACCAATCTGTATAGATCAATTTCTTGAAACTTAAGAACATTCTGTCTGCTTGGAATGCCATCCATCACATTCAAGCACTTCTAAACTGTTGTCCTAGAGCAGGGCTTCTTGGTCTCACTACTGTTGACATTTGGGACTAGAGACTCTATTCTGATGGAACGGTCCTGTGTGTAGGTGTTCAGCAGCATTCTTAGTTCCCAGGAGCTAGAACCACCCCTGGGGCACAAAATTGCCTCTGGCTGAGAACTGTTATTCTAGGGTCCTCTCTTCCAATCTGGAGACGCCCTTGGAAGACAAGACTTTGATGCTTTGGAAATCCATTCTCATCCATGTGATTATGATGATCTAATGGAAATTATTAAGGATGGATGCATTAGCAAAAGCTTATATAAAAGTGGAAAAACAGACACTTTCATGTTCCGGAGTCAATAGCACAACGTGAAGCTGCATGCACTCTGAGATAAGTTAGCATCAGGGTTGGGTTTGAGACAGGAAGCATGGCATCTACCTCTCTCCTTCTCAGGTATGTTTTGTAAAGGAAAATGTAAGTAAGACCTTAAAAAATGTGAGGAAACTCAAAGTTATGCAAATTCATCTTTATTCATTGTCCACTGTATCTTAGCACTGTATATTTTTTTTCACAGATGATAAAAAAGACTCCAAGTTTTTCATCAAGGCACAGAATAAAAATAAAGGAAAACAGCAAGTGCTGTGGTACAATTCAAGTGGAAAGAATATTATAAGAACATCACTCCTGCCCTTTAGCGGATTGCACTCTCACATGAAAATATTTCTTACCTACATGCTTGCCCCCATGCACATCCTTTTGCATATAAATGGCCTGTTCCTTATTTAAGCCATAGTAGTGGGTTTTTTTTAAGTTCATGGCAAAATTGAGAGGAAGGTACAGAGACATCCCATGTCCTCCTGTCCCCACATGCGTAGCACAATCATGAAAACTAAGTATGTCACCCCTTCCGGTAATCAGTGCTTACTTGGCGCCAAGGAGAATGGTACCTTGTCTCACACAGACTGTAGCAATAGCTTATTTACTGTCTCCCTATTCCCATCATACCCTTTAAAATCTATTCTCCACACTGTAACAGACACAGCAAACCTGTAACTGTGTAACTCCTCTGCTCAAAACCCTTCAGTGGGTTCTCATCTTACTTAGAGTAAAAACTAAAGACTCTACAAGAATCTGCAATGCCCCATCACAGCGGTTTTGCCCTTTATTCCTCTCCCTTTTGCTCACCCAATCCCAGCTGCAGCAGCCTCTTTGGTGTTCTTAGAGTATATCAGTTCAACCTCAGGAATTTTGCACCAGCCATTTCTTTTCCCCATAATGCTTTCCAAGAATATACACACGGATCACTCTCTTACTCCTCTAAGTTTCCTTTAATGCCACTTTTCAATGAGATCGCCTCTGAATACCCTATTTAAAGTTGCTGTCCTCTTCTTATATTGGTGTTATTCTCCTTATCTTTCTCTTAATTTTCCCCATGATATGTATTTTCTAATATATTAATTTATTTTTATTTTTGGTTCTTACTTGGTTAGGGAAAGTTTCTAAGCACTTCACTGAGCAGTGATTTTTGGGACATGATCCTAAGTGTACAAGCAACAGAAGCAAAAATAGACAAGTGGAATTATATCAAACTAAAAGGCTTCTGCACAACAAAGGAAACAGTAGCCAACAGATTGGAGACAGCCTATGGAATGTGAGAAAATATTTTCAAGTCATACATCTGATAAGGACTAATTTCTAAAACATACAATGAAATAAAAAAACCCTCAACAACCCAAAATTAAATAACTTGATTTAAAAGTGGGCAAAGGACCTGAACAGATACTTCTCAAAAGATTTCTTAATATTACTAATCATCAGAGGAATGCAAATTTAAATCATAATAAGATACTACCTCACACCTGTTAAAATGGTTGTAACCAAAAAGACAAAAGATAACATGTGTTGGTAAGGACGTGAAAAAATGAAGCCATAGTCCACTGATGGTAATAATGAACTTGAAATTTTTTGACCTATTTCAGAAGAATATTTTCTCTTCCCTTTTGTGAAAACCTGCCATTTCTCTTTCCATTGACACCATCCCAGGAGTCTTCAACTACCCTTCAAACACTGAGTCATGTTCCTTCTAAAAACCATGGTGCCAACTGCATAGTGTCACAACTGAAGTTCAAATCTACTGATTTAAAAAGAGAGCACAGTACAGTGATTAAAAGCCAAATACTCAGGATGTGAAATCAATTCTGCCATGTACTTGGGAAAAGTCTAATCACCACCACCACCCGCCTCCCCCTCCCCCGCCACCTAAATTCCCTTATCTATAAACTAAGGGCAATTGTTAAGTACTTTCCTCAACATATGATAAGTATTATATAAAGATTCTACATAAATAATGCTTTCAGTGTGATAGAAAAATTACTTTTACCATCCCAGGAATAGTTACAAGTTACTTAAATGCTCTGATCTGTAAATATGGTTAAAAGAATCAGATTATCTAATTTGAATGATTTTTAAATTATTTGATTGCAAGTTGTTAATTTCACTGCAGTAATTCTTCAGATCTCAATGAAGGCCTGTAAAGCACCAATACATTATATTGAGAATGGGCCAGGAATATGTATGAGTGTGTGTGTGTGTGTGTGTGTGTGTGTGTGTGTGTGTGTGTGTGTGTCTACGTTGAGTGGGGGGGTGTAATAAAAGTACACAATAAAGAGCCCAGTCAGAAAGCAAACACCATTAGGAGTTGAAAAATATACATACATGGAATTTGAAACCTGGACACAACATGGCAATTCCTGTGACAAGGCACTGGAGAAAGTTTTAGAGCATCAAGAGGGGAAAGGATCCCCTTCCTAGCAGAAAACTTGAGAGAAGGTTTTATGGAGAGGTGATGACAATCTCCTAGTTCTACCCACTTACTTCTAATGAGCCAAGCACTTAAGGATACACTGGAACAAGATTAGCAGCTTGCTTAATCTCTTCCTTGTAGTGAATAAATAGTTAACAAGAAGTTACAAGATTAACTCCAAAATTTTTATATTGTGAGCCCAAAATGATATAAAAAATAACTTTTAAAGATGGTATTAGCATACCAATTGTCTAAATAGCTATCATGCATCTCAATAATTGTCTACTTCAGAATTATCTACTTAGATATTTCAAAGATACTCAGAATATAGAGATTATTATCTACATGTTACCTAAAAAAATTTTGTGCAAAATTATTTCTAAGGATCTCTAAATAATCAGAAAATTTTGTTCCCTTCATTACATTGCTAAACAAAGACAAAAAGTAACCACTGATCAATGTAACATTAGCTATGCATGATTAATCTAAATAGCTAAATTGGAAGTCAGATATTAACTAGTTCTGAGTTAAGTTTTGTTGTCTTATATATCCATGGAAATTATTGTTTTAGACAATAATTAAATTATAATTATTAAATAATAATTAAAGACACAAACATAGTAAATAGCAATAAGCGTTCTAGGGATCTACATGAACTACAAAGTAACAGGATTTAGTATATATTAGACATCACTAATACTGGTACTAAACAAGGAAGGATATTTGCAAGTATATTTATGGCCCCATGACTATGAATCAACTATTTCTACTTATTAATATAGTGCTTGCCAACAATCTGTTCAGAAATACTGATTAGAGTTATAAAGCAAGTTCTTATCTTAGTTTATTAATGGAAAGTTAATGAGTCAAAAGCATGGTCTCTGTTGCTCCCTCTCTGTTTCCTATCTCATTACAGATTCATATCTTTTTTTTCATTTTTGGAGGAAAAAGTTTAGTAAACCTTCCAGTTTATTTCATGTAAGCCAAAGATTAACACTTAGAAATACAACAGTAAAATAAAATGGCCAGTTAGTGGACATGGGGCCACATTTGGACAGATAAACATTTTTACACAGCCTACAGAGGTTTTGTCAAATAACAAACACGAATCAACCAAATAGTCCACTGGCATTTAACTTGTTCAGTGCTTATAGAGCCAGGTTGACTTCAACATTTTGCTTTGTAATATGTCAATGAAATCCTGGTGAATGCATTATTAATAAGGTGGGAATAACTTGATGAAAATATTAACCAAGGAAATGAAGGCCCATGGAAGGGAATCAAAACTTGTTTTTTTAAGAAACACTAATTCTTTAAAAGAATTTGAATTTCGACTATTTTAAAATACTGGGCAATGTGACATTAAATATAATAAATAGTTCCACATATGTGATTAATTGTGTATAAAATATTTTGTCAAATTATTAAAAAACAATTTTCCTCTACTACATAAGGCAAAGCTGTAATATATCACTTCCTGACATTACTTTTGACTGAGTTTCAAGACAAGCAGCTGGCATGGGACCTGATGCTGGAAGTATATTTTCCAAAATTGCAGACATGAATAACAGCCTGAAGCGCCTTGCCCAGGATGGCAGTCTGGACCTGCCAGATGAAACCCTTTGCAAGTTGATGCCTAGGTCCTTGGGTAGCACAGGCACAGGGTCCTCTTGCTTCTGGCATCTTCATCGTCTTCCATTTTCTACAGTATGTGAACAAAAATGGTCTGTACTTGGAAATGCTAAAGTCAAATCAACAAATCATCTTGATTCCCAATTCACCACAGCATAAGAGAAACTGAAATATTTGAAAATGAGTTTATGTTACTTTGACACATTAGTTCTCAACCTTGTCATACTCCAAGCCTCATTTTTATAGAAAATATTTTATGAGACATCTTTATTGTCTTCACATAAACTCAGAGATAAACTATACAGACTGTTTCAGGAAATGAATACAATGCCCTACACACAATACAAAAGAAACATATAGAAATGCCCTGGAGCACGACTATGCATCATGAAGTAGTTACATATGTGCCTCTGTGCAAAAAAGGATTCACTGTGGACTCATGGTCAATGTGGCTCTTTCAAAGGCAGACTGACTTAAGTCACTGTTCTGCAAATTCTAATGATAAACAGCATTACTACCCTGTGATGTTATGTTCCAAAATGATGAATAGTTTATGGCAAAACCAAGAAATAAACAAAAATAGTGAAAAAAATACAGTCTTTCCTACTTTTACACAACAGCTCCATTCCTGAGGAATTCAATATATATTAAAACCATGCCAAGTGTTTCTACGTCTAAAAAGTTAGTTACAGTTAGGCACCTGTGGCTCATGCCTACATTCCTAGCTACTGGGAAGCTGAGATCTGAGGTTTAGCAACTTGAGGTCAGCCTGGGCAAATAGTTTGCATGAACCCCATCTCTAAAACAACCAAAGCAAAATGGACTGGAGGTATGGCTCAAGCTAGAGAGAGCTTGCTTTGTGAGCACCTGCTTTGCAAGCAAGAAGCTCTGAATTCAAACCCTAGTCCCACCTCCCTGAAAAAAGTTGATTCCAATGTCTGCAATTATGTACAGGTTTTTACCTTCATACGTGTGGGAACGTCACACAGGACAGAGTACTGTCTGTGCATTGTGAGGTGTTTAGCATCCTTGGCCTCTTTCCACTAAATGTCACTGGTACCTTCTCTGTTTTCACAGCATTAAAAACTACCTCCAGACATTCCCACAGAGTCCGCAGTGGATGGTTGAGAGCCATGCTTGGTTGGTTCTAAGCATGGTACGTGGTCACTCACCACTCCCTCCCTGTTTCAGACCTAGTATGGCCTAGACCACTGCCTCTGGCTGCAAGGTCCCTCTGCACAAGCTCTGGTGAGCTATACTTTTACCTCTCCAAGTGCACTTGGACAGACAGAGCTCTTTGCTCTGCACACTTCCAACTCCCCCACCCTTCTCCTTTTACCAAGTCCAACATGCAAAATAGTGAAAAAAATGCATCCCAATTTAAAAAAAATTATTCTTACAAATATGTAAGGGCAAATAGTTTTTTGGTTTTTTTTTCCTTTTTCTTTTATTATTCATATGCGCATACAAGGCTTGGGTCATTTCTCCCCCCTGCCCCCACCCACCCCTTACCACCCACTCCGCCCCCTCCCTCCCCCACCCACCCCCTCAATACCCAGCAGAAACTAAGGGGCAAATAGTTTTTAAGGAAGCAGAAAACACTGATAGTTAAAGACTTGTTTTTCAAGTAAATAGATAAAGGCTTTCATAGCTAAAGATGCATTAGAAGAGTTGTTGGGGAAATGCCTCATCTTATTTTATCACTTTCTCTCATCCAACTTCCCATCCAACTTATTAGTTAATTGTTCATTAAATATTTAGAACTACTTCTGGCATAAGTTCTGTATAATCTTTGCTGAAGATTCAAAGTTACTCTAAATAGGTACTCAAAGTTATTCTAAAATTTGAATCTGATCATATTTCTTCCTTTATAATTTTCTGTACAGATAATATATCAAACATGGTTATTTGATAATCTTTTCAAATATATATATATTCATTATACATATATGTATTTACTTGAATGTTGTTGTATTGAATGGGCTTTTTCCCCCTATAAATATCTCTCTTTTTTTTTAATCGAGATAGGGTTTCACTGTATAACCCAGGCCAGCCCCCAACTCATGACCCTCCTGCCTTAATCTCCCAAGTACTAGAATTACAGGTACATCATCATGCCTGGTTTATTTAAAATAAGGAATGAATATATTTCTGCTTGGATTGCTACAAAGACTTGGTTATTAAGTGTGTATAATTTTCAACCTTTTCAATCTTTTTGTGCCCATTCTTGCACCCAACCACACTCATGGCAATTACATTCCTTTTTCCTCACATGTTTTCTTAATTCAGAACATTGCAGGGGGCAGGCTCAAAGAATTTCCCAGCTTTTGAGATTTCAGAGCTTCCAACAGTAAAATTGTGAGTCATGGGCTCTGTCAGCCACTAGTTCTGCCTTTTGTCTAATTAAGTTAGTCATCATCTCTGAGCATCAGAGTTCTCATCTGTAAAAGTGGGTTATAATTTTCTCTACCTCAGATTCTTCAAAACCCTTAACTTAATGACTGGCTCACAGTATATGCTTGATAAATGTTAGTTACTTTGAATTTCCTATGTCTCTTAGTGGCAGAGACTGCCTTTTAAAATAAATTTCTCAATTTTCTATTAGATAGGAAAGTGACTGGACATCTTTTTTCACTTCCATTGTAACAAAGTAATATATATATATTGGTTTCTCAGTTTCCCTTTACTGATAGAAGGTCTTTCTAATTCATAAACAAATTAGTTGCTTCTACTTAATAAACCATATCAGTGTCTAAATTATTTTTTTTCACTGCTCTTTGGCAAAACCTTAGAGTTTGGCATTTTCTAAATGCTAATTGCTTTCTTTTCTCACTCTGGTAATTCATTACAAACACACTCTTTTGATGTAGGATTAGTTCTACATAAATATTTTGTGAATGGAAAATACCACATTAAAAGTTAAACCTTTGTTTGAGATGCAGAGAACAAATTCATAGATATCTGTTAGTGATTTAGAGTCACAAACAGAAACCCTGGACAGTGGCATTTCGATTTTGTGCTGAAATCCAGAAATAAAGATTTCAAACAGAAAGTGGCCAGAAGGAGAGAGGAAGCGAGGGAGGGAGACAAGGAAGATGGGGGATAGTAGTTAGAATGCACTCAAGCGTACATCAAGAACTACTAGTGGTTCAAAAAGGAAGTGACATAAAGCCTATTACCTCTACTTTTAGCCTATGTTTTTAGGTAGTCAAACTGTTTCTACAATGTTCTCTAAATCTGCAGATTCTCAAAGAATGAAGTATTTGTGATTCATGTCATTTATAGTGAGTGAAATAGACATCTCCGGGAGTTGAGGGATTTTTCTAAGCCAAGGCCACAGAAAATGTCATGGCAGAGCTGGAATGCTGACTTGAATACATTTTTGTATAAGCCCCCTGATTGTTGATACAGAATTTACTCCTTTAAAAGAACCAAAAGCATTAAGAATTTTTTCCTATTATACTTCTGTTAATAAAATATATCATGTAAAATGAAATATGACACAAAGTTTCACATATGTGCAGAAATCTGATCTAATATACAGAAATAGAAATATATTGCTCTTGATTTTTCTGTGAATATGTTCCAAACATTTGAAAACTCTAAAACTAAGTCATTTATTTTTCACTTATAATGGCAAGGTTGTTATAATTGCTGTTATTGTTTAACCAGAAGCATAAAACATGACAACAAAAGCTATGACAAGGTGCCCTGTGTAATCTGAAGAGAGACTGGGAAGGGGATGGAATGATAATGAGGAGACGAACTCAGGCTTATGTCTGCTTCACGGTGGCAAGCACACAGCTTTCAAGAGGCCCACGTGGTGTAGAAATCTTCATTCCTATCATAATGTTTTGCTTTCAAGGAGTGAAATTGCAGCCATCAAATATGGTTTCCCCCAAATCTGTTATAAATCATCATTTTCTGGTGGACAAAGTGGTGAGTTTGTGTCAAATTAGGTTTTTCTTCTCTCTGTTTTAATGACCCTAATGGTCTATAAAACCAGCTCTATTGTGAAATACCTCCCATCCTCTCAAACTCCATGAATCTCACAAAACCTCTGAGAGAAGACCACAGGGCTTCTCCTGATGCTCCTCTTTGAGAGTAACGCTGACGGAAGTGGCAAGTTCAGGGGCTATGGAATCATGCAGATCCACGTTCCAGACCATCTTCCAAGCTCTTTTTCGTAATATGTCCTTGAGCAAATTAATATTTCTGAGCCTCCATTTATATCTGATACATCTACCATAAAGATCAAATACAAAGGTGCTAGTGTTTAAACAAACAGTGCCTACAAATGCTTTTCATTAACTCAAGTTCAGACCCACTAAGTGGTTATTTTCACATGACCATAGAAGTTTCTCAGTTTCACTATGTCCTATCAAATAACTGATTTGCAGAGAAATGGTCTCAATATTCATCAACTAACTCAAAACGATATTTTCTGGTTTATATTAAAGTAACCCAATTAGACAAAACTATTAATCACAAATTATGTAGAAAATAAAGAGAGACAAGTACCAAAGAAATGACAAGGAATTTTAAAAAGAAATAGAGTAAAATAAGCACTTTATCAAATTAAACCTAAAATGGATCTTTATATGCCAGACAAACTGCCACAGGAACTGAATTCTAGCCCTGATTCTTCCCTGGTGACCTACAGACCTCACACATCAGCTAACTTGTGTGTCTGAGTCCTCATTTATAAGATAGAGGCTAGATAAAATCATCTTCCTGGGCCCACTCAATTCTAATATTCTAAAGTTCTCTTAAGTTGGGAGAATGTTAGCAATTAAAGTCTTGAAGACAAAACCAAAGCCTGAAAGTATCCTGTTCCTTTTTCATAACTTCTATTAAGCAAATGTAGCTGCTGACCTTACAAATATCAGTAGTGTCACTCTTATCATGCAAAGGCTTTGCAGAATGCAATCTGAAAGACCATGGGTAAACCCAGGTCATTTCTCCAAAGTCAAACTCATGGCTGCTGTTAAGCAGAGAAAACATCTGGAAAGCCATCTGCTGCAGTCCATGCAGGAGCTCAAACTATTCCCCACTATGACTTACAGTGTCCTAAATAACTGTGTGACTTACTGGAGCACCTTTCATTTGGATTTTCAGTGTAAAAATACTGCCAGAGGACAACTGATTATCAGTGAAGTGGGGGTGGGAGGGTAGGTATGACCTTGTTTCAAAGCAGAGATATACATTAAGGGATCTCTGGAAGTAATTTTAAAGCAGAAAGTGTTGTTTCTGATCAGAACCACAATTAAATTCATTTGTATATTCTAAAATGCATGGAAGTCTAGTCTGTGAGAGTTCTTGTAGCAGTATAAGAAGAACATGGATATTCTGGTTGGGGTACTTCTAGTATAAGACATACGATTGCAACACAATATGGCAAGTCCCCACACAGAGGAGTAAGCCTTAAATCTGGAGGTGATGTCCAAACTTTCAGCAGTGTACTTTGTTTTCACAACAGTGAAAAATTGTACTGAGCTGTATTTCTTGGCTTGCCTTGCATCAAACCACTTTTGAGAAGTGTTCTTATTAAGGTAAATCATATTGAATCACTTCCATATTCCAATAATTCCAAAATAATGAATTTTTACTTTAAAAAGTTTCCATGGATTCTTTTGTTCCTTGTCGTTTCAGTTTAATTGAAGACCAAATCCTTTAATTTCCCCTTTGGTATTTTGTGACTCTCTCGTTCTCATTCTGTTACTGTTTCCGATCCTCTTCAGCTCTTGTTTAGAGTACTCCACAATTTCTGTCTCTATTCTTGGTCAGCTCTCATTTGTTTTCCTTTTTGTTAACTGATATTTTAACAATGGCATTTTGACACAATGTGATAAGATTTTACAAAAAGCTAAAACAAGTAACATGTTAAACCTCTAACTAAGTTAAAAATTATCGAATAAATTGTCAACCTAATTCTTCATCCAAATCTTAAACATTATTTCATCTCTTTGCCTCTTTTCATCTTTCATTCTTTAATTGTTGCTGTCATATTACCAAAACGGACAAGTTTGCATTGTAAAATTAAAATGTCCTGCCTCCCTCCACACAGCTTGCAGAGGACTTCTCCCAAAACACTTAATCCCTCACCCTACTCTCTTGCTTAAAATTCCTGTGTGACCTTCCATTGCCCACACAAAGACTCTCCAATTGGAATGTGTGACAAAATGACCTAGGAGTTTTTTAAATTGTTAAATTTTACAAGTGAAATCCTCCTAAGAATCCTATTCTGGTTAGTGTTTCTGAGGTGCATAGCCTAAGGGCTCCAGCCCAGCATAGCTGATGTACCTACCTTCTTTCCTGTCAGCAACTCTCCATCTCTTCCCTTGCTGTAATTTCCTTGCAGATAGGAATCTATGTTGGCACCTAGCAGAGAACTTGGGAAATGAATGGCTCTCATAATTACTTCTAAATGAAGGAAGAAAGCACTGCTCCAAATTCTTTTGGCTGACTCTAGAAACTAGTGGAGTTTTAACAATTATCTGAGATGAATATATCAAGCATTCAAAGACTGAAAGCAAACATACAAAGCATTCAGCTTTAGTTCTGATTAACATCTATTTCTGGTTATCCTTAGGGGAAGAAATTCTAATTTATGACTATTATGATTATTGTGAGGATGATTCATAAACATGTAGATTTTAAAAAAGACAATTCATTTGCTTTTAATTTTCAGAATTGTTAATTTCCAAAGGCACAGATTCCCTAAATGCTTTAAGCAGTTAGAGCAACAATAGAATTACATTGCTCATTTGTAACAGCATATTGGTATTACCAGGTACAGTCCAAGTCTTTCCTTAATATCTTTACTTTGAACAATACAGTGGCAGTAGGCACGAAAGACTTTCCAAGGAAGGTGTGTAATGATTAAAGTTAATGTGAAGGTAGCTTTTTTTAAAGGTTAAAAAGTGCTCGTCCTCTCCAATTCCACCCAGTGAAATCTCAGTATAACCCACTTTGCCTGAGATAAAGTGATATCTCATATAAAAACACACCCAAAGTGATCAAGTAACTAAAGTACCACATGTGATCGTCTCAAGGAACCATGGTTCTAAAGAACATAGGAGAATAAGCCTATCTGTTGCCTTATTTTTATGGATGTGATGCCTGAGTGAATGGGAAGATACACTAACATATCTACCACGACTTGCATGATCCTCTCTCTACCTAGACTATTTTTCTCTTTATCTAAGTTTTTCTTGCTAACCCTTCAGATCTTAGCTTTGAAGTCAAATTCACCAGCAGTTCCTTCTGTCTGCTAACACCCGGATTATCTGCCACCTCTCTGTGCTCTCCAGTACTTATCTTTATCACTGCACCTCACACCATGTGTAAAAGTTGCATGTTTACTGGTTGGTTTGTCCATTTGACTGTGAGTTCTTTGAGGAAGAAATACTATCTTATTCTCCATTGGATCCCCCATGTCTAAAATACAATTTACAACAAAGTAAGCATGGAATACACATTTGTCAAGAGAATCGATGGCTTATGTGCATTTATTTACTACAAATCACTGACTCTGTCAAAGTCTACAAATTCTGTAAATTTTTCTTTTTCTTATTTTCATGCCTGTAATCTTTGAGATGTTACCCAGTGTTTGATTTAATTTTAATACAGGAATAAATTGTTTAGACAAAAGACTGGAAGAGTAACAATCTGTGTTCAGTCCTGGCTCACCACAAACTAGCTAAATCACTTTTTTCAATTATTATGCCTTTTGGTCCTATCCTTCTAACCTGAAAGAGCTGATTTCTAGTCCTAACGTTCATGAGTTCAAAAAGAAAATCTTCATGTTGAAGACAAAATACCTGTCCCAATGGTAAGTGTAAGCCTCAGTTGCTCTCCTGGGGCATAATAGAAGTTTGTGATGATAATATTATAACACTAACAAAAATACAATGACTTTAATCACATGGCATTTTCTCCTTTACTCTAAGCAGAACTAATATCAAAGAAAGAAAAAGATGACCCTTGGCCAATACTGATGACAATGGCTTGGTGGTGGTCAGATTAGGTGGCACTGGTACCAGATGTTGAGGATTGGTATACAGAGTCTACAGAGCCATCTGCAGTACATGTGTTTCTGTCCCATCTGTTAATCAAAGCCAGCTGGGGCTCACCAATCTAGTCAAAATACAACCACTTCCCAATCTAAACTGTGGAAATAAGATTCTTACCTTAACTGACTCTCAGATTGTCTAAGGGCGTAAGGGTAGAAAAAGATATTATACATGGAAATCTTGGTAAGTTGTAAAGTGACTATGCAAATGTTAGTTCTTAAAAAGATTCAGACTGCCACAGAACACTTTAGATTTGAGAGTCATTCTATCTATACATATTTCTTAAGCACATGGCATATGTCAAACATAGTTCCCAACAAGGTTTAAAAGAAATTCATTCTTCTAGTTACAGTAAACAGAAAACAAGCACATATGAAATAAATAATAAGCAAATAATTAAAACTGTTTTAAGAGCTTCCAGGAGGGTTACTTTATGAAAGATGCTCAGGAGAGACCTAAGATTTGAACTGAAAGCTATGAAGATCTAACGAAGAGGATCCCAAGTAGTGCAAAGGCCCTGAGAAATGAGCTTGGCATATTTGAGAAATGGAGCTATGCTGGTGAAGGGAGAGAAGAGCAAGTGATACACAGAGGTGAAATATGAGTCAGGGAGAGAGGCAGAATCCAGGTCACAAAAGAGTTTGAGGCCCAGAGTTTGGGGTTTAAGTTAGCTTGCACCTGTAATCTCAGCAACCTAAGAGCCTGAGGCAGGAGTTCAAAACCATTCCAGACAACATAAACCCCCATCTCAAAAAACAAAAAAAAAAAAAAAGAAGAACAAGAAGAAGAAGGAAAGAACAGAAGGGAGGGAAGGGAAGGAGAAGGGAAGGAAAGGGAAGGATAGAAAAGAGAGGGAAAAATGAAGAGCTTCAGTCTTATTTTAGGCAGTGGAACACCATTGGAGAGTTGTAAAGTAATGTAGTCACACTCAGTGGCCCAAACTACTGTTTCATTGTTTGGTTTGGGTTTGGGTTTTCTGTTGTTTTGGGGTTTTTTTGTTTTTTGTTTTTTTGAGAGAGAGTCACTTTGTAGCCCAAACTCATCTCAAATTCACCATTCTTCTGCCTCCACCTTCCTAATGCAGGTATTACACAGAATTACGGGTCTACCCACAATGCCTGTGAAAATTCTTGCTCTTTAAGCTACTTTTTCCTTTCAGAGGAAAAGCAGATAAGCAGAAATTTTAAATAAAGTAAGGACACACAGTGTCTTGTTTGCTTTCTTAAACCTGTTAAATATTTTATTCCACCCGCTTCACTTAAATGAAAAGGTCACTTTTAATTTATTTATTATTAGTTTGCTTTCTTGAAAACCAAAATAAGATCAGAAGTCATTTGCAATAAGTAGTGACTGTCAGTCTATGATCCTGGAATTTAAAGTGAAGGGTTATTAGAATTTTTCCCTGTTTTGCCTTAATTATTTTTAATATTCTGTTATTAAAAAATGGAGGTAGAAAGATTAGACAGTGCAGTAGGATTTATGGACAGATGATTTTAATAAAACCCTTTCATACTTTATGCAAAATTAGGCTTACTAATAAAAACACATCCCACAAATGATCCCAACATTCTGATCTGGTAGTTTTCACCTATGCAAAAGCTTCATTTATGTAACAACGTTTTTAATAAAGAATGGAACATGATTTTAGAAAACTCATCAATGCTTCTTTATGTATATTTTACCTGATTAGACAGTAAAGGAATCTAATATATTTGTAGCTTTCAAATTCCATAGAATTTAAAGGATGCTTTATTTTGAAGATGAAATTTAAGGTTCTCAAGAACAAATCAATTCTTTTTCCTAGTTGCATTGTTACTTATTTAAAACTTTTGCTTTTATTTTCAATTGCCAATATTTAAATAAGGCTTAAGTCTTCCTCAAAGCTAGCCATGTTTTTGTAAACAAGGAGTATTTGATCAATCTGGAGTGTGCAGAATCACCCCATTGGTCCTATCTATGTTGGTCCAACATGCCTGTGTATACACCTACAGGCACACACAGTAAGGTTGTGTCATCACTCCCTAAAATGTAAGGTGCCAAGAACAGAACTGACCAAGTGTGCACTTTCAGAAGATGACTGTTCTTCCTAGAGGACCACTGTTTCTCTGTCTGTAAAGCATACTCATGACAACAAGTCCCGCAGCTTCTGCTGCCTTCTCGCAAGGTGCAACAATCATACCTTCACATAAAGAGAGGGTGAATGTCTAGAGACATTTCTAATAAAAGAAAATATCTTTGTTGTCATTTCATGGTTTTTTCGGTATTCTAGTGTGGGTGTGTGGGGGTGTTCGGAGGTACTCAGTATCAACTCAGACGTCTTGGAATTTAGGACAGGCTCTCCAATTTATTTCATAGCACAAAAGTTTTGCTCTGAATCTAAGTGACAATTTCCTACACAGAACATGAAAAGCTCTCTTAGACCAGTGTTGGCCTTTTAAAAAAAAAAACTGACTTTGAAGGAATTATGAAAAAAAGAATAGATGCTCCATAGCCAGCAACTCTATTGCAATTATTGTCATTGAAAGAGTGAACTTGAGACTTACCACATAAGCAATGTTTTAAACAAAAATTATAGAGTATCCCTAATTGCTCAAGTCACATTTCCAATTTAACAAGGAACATATTTAAATGAAGATGAGCTAACAGGTTTGGTAGTCATGGCAACATGATATGAAAATATACCATGTCATTCAAGTCTATTAGAAAAAAATACATTATTATTCCAAAGGTTTTTGTTGTACTTTAAATACTGACTGCAGAGGAGGAAAGAAAAGAAGAGGGGAAGAGAAGAGAGGGGTCCAGGAATAGATTTAATTTTTATTAGGAAAATCTTGGCTTGCAAGTAATGTGATCTAAATTCTAAACAAATTTATCTGAGAATGAAATTGATATTAAAGATCATGAGAAAAGAAATAGAAAACAAAGATGCTCACTTAGAAAAATACATCAAATCTACTTCTTGAAAGTAAAAAATCTAAAAGTGAAGAGTTGTTTCATATTTCTACCATTTAAATAAAACCCTTCAAGCATAACTTCAAACAGACATTTGATATATTTGAAGCTTTTTTCTTTCAAAAATCATAAGATAGGTGATAAATGAGATTACTGTAGATAATTTAACACAGAGACAAAAATGAGTATAATCTGAATCATAGTCATTAAAATCCCAGCTAACATCTTGAGATCTATTTGCAACTATTTTCTATGCCAAAAATCCTTATCTGGCGGTAATTTTTTCTTATAAAAATAGAATTGCACTATACATATTTGTCTGTAATTTGAGAGCTTATGATCCTGGCTTTGACATCAGATATACTTGGATTCTAATCACAGCTATTAGTTCCATTTCCAAAGGTTTGTTTTGGGGCTTGTCTGAGCCACTGCCCTCTTCTGTGAGTAAAGGGCATCATAAAAGCTTCTCTAGCAGTGGACCATTGTCAGGCCAGGAAGGTATCAAACTGAATAAAAATACTCAGTAGATGCCAACATAGACCTGACAGAATGTTAAAATTCTCTGCCAAAGATTTTAAAGCAGCTGTTGTAAAAAGCAATAATGAACACACGTAAAAACAAATGAAAAAATAGTCTCAGCAAATAATTTAAAAGCATCAGCAAGGAATTACAAAATATAAAGAAGGACAAACTATAACAACAAAAGTTTTTTAATGTAATAGGTGAAACATTCAAATAAGCAGGACAGTGGAAAAACACAGTGAATGGAATTAATTTTTATTAAAAACAGAATAATAAAAATTGTACAATCTGAACAATAGAGAGACAGTAGACTAAAATAAATAAGCAAACACAAAACCTCACAAACTCAGGGGCCTGTGAGACTAAGACAAAACGTCCAACAACCTTGACATCAGAGACTTGGAAGGAGAGGAAAAAGAGGATGAAACTGAAAAAACATTATAAATAAATGATGGTCTGCCAAGTGTGGTGGTGTACACTTGAGGCCATCCTTGAACTTTCCATAGCAATATCCTCCCTCAAAAAAAAAAACTGAAATTTCTCCAAATTTGTTCAATTCCCCCCCCCCACACCAAAATTTAAAAAGCTAAGCCAAATGTCAAGCAGGATAAGCCTAAGGGACATCCACATAAGAAATACCATGGTCGAACTTCCCAAAAATAAAGACAAATTTATTCTTAAAGGCAGTAAGTGAAAAACATGTTACTTATAGGGGAAAATATTTTGAACAACATTGGATTTCTTCTCAGAAAGCATGGGGGCCACAACACATTTATAAATGCTAAAAGAAAATAACTGTCCATCTAAAATCCTATACCTGTCAAAAAATATATATCCTTCATAAGTGAAAGGAAAATCAAATCATTCTTACATGAAGTAGAACTTAAAGTAATTGTCACAAGCAGACCTATCCTAAAAGAATGGCTACAGGAACTTCTCTAAATGGGAAGAAAATAATAAAAAAAGGAGGCTCTTGGAATGTCAAGAAGGAAGGAAAAACCATAGTAACAAGGGGTAATGGCTGATCACCTCGTAAGCACTTTTGGACTCCAAAAGATTTGGGGACCATGCCAGAATTTTTGGAATCAACTGATATAGAAAAGGACTGTTGTGATAAAAAATGAGAAGGTCATAAGTTTACTAAGAAGTCACTGAGAAGTAAAATTTGAGAATATTCAAATCCTCTAATTATCTTCTTCTCATCCAACATCCAAAAATCCACAGTTATCTGTTAGCATGTTAGCGCCACCCTCAAATTTGGAGATTTTGAAATATTCAAAATTATTAACTACAATTTGAGCTGTACCTACAGAATAATTTGATACTGGAGAAAAAATTACAAAGTCATAATTCTAAAATGTTCATAATTCGTGAATTCAAAAATCATTTAAAATACTCAACACTTTAAAATATAAACATTATAAAACATCAAGTGATAATTATAAAATATGAATGAGATGCATACTTTAACATTCCAATGAAAATACTTTTATAAGTAATAATGTGCTCCAAAATATCTAACTATTTACAGAGAAAAACATAAAAATTTCAATTCATAATTTAAGAGAGACAAAGTGAAGTAATAAGAAGTGAAATCCTTAAAAATAAGATTGTCACTGTTGAGTTTTGAGTATATTTTTGGAACACATTTTCTAGCTGTTATTAAAAAAGTGTTTCTGAATGTACAAAGGTTTGGTGAAGAGTGAGGAGATAATATGAACCAACTTCAAATATTTTCCTTTGACTACTTCATTTTCAAACAATTCTGTGTCTTATTTGATGTCTTTGGAGAACATATTTTGACAACATTTTGCTATGCACAAGAGCTAAGAAGTTTTTTAGTAAAAGCTGCAGTTTGTGTTTCAAAGAATATATAGTACCAATATCACTTTCCTAGTTCCTTCACTTACAAATGGAAAGTCCACTCTTTGGGAAGTCTTTGAACTAAAGGGAGAAATAATTGTGCAATAGAAGCTTTGCTGTGTTGATTTCCCTTATTTTTCTCTTTTTGGAAGCTATTTACATACAGAAGAATGCTTTCTAAGCAGATACACCTATGTTTATATGAAATTTGAATGAGTTTTAAAACTGAATGATCAGATGGAAATCATTTGATTTAACTTTTTTAAAAAAGTCTGTAATATCAGTGAGAATACAAATGAAGGGCTGAGGGTAGTTCAGTGTTAGAGTGCTTGCCTAGCATACATGAGGCCCTGGGTTCAATCCTCAAACACACACACACACACACACACACACACACACACACACACACACACACACAAACATCAGTAGTTCCATTTTTTAAAACAGCACAAAATACCAGAACACTTAAATATAGAAATTTGAAGTTTAAATACACTAATAACCCATTCTAATGGCTTTAAAAAAAACAATTATAACTAAATTCTTGAAAACCAAAATCCTCACAAGTAGTGATAAATTTCTTTTAAGTTTCATTTTCTTTCTTCTTCCAAGCCAGCTTTCCTTTATGTTTGTTCAGTATGACCTTTGTTTCAAAGGGTATTGGATTTAAACTTTGAAAAGTGTTAATCTTTCCCACCTGGGATAGGCCTCTTCAATCATAGCTAAACTCCTGCCAGGATTACACCTACCTTTATTGCCTACCACTAATATTGAAAAGTGACATTTTATTTTCACTGTATAATCACATTGTTTCATCATGAAAACATATCCAAAATGTAACATAGGCTTACATGACTTTTTAAATATCTGGTATTATTATTGCTAGATATTATTGTAAGAAAAGCTTTTTAAAAATTCTATTATAACATCACCATGAATGAAGAGTGTTTACTGTTCAAAATGCACTAGAAGCTCCAAGAGATCAGAGGTCATATGTTTTGGTTTGCTTTGTTTTCTGTTGTCTCCTCAGCACTTGAATTTTGCCTACTAAATAGTAGATGTTCAATACGTATTTGCTACACAAGTTTTGTGAGTGTGCATTTTGATGTATTTCAGAATGTTTAATTCTGCTATAACACAAAAAAATAGGATGGATGTGTTAAGCATAGATAATGAATAATTTAGTATCTTATAAGGCATAGGCATAATTCATAAGCTGTATGAAGTAAAGATAATGAATAAGCAGCTTTCAAAACACAAGCAGAACTTAGAAGATGTGTCTTTTTAAGTGTATTAGTGAGGGTTTGCTGGAGAGACAGACCAATAGGCTAGGTATGGATACAGATAGATGAAAAGGAATTTGATGAGGGGATTAACTCACATGATTGTGGAAGCTGAAAATTTCATGGCAGACCATCTCTAAGCTGCATAAAGTAGAGCGTGTATGTCACATAAGTCATATGTGAAGCACATGTATTGCTCAATATTCAGGTATATTGCATTGGGTTGTCCACCCCTTCGTGACTCACAGTCTGCCAAAGATCTATTGCTGCCCATCAGGTGAATTTGTAACTTTGAACTGTGGCCAGGCATATTTGCCTCTTTGTAAATGTGTGTGTTAGTCCAGTTACCTTTGCCACCAAGTCCCTTTACTCATACCTCATCTTTGGTCCTCATGACCACACCACTAAAGGAAGAAAGAAATAGAATTTATAACATTGCATTATCCAAAATTCCAGTAGTAGCTTCCTGCTGTGCTGGCACTTTTCTTGCTTCATTTCTTGACTCTTTCTTCTCACTATGTGTTTAAATTGATTTAATGAACCAAGTGATTTAAAGCATCTTAATTTGGTCTGTGAGCTTTTCAGTTCCATGGCTTTTTGGGTAATTTGCTTAATCACGTACTTAGAGTCTACCTTGCATCATGTCCCACAAGGCATAATTTTCATATATTATTATATATGTAAATATGTTACTTTATAATAAAAAGAGCATGCACAGTCATTTTGTGAAATTTTATAGCTCAGCACAATTTTCTTTTCTTCTTTCCAATGAGAGAGTTTGAGAACTAAAGTATACTTATATTAACTTGGTACAAGCTTGTAAGTGCCCTGTAGTTTAAATTTCATGTCCTTCTTTGCACTTCAACAGATTTTTAACTTTAATGGGCTCAGATATTTTTCTGATTAAAAATAACTTCAGAATAATAGAACTTTTCAAGAGTTTGAAAATTATCCCAAATCATAAAAATCAAATGCCAAGTACCATCTACTTGATAGCATAACTATAAATGATTCTAAAAGAAAATAAAATTATCTTAATTATTTTAATCACTTAGGGTTCTGCTATTTTAACTCAGACAATCGATTATAGCCTGTGGGTAATCCAGGCAAAAACTGATGAGATGGGTTCTTCTTTCAAGTTTCTCAACTTGCAATTCAGGCCAATTTCCAATGAGTTTGATGAGCCAAGGAAAGGAAGGAAGACTCCATGAACTCAGACTGACAGCATGATAAGGAAAATTATAGCCCTTAAGGAAACAAGAGCAACATAAGGGGTTGCTGAACTTGTGATTGAATCTTCTGGAGCTCTCGGTGGGAGCACTGAGATGTTGGTAAGCCAAATGAGAATTCACAGCACAAGAGTGCCTGAGGTCCTCTATAGTACCCCATAGAGACGATGGGTAAATGGTTATCGAATTTTAGTCATTTTAAGAGTTTTTTTTTGTTTTTAAGGCCAGGCTTCCAATTGAATACCAACTTGAAAATCAGTGGGAGACTGAAACAAAAAAGAGATAGTAGATGTTACACCAGATGTCAATGAGCAAGGCAGGCACACTCTAAAAAATTAAGAGAAGAGCCTAAGAAGCAGGAACCTGACAGAAAAGGTACAGACTCTTGGGCATTCCCAAGAGTGGAAAACTGAAAATATGTTAGTCCATTTTCTGCATCTATAACAGAATACACAAGGCTAGTACTTTATGAAGAAGTTTATTGAGCTTCCAATATTGGAGGCCAGTATTCCAAATAACATGACACTGGCTTGTGAAAAGACACTCCCCGCTTCATCACAACATAGTGGATGGCATCATGGCAAGAGTGTATGCCACAGGGATACATGATCATGTGATCATGATGAGACAAAAATCCAGAGAGACACTGAAGTTCCATGAGGAGAAATATGTAAATCCCTTTTGAGGGCTTGCCCCCAATGACCTAAGGACATCCCAGTAAACCCCACCTCTTAAAGGTTCTATCTCTTAACATCACCATACTGCAGAGCAAACCTCTAACACAAGAAACCTTGGGGAACACATTGAAACCATGTCCACACCATTGCAATAAACTTGGTGAAGCTTGCATAAACAGGAGGACTGATAGAACTTCAGGCTTCATATGGCCTCATGAAGAATGATGAAAAGGACTATCTGCTGTAAGATGCTCTATCTGCAGTCTCTTTTGTGGACATAGCATAATGTAGGGGAGAGAAATTCTCACAGCAATGCTTCATTAAATAGGTTAAAAAAAAGAAAATGACCTTTTTACAAATTAAATGCACTTGGTAAGTGTAGATACTTCACTTTGCTAATTGACACTATGGATAAGGTCCGTACTTTCTAAGTGTGACAGGCCATCTGGTCTCTTCCTAATACTGGATTCTGTGGATTGTCTGTTACTTCAAATGATCCCCTCCTTATCTTACATAACACTATGTAGTTCTGACCCATCTCTAACCCTCTTAGTTTTCTGTTTCTTCTACTATATCAGTTAATGATTGTGGCATAACAAACCACCTAAAACATGAAGGCTTAGACAACACTCCATCATTTCTCACTGTAAGTTGCACAATTCTTTCCCAGGGGATATTTACTGGGGCTCCTATGCAACTGTAATTAAAGAGAACTCAGCTGAGACTGAACATTCAGGATGGCCATACCCATATATTTGGAGAAGTAATGGCAACTAAGCAGGTGGCTAAGTTTTTAGCTCTATCATGTATCTGACAGGGTACAGTCCTCCAAGATGACCAAAAAAATGGAAGTTATAAAACCTTCCAAGGTCTAAGTCTGAAAATTCTCCAGTGTTATTCCTACCACATTGTATTGGTGAAAGCAGGTAACCAGATTCAAGGGAAAGCTAGGATTTAAGGTAAGAGGCATAGGCCCTACCACTTAATGGGAGCAAGGGCAAAGAATTTGCTGCCCTATTTTATATATAACATATTCATGCATTCCTCTTCATCTTTTCAACCAATAATTATTTCTATTGTTGAAGAATTGGAGTTTAACTTTCTGCTCTCTTTCCTAATCTTTTTACTTAGAGAACTTACCGAAATTTCAAATACTCCCTCCCCGCAACACTTTCTATAGACCATTCTGGATTGGTTTGTTTTTGTCACATGAAAAGTGATAACCACTACACTTTTGCTCTTGGAGTGAGCCATGCTCTCTCATGTGAGCTCTGCTAGAAACATTCTCTATCATATCACTCCTCTCTCATCTGATTTACTTTTCATCTCCTTTTAGGCCTCAAAATAAGCATCATTTCTTCTAGATAGAATGATTATGCAAGTCAGAGTTAAATTTTGCCCTATGGACTCCAATAACATTCCATCTTTTCTCTTATTCTTTCTGTGTGTGTGTGTGTGTGTGTGTGTGTATGTGTTCTGTACCATCGAGCTATACGCTCTGCCTCCAGTCTCTTATTCTTGAATACAATCCACTCTGGAGTTAAAGTTTTAGTTTGTATATTAGCATCTACCTATCTAAACTACTGGATAATCTCCTTAACTTTCATTCTTATGTTCTGGCTATTTGCTGTAGTCATTTGTCCAAAGGATTAAATATTAGTTATCTTTAATCAGTGGTTAATCTTTAAGAACAGAATTTTTAATCACACAACTTAGAATAGGTGCTCAACATATATTTGATGAATGAGGAAGTTTACGGATTAATTAATAAATAAATAAACATACAAACTTTTGCTCAAACCCCTTCAATTGCTCTTATTTACTTACTAAATGCAAATCTGTACTCTTCAACTCAACTAAAGAAATCTCTTCACAACCTGACTTTCTCTGCCTCTTCTGCTGTTTACCAAGTGCACCCCTGGCTTTCATTTTTACCCCCAGCACAATTGTTTTTATTACTGCTTCTGCTTCTTAACTTCTGCTGTCCCACTTGATGAATTAATTAAGATACAGGTCACGCTGCAATATTAAAGTCTAAAATGACTTTTAATATGAAAGCTATGTGTTAATATAATGCAAATACTGTATACATATGTATACAGGAATGGGTGGAGGAGAAATAAAAAAGAATGATCGAGGGAATGAATTCAAGTATGGTATATTTGATATATTGTAAGAACTTTTGTAAGTGCCACAATGTACTCCCAGCATACAATAAAAAATAAAAATTATCAAAATATAATAATTTCAAGACCTTTGTTGCTCCTCCATGTGTTGGAAACCTCTAACCTACTACCATTCTCAACATGCAGTATGCATCTCATGACCTACCATCATACACACATTCCAACCAGCAGAAGAGAGGGCAATGGAAATAAAAGCAGTGCACTCTCTCTTTAAGAAGTTGACCACACCCTAGGTCCCACTGGTTAGAATGCAAGCTCATGGCAATATCTTGCTTCAAGGAAGAATAAGGAAAGCTACTCTTTTACTGGTATCCATGTGACCAGTTACAATTTCAGGAGTCTATTCTGAAATTCTGAAAGGGGGAAAAAGACATTGGAAATAAAAAGTTATCTTTTTAGCACTTTTCTTCATATACTTAACATATTTATATTGTTAAACCTGGATTGAACAAAACAACATTTAAGTCCTAGTTCTGCCTTTTATTAGTTGTATGACCTTAGGCAAATTATTTGAAATCTGTTAATCTCATTAGCAAATATAAAAGATAGTACCTATTTATCAAAACCTATTGAGAGGAATAATGCATAAAAACAGCCAGCTTTAGAGAAACTAAAGCAGATACCTTAAAAGCAACTGAGGCCAATAGGAAAAGGGGACCAGGAACTAGAGAAAAGGTCAGTTGGAGAAGAATTAACTTAGAAGGTAACACACACACACAGGAAATCAATGTGAGTCAACTCCCTGTATAGCTATCCTTATCTCAACCAGCAAAAACCCTTGTTCCTTCCTATTATTGCTTATACTCTCTCTTCAACAAAATTAGAGATAAGGGCAAAATAGTTTTTGCGGGGTATTGAGGGGGTGGGGAAAGAGGGAGGGGGCGGAGTGGGTGGTAAGGGAGGGGGTGGGGGCAGGGGGGAGAAATGACCCAAGCGTTGTATGCACATATGAATAATAAAACAATAAAAGAAAAAAACAGCCAGCTTTGCACTGACATGCAGTAAGTGGTCAATAAGTGATAGCTGCTATGGTGATGGTTGTACTACTCCTTACTGGCTTCCTTATCTAAACACTTAATAATCAGCTCCATGCCATGACATGGGTCTGTCTTTATTTGCTGTGTAATATTTCTGCCTCTCTAACTAAGAAAAGAAATCCTGTCACATTTTTGTCTATAGACTTTCCTCACTTTATCAATACCACAGAAAATAACATAATTGTTCAAATGATGTCATAAATTTTGGTTAATTTAGCAGAACAACCTCAAGAAAATATCATCTACATTATGTTTTCCATATTTTAAAAAATATGTGAACTTCATGCTGTAACTGGAAATATAAAGAAGAGGAGTATTGTAAAGGTAGTTTTTACAGATGCTAACACTCAGGAAGACATGCCCATTTATTTTATCAAGAGAAATTCTGGCAACAATGACTTGATCTGAGTTTAATACTGCTTGTATGTATGACTTGGGGAACTTTAATCTTTGGGCCTCTATTTTTTAATTTATAAAACAACTTTAGTGATTCCTAACACATTATGTTATAGCGTGGATTAAATGATACAATGTACATGTATTGATTTGCCTTGAACACATAAAAGCTTAATAATATGGAAGAGTTGTCGTTGTTAGTGTTTTTCATGCATTTGTCTCAAAACAGATACTGCCGTAATTGAGCGATTCTGCTGTGATACATACCAAAAAACTGTAGAATTCCACTGGATTAAATAAAATTGAATACACATTTCACATGGAAATGACTACATTATGAAGCTAAATGGTTTTAACAATTATATGCCCATTTTCAAAGTTTAAATATGATCACCGAAGTCATTTATGATCAGGGGATTGACTTGACAAATAAGCAAGGACTGAGTGAACTGAGATAAACAAACCATGTTACAAATGGTCACACGATTGTGAGGAAAACCAACCCCTTTCCTCTGGGTACCACAGCTCCATACCTGGGCTGAGAATTGTTTACGTGCTGATATGATGGCTGCACTGGGTGACTTGTGGTCCTTTCCAATGAAGTCACCCACTGTCTCTGGTTTCTCATTTGAGAAATGTGCTTAGTCTTCTACTTTGAGGGATTTTTTCAAACAATACAACTTACTCTTACTTAGAGGATTCCTCAGTGAAACCTGACAACACAACTCTATTTGCTATTAAAATTAAGAAACTGACAGACAGTGAAAAGAGTTAACCAGAAAATCAAATATTATCATATAATGACCTAAGTGTTAAAACAGAGAGAGATAGGTAGTGGTTGTTCGAGGAGGGAAGGAGAGGATCAGAGGTGAGTTGCCCCACATTTTTCGCACAGCTCAAATGGCAGGTATATGAAAGCATTGGTTAGGATGGTCCTTGGAAACAAAGCAAAGTTAACTTGGCAATCATTAAGAAGTCACAGTTTTATCATTTGAATTGATACATTTTGTCAGAAGCTCTAAAGTTACTCAGTTCCAGTTGTCTTTAACTCCCAAGAAAAAACATCAAAATTTTGAATTATGTGTCACTGAAAATGTATTAATTGCTAGTGATTGTTGTGATTACACTTCACAATTGTGAATGTTTAAAAGACTTTTTATTTAAGCCTTCTCTTTTGTTCCTGGGCTAGTCTTAGAAAACTTGATAGTTTTATCGTATAAACAGTTAGTTTCATTATTTAACATGTTTTTTTTTTCATTTTTCTTTTATTATTCATATGTGCATACAAGGCTTGGTTCATTTCTCCCCCCTGCCCCCACCCCCTCCCTTACCACCCACTCCACCCCCTCCCTCTCCCTCCCTCAATACCCAGCAGAAACTATTTTGTCCTTATCTCTAATTTTGTTGAAGAGAGAGTATAAGCAATAATAGGAAGGAACAAGGGTTTTTTGCTGGTTTAGATAAGGATAGCTATACAGGGCATTGACTCACATTGATTTCCTGTGCGTGGGTGTTACCTTCTAGGTTAATTCTTTTTGATCTAACCTTTTCTCTAGTACCTGTTCCCCTTTTCCTATTGGCCTCAGTTGCTTTAAGGTATCTGCTTTAGTTCTTTTTTTTTGAAATTAGCAGTTTTATACCAAAAAAGAGTATATTTTGAAAGATCTTGGTCATTACAGATATTTTGTTTATAAGCAACTCAAAGTTTTGTGGTTTGAATTTTGTTTATGGCTCATTAGGCCATACTTTCAGGTTCAAAAATACTCCAAAAAAAAGACTTAGTGAGGACAAAATAGAAAATGATTTTTAAAGCACTTATTTTAAGGTCATCTCTTCCTATTCTGCAATCCATTAGTGTGTAAATGGATTTAGAGGAAAAAAAGATATTAAAATGGGGTATTAGAGATTATCTCCAGCAAAGTCCCTCATTTTACAAATTATCACAGCAGTTCAAGGTTAAGGGGCCTACCCCATCCAGGCAGAGGCATGAGCTGAAACAAAGAGGTCACCTGACTGCCAGTCCACTGAGCTTTTCTCCACACCAAATCATCAGTCCTGATTAAGGAAGAAAGTAAAATGAGCTTATTGGCTTGAATTTTCGAGCTTCTAAAAGTTACAGAAGTGCAGGGTTTGACAAGTTTGTTCAAGGGTAAGATTTTCTTTCCAAGAACATCTTATTGAAGCAGAAATGTTAGGGCATGATACTAACAATAAAATAACTAACTAACAAAACACTGCTGCTCAACAAATCTTTGGCCTTTGGAGATTCTGCATGGCATTTTTGACCCTGAAGGCTCATGATTTGCTCTAAGGCAGGAATTTGGGGTTTCTCAGAACAGCTGTATTTTTCTCTCCATATGTTGGAATACACACTATATCTTCAGAGGACATTGTTTGTGGGATTTTCATCCCTAAAGGGAACTCATCTTTAATGCTCAGAATGGAAATGAAGAAAAGAGCTAAAAAAATTAATAGTTTAAAATAATTTTAAAGTATTTTATTCTGTAGTTAAAAAAATATCAATGTTCTCCCTCATATGTGGACATTAGATCAAAGACAAACACAACAATGGGATTGGACTTTCAGCACATGATAAAAGCGAGAGCACACAAGGGAGGGGTGAGGATAGGTAAGACACCTAAAAAATTAGCTAGCATTTGTTGCCCTTAACACAGAGAAACTAAAGCAGATACCATAAAAGCAACTGAGGCCAATAGGAAAAGGGGACCAGGAACTAGAGAAAAGGTGAGATCAAAAAGAATTAACCTAGAAGCTAACACCCACGCACAGGAAATCAATGTGAGTCAACGCCCTGTATAGCTATCCTTATCTCAACCAGCAAAAACCCTTGTTCCTTCCTATTATTGCTTATACTCTCTCTACAACAAAATTAGAAATAAGGGCAAAATAGTTTCTGCTGGGTATTGAGGGGGTGGGGGAGAGGAAGGGGGCGGAGTGGGTGGTAAGGGAGGGGGTGGGGGCAGGGGGGGAGAAATGACCCAAGCCTTGTATGCACATATGAATAATAAAAGAAAAAAAAAAGAAAGTATTTTTATTTTAAAAAAATAAATAAATAAAAAAATATCAAGACCCCCAAAAAGTAATCCCTAACCTTTTCAGTCATGGGAGAGACAGTATGCCTACGGGGTTGTTGTGCATTTGCAAAGATCTGGACTTTTTCTCTTCCTTTAGACACAAGCACTTACCAAGTTTTTAATGATATTTATGGTAATAATTGAACTTTTTGTTTATTTTCACACAATTAAAAATACCACTATGGAATCATTGCTCCTATTTCGTGCATAGGGAACAGGAAATATTTCTTTCTCTTTTTCTTCCCCCTTGCCCACCACCTGTACACTTTATCCTGTTATACTAAAATAAATCCTTGCTAAAACTTCAGAAAAAAAAAACACTATTAATTGGCACAATTTGTAATTCCAGCACACAAGAGGAAGAGGCAGGAGAATTGCAAGTTTGAGACAAGCCAGGGCCACATAGTGAGTTCAAAGGCAACCTACACTACATAATGAGACCCTGTCTCCCCCACCCATAAAAGGGGCTACTAGAGACACATCTGTATATAGATAGATTTGTAAATATCATTTATGCAACATCACCTACTTAGTTATTGTCAGGATGGAACCAATACATATTCTAGAGATTTCTTTGTCAGTTATTCCCAATTTTTGAAAAAAATCTATTGACTAAAATGCCAATTAATCAGAATATTATACACTCAGGTCTTAGTTGAAAGAGCAAATGATTTTTAAAAAGGTGAATTAGAAAATTTTGTAAATATTAAAGTAAACTAATCAGATGTAACGACACAAATTCCTGTTGAATCTGCTCTCTCTGTGGCTAAAAAAAACATGGAAAATTACTTTCAGTCACCACAGCACCTTGATCATCAGTAAAACATTACAGAGCCTGCGATTCCATGTACTCCCACTGACTCAGGAAGTAGAGCTTGAGAGGACAGTGATTCCAGGCTAGCCTGAGCAAAATGTTTGCGAGTTCTCATCCCAACAAAACAAGCCCAGAATTGTGGCATATGCCTATAATCCCAGCTACTGGGGAGACATAAGTAGGAGGATCACAGCCTGAGTAAAAAACTCGAGACCTTATCTGAAAAATAAGTCTATATAGCAAGCAATATGAGAAAGGCTAACTTTTCTTGATTACTTAAGGCTTTTGTTTCTTTCCTTCTTTCTTTTCCTAGACTTTCACCAATATAGAAATGATAAGCAAGAATAATGGAAGGGGTTGAACAGACCAAAGTAAAACACACCCCTTTGAATATTAACTTAAATATTAATAATGAAAGATAGGACTGTAAAATAAGTACAGTGGGGGGGCTCTATTGGGAGGGGGAGGATGAATGAAGGTATAGGCTTGATGGACTTCATATACTTATATGAAATAAAACAAAGAAACCTCTTGCAATTGCTTTAAGTGGAGTGGGGAGGTGGCTGAGAGGGAGAGACGATGGGGGTGATGTAACTAATGTACAATATAAGCCTAATTGGAATTGTCACTATAAATTTCCCCATATAACAAATATATTCAAATAAATAAATAATGACAGATACTACAAAAAATTGACGAGGATGTATAGAACTGACACCTTCATACATAACTGGTGGGAATGTAAAATGGTACAGTCACTTTAAAGATCTGAAAAATCTTCAAAAAGTTAAACACGATGCTAACATTTGGCCCAGGAATTCTACTCCTATACTATATGTGTAACTCAAAAAAATGAAAACATATGTCCTTCACAAAAATGCACACCCAAGTGTTCATTGCACCATTATTTTTAATAACTGAAAGGTAGAAATGGCCCAAATGTCCATCAATTGACGAATGAATAAACAAAATGTGGTATATTCCCCAAAAAGCAGAACAATTCAAAAGAAAAACTATATTGTCACCCATGAAAGAGATACAATCTTTTGCAGATATTTGTTTATTTATTTGCTTACTTACTTATTTATATTTGTGGTGGTGGGGATTGAACCCAGGTCCTCACACATGCTAAGCAAGTCATCTACCACTGAGCTACACCCCCAGTGTGAGATATAATCTTTTGAAGCATGAACTTTGGGAATTGATCTGCCCGGGGCGGGGGGGAAGTACATTTTCTGAGATTTAAAGTCTAATTCTCAATGGATGAGTTTCTAAAATTTATTAGTATCACAAACATTTATCTAGTCAAAGAGAAGCTGAGGAAATAAATTGATGGGACACTTGTTTACTGTCATAGTACACATATATCAAAAGGTATGTTGGCTTCTCAGTAAAGAGTCAAAAAAAAAAAGAGTAGTCAGATGACAGCAGCAGTGCAATGGGGACAGGGGTGATAACCATGAGCCATCCAGATTGTGACATTACCTTGACGTCAGTGACCCACAGGCTAAGCCAGAAACCAAGCCTGGGTTCGGGCTGGCACCCAACCTCAGGGTACAGGATGGAAGGAAAATGGGCCAGAAAAAAGAATCACCAGGAAAGTGGGCCATTTGTAAGCCTTATGACCATGACTCAGCAGATCTTTCTTTCCCAGAACCCAGATCCCAGTGTCTGTTCTCTTAATAATAATCACTTGAATGTTCACTGCACACCATGGGTTGTCCTAGCCCTAGCAAACTTAATATTCTCAATGACCGTGTGAGACAAGTATTGTTATGTAATTCATTTCATGGATGACAAATAAACAACGAGAAGACAGGAACCACCTCACAGCTTGGCAAAGTCCCCCAGTACAACAGGTTCTACCAGGACTAAGGCGAAAGAGACAATCAGAAGTGTCTGGGGTTAGGGAAGGAAGGAGGTCACAGGCGCTAAAGCAGTTCCTGACCTTGTTTGTGGGAAGATGAAGGATTGTGGCCATTAGCAGTGATGAGAGAGAAGCTGTTAGCCAGAAACAGCCTTGGTGCTAGGTGTGGTGGGATAACTAACTGAATGCTTCCAGTATAGCAACCTGTGGCCAAAGAGACCACAGGCCCTGTTACTTACAGTTGCTAAAGCCATCAACATTGTCCTTAAGAAACAATCTGCTTCCTATAAAGATACCTATAATGGTCATAAAGTTTCCTTCCTAAGTGCATTGTCTGAGTAATGAATACTGGGTTTCAAAACAATAAAAATGGGTTATGTCTAGAACCTGATTTACCCCTATAAGGGTTGTTAAATGGAAAAAACCTGTTACGAGCTGTTATGACTTCTTTATGCTTCTTTGTTTTAACTGAAACAGATGTCCTTGATCAAAAATTAATTAGTTACAATATAAATCTGTGATTTTTGATAATGGCAAATAACATCAGTGTGCCAGGCTATCTTTTTCTTTGACTAAAATTCAGATAAGCTTTAAATTTTGGCATGAGGTTCCCCAGGCAGGCATTTTGAGGACAGATGCTATTTGGCAGGCATCAAGCCTCTTTTGAGTCATTTGTGAGAGCTTTGGTACTTTTCTACAGCCTCGCATTTGGACCCATTAACACCTGTGATAATTTCTCATCCATTTCAAATTATGCCCACTAAAATTTGGCATGTCAGCTACCAGCCTGAGTGATGACTGAGTTGAAACTTTTTGAAATCCTTTGCCAAGCAAACACTATACAGTCTTACGTTAAGCCCTGCAATTCTTTTAATCAAACTGCAGAGCAGTAGCTAATAAATATCTCCATGTGATATCGTTCTTTCTCTGTGATAAATACCCCCTGAGAACCTCTTATCCTCACTTTGTATCCCAACACTTAGCCAACAGCCCATACTTCTTCCTCAGTCACTCACCAGCAATGCTATGCAAAAGGAACCAGGACTGAACAGAAAGAATCTCATACTGCAGAGTCAAGCCTAAGTCAGAGTCATTCCTGACAAATGTTGTATATTGTCCCTGCATTATATTATACTATTTTTTTCTGAGAAATGTTTTACTCAGTGAAGCAATAGTCTTCTATCTTCAGTTTCTGGAAGACTATGATTAAAGTAATGTGCATCTGTATTGAAGAGCAGATGATGGTACTGTACAATATAGATAGAAGCATCATTGGTTTGTTTTACATCCTATGCATTTTTAATAAGCAAATTCCCATTTGTAGGAATTAAATGTTCCAGATATCGATTTCAGAGGGATAATACATAATATGAAAATAAAATCTGGTAGCATTATGTGATGATGTGTAATTCAATATAGCTAGAACCCTGAAAAGTGAGTAATAAAACTATTCCTGTTAAAATATTTCAGAAAACCAAATTCATTCCCTGAAGTGCATTGCAATAAAATTGAAACAATGCTACATGATTTACAGTCCTCTAATTCAGATTTTTAAAGTGATTTGATATAAAAAACAAAGGATTCTTTCTCCCCTATCTCCAATACTATAACATATTTTGCAATGACATAAGAAAAACTATAGAAGAGACAATACAAAGCAGATGGCTCCTAAGCTTGTTCCAGTTTATACCTCCATTTTAAGCATCCTTTGATTGTGAAATATTCGTACAAATTATATGAGTGCATCTGGTTTAGATATTTTATTTCTTACAAAATAAAATAATGTACTTAATCCTACCTTATTTCTAGAAAGTACACAGTCACCTGATGGATTCACGTTAATCCCTCAGGGCATTAAAGGGACAATTAATTACATTTATTAGGTGACTGTACAAGTCCGACACTCTCCTAGATACTTTCACATCCCCCCTTAACTCATCCTCCAGGACCTAAAAGGACAGGTGTCATTTTATCCCCACTTTACAGGAGACAAAAAAAGAGGCTCAGTAAGTTTTTAGTACCTTGCCAGGTATCTGACAACATAGTAATGGGGAGACCCAGGTTATCAACTCATCAATCAATGGAGTTGCTCTGACCACTGGACTGTCTCCATCAGACATCCAGAATGCTCATGGGATTACATTTATGAAACCCTGACTCCGCTAAAGTGACTCAGCAGGAACCTGGTCCTGAGATACTTGTGTTTTGTATTTTTTTTTCTCTTTGGCAGTTGGAACTAATGGATTAAAACTATCTTTAGGTAAAAGCAGGACTATTTGAGCATTGCTCAAAGAAGCCTGTGCTATTAGAATAGATGACATCTGCTTCATGGCCACAACTCATTTTAAGATGACATGAAATGATACTGCAGACACCACAGGGCATCTCTAAGAAGACAGAAACACTTGGTCACTTTTCCTGTAAGTGACTTGCCTTTATGGGAAATTGAACTAAACCTGGAATGCTAAGAACTGAATGCAAAGGCAGATCATTTTGGAGTAAGAGATAATAGTGATGAAGGACCAAGGAAAAACTCAATTGGGAACTAGAGAAATACAAAATAAAGTTTCCCATTGAATCCTGAGAGAGTTCTACTGACTACATGTGTCTTTCTCTCCTACTCTGAAATGGTAAGTCACAATTAGAAACTAGTAAATCATGGAAATACAAGTTTCTTTCTTTCTGTCAACAATGACAGCCTGTCAAAATATTTGACATATAATGATTGGTGGTTTTTATTTTTAACAACTTTGTGTCATAAAATAATGATTGCTTTTTGAATAACACTCAAACAATATGATAATATGCAAAGGATAAAGTGGAAGTGAGGCAAGCCACTACTCTCTAAAGGTAATTTAGCCTCCCTCATCCTTTTGAGCATATATAACCTCAATATTTATTTATATAAATAGTATCATACTAGATACACGCATTATTCTTGAACACAGTTTTTAAAAAGGTAACAATGCATCATTTATATTAAAAAGTTGGCTTTAAAAATCTTGAATGCTTACACTGAGCTGGAATTACTTTAGACAGATATACTATAGAGCTCCAAATGGGATATATCCAGAAAGATTGATGTCAAATTAGTTGGTCTGTTTATAAGTAAATGAACATGAAAGACTAAGAAAAAAAAGAAAGGTAACAAAACCAACACATTTAGTTCAATTCTTCCATTGAACCCCTTGGAATATCAAATAAGCTATTAAAGATCACAATTATCAATATAATTTCCATATAACTAAAGTAACCTATTTATTTGCTATTAGAAAGTGTGATTAAGAAAAAGTTTTCCAAATATGGAAGTATCATCCTTTTAGGAACAGAAAGTGTTTGTTGAAAACATGGGTTTCATTATTGCTACCAGAAAATAAAGGTAAGGATGGAAGGAGGGTGAGAAGGAGCAAAGGAGAGAGAGAGAGAAAGTTGTGATAAATTGAATTACTGATCTTATTTCTTCAGAAACCTGCGGTAGTATTACTACATCCTTCATTCCTCATAATAGGAAAAGGGCATTTTTTCCCCACCCCTTGCTTCTTGGATTGACTGTGAGACTTGCTTGAGCATTTGACATCTCTATGAGAACACATCCTGGGTACAGAGACAGAAAGGTACTCAGCCAACATGAGTTGAACCCAGACAACCTGAACTTGCTTGGGTTGTAAACCACTGAGTTTAGGGTTATTTGCTACACAGTATATCGTTATAATAGCTGAGTTATAGTACTTATAACTGACTCCAAAGAAAAACTTGCCTCAGCTTTAATCCCTGAAGAACTCTTCTTTTGCAGTGTGCTGAGTTATTCATTATATTAGAAAAAATAGGAGAAAGGCAAAACAAGCCTGAGACAGGCTATGACAATATCAAGGCAAGACTTGGGGAACCCCATTAAAAATCAAGATGCTTTTTCACGAATTCAATAGCTATGCCTTTAGTGAATGAGGTGCCTTATAAAGTTAAACTGCTCAGGGTATAAAGCCAGAGTCCAGTTAAAATGTTTGTTCTTTTAATTCAGTGATGCACCTGGAGTTGTGACTATATACAAAACCATCACATGGTCCCAAATCTTACTCAGCTCTCATGGCTTCAAAGTTCCTTTTTGGAGGTTAGTTCGAGAAGAATTAATTTAGAATGTAACACATATGCACAGGAAATCAATGTGAGTCAACTCCCTGTATAGCTATCCTTATCTCAACTAGCAAAAACCCTTGGTCCTTCCTATTATTTCTTACACTCTCTCTTCAACAAAATTAGAGATAAGGGCAAAATAGTTCCTGCCTGGTAGCAAGGGGATAGGGGAGGAGAGGGAGGGAGCGGGGGAAAAGGAGGGGATGGGGGAAGAAAAAAAATTTCCCCTTTGATATTGAAGGAATTTTTCAAAACCTATGGACATGGAAGTCATATTATGATTCTATCATCCAGAGTCCCATTCTCCAATAGAGTGGTTACTAAGCAAGCACATGGAGCTATTTATCTCTCAGTTCAATTAAATGAATTGCATATTTCTTTCCTCTGTCACACAAATCATATTTCAAAGGCTTAAGCCTTTGCCACTTGTGGATAATGGCTAACATACTGGATAGCACAGATGCAGAACTTTCATTATCACAGAAATTTCCATTGAACAGCATTGAATAGAGCCACAGGTTCCAATTCATTGGTCATCATCTCCTAAAGTCAGGAGAATGAAGCCATTTGAGGTTGGGACCATAAATTTGTAGCCCCTTTGTGAGAAGGAAAAAATACTCAAAAGAAGAGAAATTTACCAACTATAAGATCACCATCCAAAAACTGATACAAAAACACAGAATACAGAAAATTTAACTTTTGTCATTTTTCCTATTTTATCTATCATTCAATCAGGCTTAGTCATCCACCTAGAGGAGACAGATATAAAGTAAATGTGGCAAAGAAGGGAGAGGACACTTTAATTCTTGGAGTCACCAATCAGCTATGATAATGTTGACTCATGTATATATCTTGAGTAATTAAAATTTCAAAAAATTATATCAATAATAATTCTATTATTTGTGAGTTTGAGCCTAGTATATGCACCTGATTTCAGTTAGGTCTTACTAGAGTCTATTTGAATAAGGGACAAAGGACCTTCTTAAAGAAATAGTATCCTCTTTGGGTATTTCTTAACAGGGAAACAACAAAAGCAAAAAAATCAAGAATTTCCACTCTGCTTTTATGGCTCCTCAACAGTATATTGCAATGAGAATATGCCAAACCTTCCATTATCCAAAAGACACAGCTGTGCTCAGAAACAAGAGTTGGGGAAAGGAAAATAGGACTAAAGTTGCAAGTATCAGGTGGTAAATGCAAAGTTTCTTTTTAAGTACACTTGGAACATCCCTTATAGTTTTCCAGAAATAATTTTGGGAGATAGTGCACAAAGGAGCTAAGAGTGTACATAAATGAGTGTTGCAGATTGTAACACCTTCCAAAGATGGCTTTCCTAATAGCTTCCATTGCATATGCTTTGCTAAAAAACTGCCACTCCCTATCGAGAGGTGAATCTGTGTTGGTTCCCCTTGAAGTTGGGGAAATTGTTTATGGCAGAAATGAAATCACATGGCAGTTGTGTCACTTAACAATGGGGATACCTAATGAGAAATGTTTCTTTAGGTGATTTTGCAGTTGTATGAGCAAGAGAGTACTTACACAAGCCTAGAGGTTGCAACCTATTGCTCCTAATTACAATTTTGTATAGTGTGTTACTATACTGAATATTGCAGACAATTATAACACAATAGTGTTTGTGTATCTAAACAAATATAAACAACACAAGAGGTACTGTAAAAATACAGAAAAATCTATAAAAAATGGTACAGCCATTTAGGGCACATATCATGAGTGGAGCTCACAGGACTGGAAATGGCCCTGGTTGAGTGAGTGAGTGACAACAGAGCTGGGAGGCCTGGGACATTACTGTGCTACCAAACACATGACTGACACTGTGCACTTAGGATAAATTTATTGAAAAATGTTTTTCTTTGTTCAGTATAAATTAATCTTAGCTTGCTGTAAATTTTGCTTTTTAGGTTATTTCTAACTTTTTGACATTTTTGTAATAATAGCTTAAAATACATTGTATAACTGTAAAGAAATATTTTCTTTATAACCTATTCTATAAGCTTCTTTCCACTTAATTTTTTTTCTTTTTAAATTTTTGGTTAAAAACTAAGCTCAAATACACAAATTGGCCTAGTCCTACACAGTCAGAGTCATTGATACCACCATCTTCCACCCCCACATCTCATCTCCCTGGCAGGTCTTCAGAGGCAGTAAAGCACAAACCATCATCTCCTATGACAATAGTGTCTGCTTCTGTATCCGCCTAAATGACCTGCTCGAAATTCTTCCTGAGGAGGTGGCACT
This sequence comes from Castor canadensis, assembly GCF_047511655.1. Classification (NCBI taxonomy): domain Eukaryota; kingdom Metazoa; phylum Chordata; class Mammalia; order Rodentia; family Castoridae; genus Castor; species Castor canadensis. The sequence continues at coordinate 121,676,668 of NC_133389.1, forward strand.
GTTTTCAGAAATACGTCCATGGTGTTGGTTCAATTTCTTTCTCTTTTCATCATAGACTTTCTTGTAATCACATAAGGAATCGTGAACCTTCCTGTCTATTAACAAAATCCTTCTGGTGTTTGGGATCCAAGCTCAAACTTTTTAAGGAGTTTATGGAGGCTGTGAAAACCTTCTGCTAAACTTTCACCGTGATTTTTCTCAGGGGTTTTTCTTTATCTGCTCCTGCAGTTTCCTTTTCTCTTGCTTCTTCAGCTATGCCTTCCTGCTTCAGTTCCCCAACTCCTCACTAGTCAGTTCCCCAAGAACCACCAGGAATTCCTCAATGATGTCAGTCTCATACACACCCAGATTAAAGCTGCTAGCCCACAGCCTTGTTGGTTTTCACAACCTGGTCTTCCTTGGCAAATCCTTTGAAGTTACTAATAAACCTCCCTTGGGTCCTCTTCCAAATGCTATGCCTACACTCTTGGTAACATTACTTCAATCCCAAGCAAGTGTCTCAATGGAGTCAAAGATGTTGTAATCCTCCGAGAATTGCATTCACATCTTCTCAGTGTCTTCCTCAGATGCAGCAATCACCTGGGCAAATGTCATCCTCAAATAGCAGGCCTTAAAAGCTGCTATAATTCTTTCATCCATTGGTCGGATCAAAAAGGTAGGTTTTGAGGTGAGAAACACCACTTTGATATTGACTTGGAGATCACCAATTAAAGGAGGAAGTGTGACAGCATTATCAGCAATAGGCAAAACTAGGGAAGGCATAGGCTGTTCTCCTATCAGGACTTCTTCATTTTGCTGATATAGCAATTCAGAAGGGCATCTTGGGACAGGAGCCGGGTCATCATGATTTCTTATCTCTCCTATAGCACACTAGCAGCAAGTACTTATTAATACACTTAAAGGCCCAGAGTTCTCATTATGCCAGATCACAGCGTTTCAATGTGTAGCCTGCAACATTGTCCCCAAGCAAGGCAGTTATCCTTTCCTTAAAAGCCCTGGAATCTAGAATGCACTTGGCTTTCTCATGGATGAAAACTCTTTCAGCTTCCATTTCTAGAATACAGAGGTTTCATGCATATTGAATTACTTGCTTTGGTAAGTAATTTTCCTCCATTACCAGCATATCTAGAGTTTCCAAACATTCTTCAGCTGCCTTCCCATCAGCACTTGCAGACTCAACCCTCACTTTCACATTATGTAATAGATATTTATTCCTGAATCATTTAAACCACCAGAGGCAGCAGTACATCCAACATGGTACTGGGGCAAGCTTTTTCTTTCAACACTGTAGACAAATGTTTTGCTTTTGCTGTGATCATTATGGTGCTGAAAGGCTTACACTTCTGAGTCTGGTCTTCAAGCCAGGTAATTAGAACTTTCTCCATAACTGACATAGGCCTGTCCCAAAGTTTTGTTAGTTTCAATAAAGTAGATCCTTCAACAGCTTCTGTGACTTTGTTCTTGTACTTCAGGACCTAGCTATGGTAAAATGGGACTGGCCTGACTGGGGAACAATGTCCATCACTGGGTTTTCACCTTTCATTCACTTTTGGTTTCATGTCCAGATCGATCAGTAAGATGTAGCCTCTTACTGGCGATATTAGCAGGGGATTTCTTATACTTAGGGTCCATGATGAACCAAGTGATATGATATGAAATTCAGCACAAAAGAAAATGATGCAACCTAGAAATGGGACAGAGTGCCTGCTTTGCAAGTGCAAAGCTCTGAGTTCAAACCCCAGTCCCACAATAAAAAGAAATGGACTAATGATGCAGCCAGCCTCCTAAGCATGTTATTTTATAAATAGCAGGAATATACTCTAAAATAACAATTTTAAAATATAATAAATGCATAAACCAGTACTAGTCACTTATTTTCACTATCCAGCAGTATGTATTTTACATAATCATATTGCTAGACTTTATACTATGACATCACTAGGTGATAGGAATTTTTAGTTCTATTCTCATCTTATGAATCACCATTGAATATGGTCAACAAAGATATTGCTGGACAAAATCCTCCTTATGCAGCACATGATGGTACTTCCAAAATTAGGTCATAAAAATGTCCTGCACTTCTGCCTGGTTCTTCTCCCTTATTCCCTTGGGATACTTGATCTTGCAATCACCAGGCATCATGCTATGAGGAAGCCCAAACAGCCTGTGAAGAGGCATCTGAAAAGGGAATAAGTTTCCAAGACCACAGCCCCAGCTGAGCTGCCAGCCAACTTCCCAGCTCACAGCTATCACAAGGTTTTCAGCCATGAGAGTGAGCCATCTTGAATGTAGATTCCCCCATGCCCTAAAATAAGCACCCTACCTGATAGTGTATAGAGCTGAGACAATTTGCCATGTTGAACCCTGCCTAAATCTCAGATTCACAGGCAAGGTAAATGATTATTACAGTTTAGACAACTACATTTTGTGATGGTTTATTTGAAGCAATAGATAATTGATACAAATATGTTTTTGTAGTCATTAATAAACTCAATGGCTTAAAACAACACAAATTTTGTATAGTATCATTCCATGGATTACAAATCCAATGTGAATCCAGCTGTGCTAAAATGAAGATGCTGGCAAGGTTGAATTCCTCTCTGCAGTTTCTACAAGAAAACCCACTTTCTTACCTTTTACATCTTCAAGAAACAGTCCACATTCCTTGGCTTGGGTCCATCTGTCTCCATCTTGAAACCCAGAAATGACCTGGAACCCTTCTCTCACAGATGCACTCTGGACCTTGCCTCCACTTCCCTCTTCCACTTTTAAGAACTCTTATGATTTCATTGGGCCCACCTAGGTAGTTCAGAGTAATCTCCATTGGTAATCTTAATTCCAGCTACAACCTTATATTTCTCTTGCTTTGACACTTAACATATCCAACAGATTCCAGGATTGAGAGAGAGTTAAGGGTGTGAACATGCCTGGGGTAATGCTATTCTGTTCTACACCAAGATCAAGAACCAATAAACTCTTCATTACAGTTATAAATTATTAGTGGTTTGTAGAAATTATCCAGAGTACCCCATCCATTGAAATATAAGTAAAAATGGTTCAAACATCAGGTATGGTGTGGTTTGTATTCTTTCTAGTCATCCCAGGAACTCTAGTGGGGGAGAAGATGACTTATGTTGTTCCCAGTCACCTTTATTTTTATACTCTTATGTCTCTTAAATTTGTTAAGTTTATGAATTTTCTCACCATCCCACTCTGTGTCCCTGCTCTGTACTCTCTCACTTAGATATATAACATCCTTCTTTTCCTTGATAGCCACAAAGTAGCAAATCAAATCAAACCAAATATAATAAAAGTCCACAGATGGATTTTACAGAAAGTAAGATTGAAAGGATACACCTAACAAGAACAGCTTAAAGTTGCCTGTTACATATTCTGGTTGAATGCCAGTTCTGCTAACTCAGGTCAGCCTCCCACATGGCTTGGTGATCTCTTCTGAAGCAAAACAAAAGAAAACGGAATTATCCTAAGGCTTCATGCAGGAGGCAGCTTCTTCCAGCCCCTTACCCGAGCTCAGCTGCAAGCCTCCCTTTACATATAGAGTGCACTGCTATGTACTATTTCTCATTTCTCCTTCTCTCACACAGTGTCTGCAAGAAGGGAGAAAGATTTATTTCCAGACTAATGTAAATAATGCAACTACTTCCCTCTATATCCCCAAGAAGGCATAAAATGTTATTGTCTCTTTTGCTTACATGAACCTAAAGAAAATTATCTATTTAATTTTGATATTTGGACAATCCTCTGATTTTAGAGGCTGGGGGAACATAGGATAATTACTATTTTTCTTCTCTAGGCAGAAGAAAAATAAGACCAAAAGGCATACAGGGTAAGCTGACTAAGAAGTTTGCTAATCAGCAGTGCAAAGCACCTGGTAATGTGTGCTTGTGAAACAAAAAAAGTTTCCTTGCCAGGAGCTGGCCTGAGCCAAAGGCAGGAAGGGTAACAAACCCAGATGTAAACCAGAGGCTACAGGAGTGCTTCAGAGTTTCCAAGGAAAATTAAAACCTAATAACTAGATTACACATTCTGAGCTCTGGGCCCTGTGGACTTGGGCTGAATTTTGGATGAAATGAGAAAGAGAAGGAAGGAAGAAGGGTGGCTAGGGAAAGAAAGAGACCTTTCGTAATAACAGCCACAGGTGTGGGATAAGCCCCTCTTCTAACCGTGCCTGTGGGCTCCAGAAGTCAGGGATTTTGAGAAAGCTAAAATTGTGCTAATATTTGTTTAGTAAGATTCCTATTATTGCTTATACTCTCTCTTCAACAAAATTAGAGATAAGGGCAAAATAGTTTCTGCTGGGTATTGAGGGGGTGGGGGGGAGAGGGAGGGAGCAAGGGGGGGTTAAGGGAGGGAGTGGGGGAAGAGGGGGAGAAATGACCCAAACATTGTATGCCCATATGAATAAAATAAAAATTTTTAAAAATTTAAAAAGATATATTAAGCTTTGATAGAAAATTTTAGTGGGACAGAGTTATGAATAATTTGAAATTTTAGAAATGGTACAGCCTTAAATATCACAAAAGGTATAGTGATGGCTCCACGTCAGGATGCTGCATGGAGCAGCTAGGGGTCATACATTGTGTTGATAAATGATTTTCACATACTGCAGAAATTTACGTAGTCCTCACAGTGAGAAGTAGGTATATTTCTCTCATTTCCAAGGACACAAGCCTGGATACAGAGTTCAGCAGAACTGGGCTGAAATTCTAGCTCAATAATAAGGTGAGGTCTAGTTAGCTTATTTGTAAAATGAGATAAATATATCTACACTTCTCATTGTGAGGATTAAATAAGTTGATGTGTAGTAACAACTTATCAGAATACAATGTGTCATACATAGCACATGCTCAGTGATGGCAAATATATGCTTACATGTATATTTGTGTAAGTGTGTGTGTGTGCGTTCTACCCAGGGAAGTTGAGTGTGCAAGCCAGGTATCCAGAAAAAGAAAAAAAATTATTAGAATAAAGGGAAACATTCTAACTGGGGTTTATATGCTTCTAAAGAAAACAATTTACCCCAGGTAAGTTAAAAACTTTACCCCAAGTAAAGTAAAACACTTAGTGTTCAAGCAAAAATGAATTTACTTGCAATCACTCCAGAAGGACTATAAATGCTAAGGCAATAAAAAATTTAATCCAGAGTTAAGTGTAGGAATGAAACAGTAAAACATACCTGAAGTATCTTAATTACTGTAGCTTACTTCTTGTAGATGGCTGTACACTCAGGAGCCCTGGAATGGACCTTGTGTGGTCCATTCTGTTTAAAAGCACCTTAGAGAACATCTGATTTAAAACTTATTTTATATATAAAGAAAATGTGGCTCTTTAACAGAGACATTCTTTCTATTCTCCATACTTATTCAGGGGTGACAAAAATGCTAGGGAAATTCCTGTCAGGTAGACTCTGCTTCTCAAAGTCTTTTGGGGTCCTACTCGGCGACAGCAGATCAACCTCCCAGAGCACTGAAGTCTAAAATGAAATGCATGCACCTAGTGTAAGGCAAATATAACTTCATTGGAATCTCAATAAGCACATCCCTCTGTTTTCCATTTGTTTAAAAAATTTGGGAATATTTTTGCAGAGTTTTTAAGTCCATTTAACATGATCATCTTTGCTTCTTCTCTTCCTTTTATTCCATACCCCATCAAACCAACCAGCAAAATGTGTCAAATTAGCCTTTAAAACATACCACTCCAGGCCAAAATGATATCATCTTTTGCCTACTCTGAGTTAATAACTGGTCTCCTTGCTCCTCAAAGCAGGTCTTCTTGCTATGGCCTTGTCTTTCACAATGACAGTGATCTTCTAGGCATAGATCAGTTTAGTGGAGCTGCGTAAAGCTTTCCAAGGTTTCCAACTGCATTCAGAATATCCAAAAGCCTTACACTGCCCTATGTAATCTTGTCCCTGTCTCCCTCATCAAATTCATCTCTTACCTGTCTTCAAATCAGTCCTATGCTCCAGTCATACCTGCCTTTAATTTCTTCCTTGAACACTCCAGTCCATTTCATTCCTATGTTAGGGCTCTCTTGCTCTCTTCCTTTGACTTGGAATATTCTTCTATCAAAGTCAATCATGTCTCCACTTAAATGTCCCCTCCTCAAAGGTACCTTTCCCAACCTTCCAATCTAAACAAGACCCTTTCCCACACTCTATAATGTCCCTCTGTGTTTTCATTGTGGTATCTAACATCTTCTTTGGTTTATTATCATAATCCCAGCACCTGTATCAATGTACGACATTAGCAGATGCTCACTACAAATGAGTAGAAATGAACAAATAAATAAGTGAATGGCCATGGCAAAAGTGGCACATGAAGTCCCTCTGGGTCATCAGAAATGTTCACAGATAAGAGTACATAAGAAAGAAACCTGGAATACCAAATATTATTCTGACTTAAGGCCTAACATAATATTATCTCTCAGTATTTTTTAGTGAGACTGAACTTGGTATTGTGATTTCAAGTGGCAGGATTGTTCAACACCACTGGTTCTTCATAAGTATCCTTAGTCTTATAATAAAAATAATAATTAAATATTTTCACCATTTCCTTGGAAATATAATATAAAACTGACTAGTTTTACTGTGTTTGGTTTATTTTTATGTTTTTACCTTTCATCCCTTATTTCTTTAAGCCTTTGAACAGCATACATTTCTGAATAGCTGTGTCTTTCAGTTGTGGATTGATTCTCAAATTTTAATCTAAACTTTTAATAATGGAACATTGGAAAAACAATGATCAAAGAAATAGAATCCCCAACCTGATTTGCCTCCTTGATTTAACCTGCTATTTGTATTTTCAAGAAAGCCTGTCAATATGCTGCAGGATGAAGTAACCACAATACCTACCAGATGGTTTCCCAAGTGCAAACTCATATGTGATTAGTATTAGATGAAGAAATAAGAATAAAAATAATGTGGAATCCAGCGAATCCACCTGTCTGCAAATAGTATGGCAGCTTCCCAGTAGCCAGCCATGCCATAGACAGCCAACTGACTACCCTGGGAGAGCAAAACCCACCATTTCCTCTGAAAAGACCTGATTCTTGCTCTGCCCATGCTTGAGAAATAATAATGTTTCTTCAGTCTTAAGTTTTTGGGGGGGTGTGTGTGTGATCTGAAGGTGCTTTGCTTGATGACCACGTTGGACTAAATCTCTGACAAACTGAATTACTCTGTGGTTCCTTGGGAGAAAGTGGACTTGGAACAAGGCGCTTTCCCTGTTATTCTTCCACATACAGTTGGGTTTTAGGTGAGGAATGGGGTTATCTGCATTTCAAGTGCTAGGAAAAAGCCATGCTTCCTGTTGGAAGTGACCTCATCTGTAGTAGTGGAGATTAGGGAATAATGTGCTCAAAGTTAAATTTATTTAAATAGGTGTGGTGACTAGTTTCTCTGCTGTCGATAGAGAAAAAATACTGCATCGGGGTGACTATTTTGAATACAGAATGTCCAGATGAGAATATTAAATGAAATAATTAGCCATCAAAGATGGAGGTTCCTTGATTTTCTTTGGGTATACACATGGCAATTATTAGCCTTTCTGAACAAAGGAGAGAAAAACGAATATATGTATCTCAAAATGTTAGTCACAATTCTTAATACCAATGAGACTCAGGATCCATTTACAAACTCTTTTGCTCATTTATAAAATCTAGGAACACATTACTTCCTAGCTTATTAACTTACTACGAGTTCACTGATAACTGCTATTCAAGAACATATATCTAAACTAAAATGTAAACAAAGAGATTAAAAAAATCAATCCCAATAATAATAATTGGTTATCATAAAATGCATATAAATATTATAGTGTGTTTGGAAAATGAGAAAGCACATATAAATCCACTATCCTAACAAACCTATTACCTGTGTCATGTATGCCTCCCAAGATTGTTTCCACATATGCACACATTTTGTGGAGGGATAGTCATATTGTTAAATATACTTCTTTTGAATTTTTCAACTTACTTATTAAAAAACTTTTCCTTTGTGGCCACACCTATCCTCATAATTATCCATTTCTAGTTGCAACAAAAATATTCTATCAGGTACCTCACTATGTAGACCATGCTATTCTTAAACTCAGGATCTTCCTGCCTCAGCCTCCTGAGTACTGGTATTATATGCATGTGCTTCCATACCCAGCTCTATCAGGTACCATAATTTTCTTCTGTAGTAGGTTTTGCTGTTTTGCTAAGGCTGGTCTCAAACTCCTGGGTTGCAGTTATCCTCCTGCCTCAAACTCCTAAGAAGCTGGGACTACAGGTGCATGCCACCACACCCAATCCTCTACCATAATTTAACTAATATTTCCACTATTATTTGATATTGCCATATCTTTCAATATCAAAAATTGTATTAGAAATGGATATTTTTTCCCCCACCTCCTTTGTTTTCTTCTTTAGGATAAATATACAAAAAGGGATTATCAGATCTTTGCTTCTGAACATTTGTATCAATCTTGGTAAATTATGCCAATTTATTTTGCAAAGGTAAAACAATTAACCTTTTCTCCAGTCATACATGAAGATTTCAGATTCACCTCAATCTCACCAATAAAATTGTATCTATCCATCTGTCCCTCTGCAATTTAATAGTTTAGAAGATACCATTTTCTTCATACTTTCATCATCATTTCTGTGATTACTACTGAGATCATTTTAACATGTCAAAGGAATAATCGTATATCTTCTTTTGTATGATCTGTTGCTTTTAAATGAGTTTTCTGAATTGTGAGGAAGTTTTTTCAACAGGAAACCCAGACATGTGAAGCCATTGTGCAGTAACACAGATCATGTTGATTTGTTTGGATTAAACAGTGCCTAAGAGGGGTGAGCAAAAAATGAAGACAGGGACCAGTGACCAAATCACAGAAGAGGACAAAAAGGCTCTGCCTTTTTATGAATTTCTACATTCTATAAAAAGAAACTTCCTCAATAAGACTTAAAGGTTCTTGTCTTACAAGAACTGTGTCACATGTTTTTAAATAGGATTTATCCAGGTTGGTTTATAAAGAAACAGTAGCAAATCCCATTGACTCATGAAATAATTAAATATGTCCAGTTTATCCAAGACAAAAATGACATAAAAGTGTTAGTGTCTGTCTGCATATGTTCAATGTGTTCTTAATAAGTACTGCTTTAGAATGTCAAAACTAAATTTTTGTAATCAATGCAATGTCAGCATAGAAGCGAAAGGTAATAAGTTTCCTGACCCATCACTCAGTCCATGACTAATACCCATATAACAAAAGGCAGATTAACTAGAGAAAGGCATACAAATTTATTTAATTTAAGTAGTAAGTGACATGGGAACCTTCAGAAATGAAAATCCAAACAAACGGCAATGCTGTGCCTTTTTATGAATTTCTACATTCTATACTATAACTTCCAATCATCTGTTGTGGTTAAAAATGTGGCTTTAAAAAAAAAAAAAAGAGCTTTCTTGGTAGCACAACTCTGGAGATAACAGCAGAAAAGACCATGTTTACAAAAACCATCCTTAGTTTGTCTCCACATATTGTATTTAGGAATTGACTTTTTAAAAGTAAACTTTGGTTTTGTTTGTTCGTTTAGTTTTGTGGTTTGATATTGACTATTTGTTTATTTATTTGTTTATTTGGTCTTTGCTGGTAAAAGATATGTTTTGGAGATACCAGCTGAGACATCTGGGAAGAAGTTATATGTTGGGGATTCCAAGATGGCGATGAGAGGGAGGAAGCAGAAAGAGTGCTTTTTACAGAAAACTCTTGGAGAGATGCTGGAGATACACCTGACAGAAGAAAACCACCAAGAAGAGGCAAAACTCTGACACCTCCACACCCCCAGCTCACGCATAGCACCCCCCACCACGTTAAACAGAGAAACCTGAGGGCTCCCACACTGCCAGATGCCAGCTCCTACCCTGCTTGGGAGACCACCAGATATCATCATTGCTACTATTATAAGCTAGACAATACTTAATTACACACAGTACAGGTAAAGTAACAGTAGCAAGGGCAATGATGGGAAGATGGAAAAAAGAGGGAAACCATTTTCCCCCAAATAATAAATTATACAGGAACCAGAGGGAAATGAAGAAAACAGATGCCCAGATCCAGACTCACAAAATGAAGATAAACTATGCCAAGAACCCAATGAAGCCCACAAGAACAACCTGAAATAAGAAATCCTGAAAGTAATCAATGAGAATTTTATAGAGATGATACTGGATATAGTCAACCAAAATGTGCAAGAGACACTCAAGAAATTCCAAGACAACAAAAATAGAGAACTTGAGAAAGCACAAGAACAAATAAAAGAAACCATAGAAACACTGTATAAACACCAAAGTGAAACAAAGAACACCATAAATAAAGAGATAAATGAACTCAGGACGAAAATAGACAACTCAGGATATGGAAAACCTCTGAAATCAGAACAAAACAGAACTGCAAAACAAAATGGAAGGCCAATCCAGCAGACTAGAACAAGCAGGAGACAGAATCTCAGAACTCGAAGATGAAGTGGTAATTAAAGGAAAAACCGAAGAACTATTAGTTAAACAAGACCTGTGAAAAGAAAATGCAAGAACTTACCGACTCCATCAAAAGACCAAACCTGAGAATCATGAGCACTGAAGAAGGAGAAAAAGTGCAAGCAAAAGGAATTCATAATATATTCAACAAAATAACAGAAAATTTCCCAAATCTAGAGAAAACTATGCCCATATAGGTACAAGAAGCAACCAGAACACCAAACAGACCTGACCAAAATAGAACTATCCCACGACATATTATCATTAAAACAAGTACAGAGACTCAAGAAAGAATATTGAAGGCTGTAAGAGAAAAAAAAAAAACAAATAACATACAAAGGTAAACCCATCAAAATCACAGCAGACTTCTCAACAGAAACATTAAAAGCAAGAAGAGCTCAGGATGAGGTCTTCCAGGCACTGAATGAAAATAACTTCAACCCCAGGATACTCTACCCAGCAAAACTATCATTCCAAATAGATGGAGCAATAAAAGTCTTCCATGATAAGCAGAAACTAGAACAATATATGACCACAAAGCCACCACTGCAAAAGATTCTTAAAGGGATTTTGCACACAGAAAGTGAAACCCAACATAATCACAAAAGGGCAGGCAGTACCAAACTACAGGAAAAGAAAAAGCAAGAAAGTAGAGAGTAACATCAATTTAGCTACACACAATCAAACTTTCAAACAACTAAGATAACTAAATGACAGGAATCACCACATACTTATCAGTACTAACACTTAGTATTAAGGACTTAACTCCCCCATCAAAAGCCACCGTTTGACAAACTGGATTAAAAAGGAAGATCAAACAATTTGTTGCTCTCATTGATAGAAATAAGCATAGGCTTAGGAAGAAAGGCTGGAAGAAGATTTACCAAGCCAACGGCTCCAGAAAACAGACAGGAGTAGCAATACTTATCTCTGACAAAGTAGACTTCAAACCTACATTGATCAAATGAGATAAAGAAGGACATTCCATACTAATAAAAGGGGAAATAGACCAAAAGGAAATAACAATTATCGACCTATATGCACCCAATATCAACACACCCAATTTCATCAAACATACCCTGAAGGACCTAAAGCATATATTAACTCCAACACAGTGGGAGTGGGAGACTTTAACACCCCATTATCATCCAAACAAAAAATCAATAAAGAAATCCTAAATCTAAAACATACCATAGATCAAATGGACCTAGTTGATGTCTACAGAACATTTCATCCAACTTCTACACAATATACATTCTTCTCAGCAGCCCATGGAACTTTCTCCAAAATACATCATATCCTAGGGCACAAAGCAACCCTCAGCAAATATAAGAAAATAGAAATTATACCATGCATACTATCTGATCACAATGCATTAGAACTAGAACTCAACCACAAAAATAAAGACCAAAAGCATACAGCTGGAAACTGAACAACTCATTGCTTAATGAATAATGGGTCATTGATAAAAGAGGAAACTAAAAGGTCCCTGGAAATGAATGAAAATGAAAACATTACCTACCAGAACCTATGGGATACAGCAAAGGCAGTCCTCAGAGGAAAGTTTATAGCCATGAGTGCATATATTAAAAAGACTGAAAGATCCCAAATCAATGACCTAATGATACATCTCAAACTCCTAGAAAAACAAGAATAAGCAAATCCCAAAACAAATAGAAGGAGAGAAATAATAAAAATTAGAGCTGAAATCAATGAAATAGAAACCAAAAAATTAGAGCTGAAATCAATGAAATAGAAACCAAAAAAAACAATACAAAGAATCAATGAAACAAAAAGTTGGTTCTTTGCATACCCCTGGCAAACTTGACTAAAATGAGGAGAGAAAAAACCCAAATTAGTAAAATAAGGAATGCAAAAAGGAAGATAACAACAAATACCAAAGAAATCATCAGAGACTATTTTGAGAACCTATATTCTAATAAATTTGAAAATCTTGAAGAAATGGACTGATTTCTAGATACTTATGACTATCCATAATTGAACCAAGAGGACATTAATTACCTGAATAGATCTATAACACAAAATGAAATGGAAGTAGCAATAAAGAGTCTCCCAACAAAGAGAACTCCAGGACCTGATGGATTCTCTGCTGAATTCTATCAGACCTTTAAAGAAGAACTAACACCAATCCTCCTTAAACTGTTCCATGAAACACAAAGGGAAAGAACACTGCCTAACTCATTTTATGAAGCCAGTATTACACTCATCCCAAAACCAGACAAAGACACCTCAAAAAGGAGAACTATAGGCCAATCTCCTTAATGAACATCGATGCAAAAATCCTCAATAAAATAATGGCAAACTGAATCCAACAAAACATCAGAAAGGTCACTCATCACAACCAAGTTGGCTTCATCCTACGAATGCAGGGGTGGTTAAACATATACAAATCTATAAATGTAATACAGCACATTAATAGAAGCAAAGGCAAAAACCGCTTGATCATCTCAATAGATGCAGAAAAAGCCTTCAACAAGATCCAACACCACTTCATGATAAAAGCTCTAAGAAAACTAGGACTAGAAGGAATGTACCTCAACATTGTAAAGGCTATATATGACAAACCTACAGCCAACATCATATTTAATGGTGAAAAAGTGAAACCATTTCCCCTAAAATCAGGAATGAGACAAAGGTGCCCACTATCCCCACTCATATTCAACATAGTACTGAAATTCCTAGCAAGAGCAATTAGGCAAGAAGAAGGAATAAAAGGAATACAAATAGGTAAAGAAACTGTCAAAATATCCCTATTTGCAGACGACATGATCCTATACCTTAAAGATCCAAAAAACGCTACTCAAAAGCTTCTAGACACCATCAACAGCTATAGCAAGGTAGCAGGATATAAAATCAACATAGAAAAATCATTAGCATTTCTATACACTAACAATGAGCAAACTGAGAAAGAATATATGAAAACAATTCCATTTACAAAAGCCTCAAAAAAAATCAAATACCTAGGAGTAAACTTAACAAAGGATGTGAATGACCTCTACAAGGAAAACTACAAACTTCTGAAGAAAGAGATTGAGGAAGACTACAGAAAGTGGAGAGATCTCCCATGCTCATGGATTGGTAGAATCAACATAGTAAAAATGGCTATACTCCCAAAAGCAATCTGCATGTTTAAGTCAATTCCCATCAAAATCCCAATGACATTCATCAAAGAGATTGAAAAATTGGCCGTTAAATTTATTTGGAAACACAAGAGACCACAAATAACCAAGGCAATACTCAGTCAAAAGAACAATGCTGGAGGTATCACGATACCTGACTTCAAACTATAGTACAAAGCAATAGCAATAAAAACAGCATGGTACTGGCACAAAAACAACATGAAGACCAGTGGAACAGAATAGAGGACCCAGATATGAAGCCACACAACTATAACCAACTTATCTTTGACAAAGGCACTAAAAATATAGGATGGAGAAAAGACAACAAAAACTGCTGGGAAAACTGGATAGCAGTCTGCAAAAAACTGAAACTAGATCCATGTTTATCACAATATACCAATATTAACTCAAAATGGATCAAGGATCTTAATATCAGACCCCAAACTCTAAAGTTGGTACAGGAAAGAGTAGGAAATACTTTGGAATTAATAGGTATAGGCAAGGACTTTCTCAATGGAACCCCAGCTGCTCAGCAACTAAGAGATAGCATAGATAAATGGGACTTCATAAAACTAAAAAGCTTCTGCTCAACAAAAGAAATGGTCTCTAAACTGAAGAGATACCCACAGAGTGGGAGAAAATATTTGCCAGCTACATATCAGACAAAGGACTTATAGCCAGAATATATAGGGAATTCAAAAAACTAAACTCTCCAAAAATTAATTAACCAATAAAGAAATGGGCAAGTGAACTAAACAGAACTTTCTCAAAAGAAGAAATTCAAATGGCCAAAAAACACATGAAAAAATGCTCACCATCTCTAACCATAAAGGAAATGCAAATCAAAACCACACTAAGATTCCACCTCACCCGTTAGAATAGCCATCATCCAAAACACTACCACCAAAACGTATGTTGGCGAGGATGCGGGGAAAAAGGAACCCTCTTACACTGTTGGTGGGAATGTAAAGTAGTACAACCACTCTGGAAAAAAATTTGGAAGCTTCTCAAAAATCTAAACATAGATCTACCATATGATCCAGCAATACCACTCTTGGGGATATACCCAAAACACTGTGACACAGGTTATTCCAGAGGCACCTGCACACCCATGTTTATTGCAGCACTATTCACAATAGCCAAGTTATGGAAACAGCCAAGATGCCCCACTATCGATGAATGGATTAAGAAAATGTGGTATTTATACACAATGGAATACTACTCAGCCATGAAGAAGAATGAAATGTTATCATTTGCCGGTAAATGGATGGAACTGGAGAACATCATTCTGAGTGAGGTTCACCTGGCCCAAAAGACCAAAAATCGTATGTTCTCCCTCATATGCAGACATTAGATCAAGGGCAAACACAACAAGGGGATTGGACTTTGATCACATGATGAGAAGAGAGCACACAAGGGAGGTATAAAGAAAGAAAGCCAAAAAAAAAACAAGATAGCATTTGATGTCTTCAATGCAAAGGAACTAATGCAGAAACTTTAAAGCAACAGAGGCCAATAGGAGTAGGCGACCAAGACCTAGAGAAAAGATAAGTTTAAGAAGAATTAATTTAGAATGTAATACATATGTACAGGAAAGCAATGCGAGTCAACTCCCTGTATAGCTATCCTTATTTCAACCAGCAAAAACCCTTGTTCCTTCCTATTATGGCTTATACTCTCTCTTCAACAAAATTAGAGATAAGGGCCAAATCGTTTCTGCCTGGTAGTGAAGAGGTAGAGGGGTAGAGGTAGGAAGGGGGCAGGAGGAAGGGGGGAAAATGACCCAGACATTGTATGCACATATGAATAAAAGAAATAAAAAAAGAAGTTATATATTCAATTATCTCAATGCCTTGCCTGCATCATGCCAAACATCTGGAACCTGGAAATTGTTCTCACTTTGTATTCAGATAATTAGAAATGGCATCAAACTCAGTGTCAAAAATGCTACTTGCATTAAAATAACAGGGTAATGCAACCTGCAAGGCATCTGTGAGGCAGATCTTAGGTGAGTTCAACAGAAAGAATGTTACGAAACAGTTGCATAGTCACCAAAGAAGGATTCTGGGGACAGTAGATATTAGGCCCAAATTCATTCACTCACTCAATATGTCACCCAATAATACATGCAATACTATTGAAACCAGACTTTGTATTGGACTATGGCATTATTTATTTTTTTTTCAAATAGAAAATTCTCCTTCTACACATTATCCTCTGTGTAACCATTGTTAAAGTTTTGGTTCGGTTAATGTTTCACTGAATATATTACATGGGGCTTTCTGACAGGCAGGTTCCTGCCTTCTGTGCACAGAGAATATAGTATATTATTCTATGCTATTTATTTATTTGTTTACTTTTTTACTTTATTTTGCAGTGCTAGGGATCAAACCCAGAGTCTCAGGATCTAAGCATCCTACTACTGAACTGTACCTCCAACCCCAGTATACTGTTCTAAAAGGTTCCCTAGGGGAGAGATTGGTACATAGAGGAAATATCGGAAATTCAATATGAGCCATTCTATAGGATTAATGCTTTATGGTATATTGTTTTTGTATTTCTCTCCCCCCACCCCCCCAACCCCTGCCTCCCTCTCTCATTTCTCTCCTTCTTTCATGCCATGCAGACATTACTCATCTTTGAAAGTATACTCTGTTACAGATAATTTAATTTGTGTGCCACAGCAAATACACAGTTACAGGTAATTTATTTAATGCAGTCTGAAGTTTTGGTATCAGATCATAGTTCATAGATGGAGCAAGAGAAGCTAAGGACAGCATGAAAGAATTAGCAGGTTTGATGCAGAGGAGTCATAGTCTGTAGATCTCACTGTCTGTACTGACTTTGGTCAGGAATTTGTAGAAATTCCTCTTTATGGACAGATAAGGGTAGGAATAAAAATAATAATACAACCTGAATTTTTCACTGTCAGAGAATTGCAGGTAGGAAAAGGACAAGACTTCAAAATGAGGAAGAGAAAGTAAAACTGGGGAAAATACCAGGGTCCAAACCAGAATTTCAAAACAAGAATGATTCAACTCAGGAGAGAAGAAATCCAAGTAGAATTCTGGAGGTCTGACTATGACTGACATATCTCAAAGATTCACAGCTGCTTAGGTCTCCCAGTACATATTGGCCATCAGGTAACAATGGCTCTGAACCTGAGCAGGACTGGCCTTTCTGTCCTATAAAAGTAGAGGTTGAGAGCAGTCAATCACTGGCAATTGCCATGATACTGGTATCATTTTCTTGTTAGCTTCTGACCTCTTCTGGGCTAGGCCTACTGCTCCCAATCTTTCTCTTATGATAAATTTTATCTTTTTCATTTATTTTGATTGTTTTATTTCCAAAAATATTACCCTCTGTTGCAAATATTCTAAAAAAAATTTGTTTTGTGTAAAGAGGATAAAAGAGTTAACCAATTAGTCTTCTGAAATGTTAATTGTAGTACACGGTCTTCTTTACTTGGAATTTTTGTATAATAATCACAGTCTTTGATGCAGACTAAGTCTAAATGTACTGTAATATAAATATAAATTTCATTTGTAGTAGAGAATCTGCTACACAGATACTCTGCAGTTAATGAAGCTATGCAATATATTTCCTTCTTTTCATGTGAGATGAGTAGATTATAAATTATGTAAACAACTGGCTTCTCAAACAAAGTCAAAAGGCTGAAATTGCCCCAAAAGAAAGACTGCAGTGTCATTGACCTGACATTGACCACAGTTTTCAACTTTCCACATATACTGAGTAAGTAGAGAATATCAGATATCCAAAAAACCTCATTCCTTTTAATTATCTTTTAATTAACTTTCTATGTCCTATAATGAAGATGCAAAATTTTTGTAATCATACAGAGTTCATAACTCCTGCATATCCTTAATGTCACAAAAGCCAGAATTTTACATAATAATTGGTTGTTTAAAATGCATTTGCATGGTAGACAAGCTATAGACTGATGGCTTTGAATTAGCATGGTTTTTGATAAGACTTTTATTCCAATGCCCTGGGATTCATATGCTTCAGGACAAAGTTGTTTGGACAAAAGCCAGAAGTAGTGAACATGAAATTCCTAAATCAAATGGCACAAATTTTATTGAATAAGGAAATAATAAAATTGAATTTGTTCAAGAATTATTACTTGTCTTTACCTCTCTCTCCACTCCACTTACACCACCTCCAAGAAAATTCAGCAAAAAAATATAAAAGTTATTTTTTTAAAAATGTTTAAAGAGATGGAAATATTAACTACCTTGATTTAATCGTTATATACGTTATCAAATCACAGATGTATCTAATTATTGCTCTGTGCCCCATAAATAGGTGTAATTAAAATAACAGTTTTTCAAACTGTAAAGGAAAAAGAATAGTCACCAACAAGTGTGTCCAAAATCATCTGGTTCAGAAATATAAATTCTTTAAGTATAAAAGTTCTACTCTAACTACCATAGTTTTTATTGAAGACAGTCTTGAGGTCCTCTGCAGAATGTCACTTACCTGCTGTCAGCATTCAATATTTTGGGATGATCTGCTCTAAGGTTGTGATGAATTTGCTTTTGAACTTTAAAGCAAATATAGTTTATAATATAAACAAAAAGAATTATAACACAGCAAGAGACATGTTTAAACTACCTGAAAGAACAGACTATACCTAAGAAAACTGCCCTGTTTATAGCTTACATAAACAGAGAGAAGAGTAAGAAAGAAGGATAGAGCTGGTAACTTCTAATGCAATTTCCTTGTTTAGTAGCTATAAAAACTCCTAAATTATGCTCAAAATTTCAAACCACAAATTTTTCTTTCATTTAAGCCCAGTGATAAATTAATTTTTTTCATTCTGTTATTTAGTAGCTAGAAATAGGGTGTATGCTTCAAAGAATCAAGATTTAATTTCTTTTAATATTTCATTTGAAAGTATTACCAGTATAAATTTAATTTTATACATTTGTTTTGAACTTCATCTCAATTAGCCTAGTTTACTGAGATTGTCCTATACTGGAAAATCTGTTTGCATCGAAGATAAAGTTTAACAGTATTGTTTACTGTTTTTTGTAAATTGCACTTTAGTGAAATATTGAGAGTTATTTTTGCATTTGATACATCTAAATGATGACAGTCCAACCAGTTACCTAGAGATAATATTTCAAAATGTAATATTTCACACAGACATCAACAGAAAGATTTTCCTTAAATTTTTCTCCATTCAATTTAATCATGTCTAGTTGCACAATACTTTCTTTGAACATTGAGTAATTCTAGAGACTGAAATGTAGTTGGGTAATGTGATGCCCATAAATATTTTCTGTAAAGAATTACTCCAAAGGTCAAAGTCAGCCCAAGGTAGAGGGATTCAGAACACTGAACTGGATACCATGCAGGACTGAAGGGGCAGCCCACATCAAACCAAGTAAATAATCTAAATATCTGGAAAGTAGACCCAATATCTCCCAACAATGTAATAAGAATTAACTCAGAAACCAAGATTTTTGGTTTGTTTTTACTCTATTACTAAGACTCACTACTTACTCAAAAAAACTTGAATTCAGATACCTCTGCAATAATGGTCCTCAAACTTTCTGAACCCTTTATATTCAGAAATTTTTGAAGACCTCCAAAGAGCATTTTTATTATGTGGGTTATATTTAACAATATTTATCATGTTGACAATGAAAACTGAGAAAGTTATCACCTTTTATTTAATTAATTTTAAGAACCAATTAAGTAATAATAAATCGACAATAAATAATATCTTTTATAAGGGGAAACAACTACATTTTCTGAAATAAATTAGTGAGAAGATGACTCTTATTTCTTTGCAAATCTTGTTACTGCCTGACCCAACAGAAAACAACTGGATTTCCATGTCTGCTTTCACAATCAATCTGTGTGATCTATTATTTTGGTTGAAATATAAGAGACATGCAGGCCTCATATATAGTTGGAAAAGACAAGACTTTATAAACCTCCTAAAATGGTATCAGGGCCTATAGGGGTCTGAGATCATACTTTGGAAGTCATTGCTCCAGTAAACACAGGCCTTATTCCATCCAGTGATTGAAGAACATGAGCACTGAGGAGTCACAATTTCATTTCAGAAGTAACACTGAGAATGATTTGCCCAGAAGAATATGAAAGCTATTCAGCAAAACACTGCCTTGTCAGAATGGTTTCTATAATACAAAACCTGTGCCCAACCAAAGGTACTTTAGCGCACAGCTCTCCCTCTCTCTCTCTCTCTCTCTCTCTCTCTCTCTCTCTCTCTCTCTCTCTCTGTCCTGTATTCTGATGTCCTTGCCTTCAAATTCTGGACTTTATATAAAACCCTACATTCTGTCCTCCTGAGTGCCTTTGAACTTGGAGGACATCTCTCGATTCAAAGCCATATTTGAAATCTGTATTTCTACCAGTGCCTAGCCTATGAAACCTGACAGGGTCCTTTACCCTTGTCCCAGTTCTAGCATTGCAACCAGGCACACTGCTGTAGTTCTCTTCTCTCTTTGCCAATGAAAACTTGATATTTTGGGTAGTCTTATAATACATGCTTAGATGAGTTCTGACTCTACACAAGTTTGCAGTTCTTTTTCCTCAGGGATAAATTTTTCATCTCTGGAATCCCTGAACTAATAGTTTTAAACCAAATACTCCAAATTACTTTATCTTTTATAATGGACTGTCTTATGTGCTACATAGATTTTCTAGTTCAAGCTCTTTATTTTTCAGAGAAAAGAACAGAAGCTAAATACTAAATGACTTTCCCAAGGCTACACAGAAAGTATGGTAAAATTTAAAATTTATAACGACCTTTTTTTTTTTTTCTGGGGCTTGAACTCAGGGCCTACACCTTGAGCCACTCTACCAGCCCTTTTTTGATGATGGGTGTTTTTGAGACAGGGTCTTGAGAACTATTTGCCCAGGCTGGCCTCAAACTGTAATCCTCCTGATCTCTGCCTCCTGAGTCTCTAGGAATACAGGTATAAGCCATTGGTGCCCAGTGTATCCAACCCTTTATGTACACTTAACATTATTATGGTTAGACAATCTTTTAGACTGAATGAATATGGATTTAGAAAAATATATCCAAGAATCCTCTTCCACAATCATGACCTCACCTAGTGGAACCATTCTACAGTTGACCCCTTTAAACTATAAACTCCAACTTCACAGTAATGCTCAGGGAGATGATGACCTCTTGGCAGAACCATGAATTAGTTCAGGATCCTGGAGAACGAAAAGCATCCCTAAGTCAAGCCAATTAAGGTCAAGTAAATACTGAATGGATAAAAATTTCCCCTAGTGTTAAGGATCAAATATGTCTTAACAGAGTTTTGTCCTGTAAGACACCTTTATGGTCCCTTCTCCATAAATAAGTTTGGATCATCCTGACTTGCCTTATTTTCAGGGAGGAAGGAATGGGCTCATTTCAGGGAATAATTTCTCAACCTGCTTTGTAAGTTTAGGTATGCCCTACTTCTAAGTAATCCTAGGACACCAAGATTCTTTATGAGTCTTGTTATGATATTTCTTGAAATGGCACCTGTTTTTATACCCAAAGATCTTACACTACAGAATAATATTGCCAGCCCCAACCTCTGTGTGTTCCTCATTGTGATATTTTCATCTTTGCTAGGAATTTGCCTACTTGTATTCCTAGATTGACCTCTACTAATCTAAACATACTGCCCTGCTTGAGGCAGAGCCATGGCAAGACTGACCTTAAGAGTTATCTAGTAAGTATGCTTTAAAGATGACTGGAAAATCTGCCCTACCCCAAATGAATCTCTATCTTTTAGACTTGCAATGTGACAAAATGCCTTTTTTGGGCATGTAGCTTTGAAAAACAATCATGAGAGAATTTACACAGGGCATTGGATTAAATACTAGATTTATACACTATGTCTAATTAACATTCACAGCAACTTCATGATATAATTTTATCCCCAATTCACATTTGAGGGAACCAAGGCTCAAAGAAGTTAATAATCTGTTAAATTTAACAGAACTAGTCTATAAGTAAGGCAGTCTCACTTAAAACTGTCTGAATCTACTATGACCAGAGTATTCTGCATAGCAGAATAGAGTCTAGAAAAATCTCAGGTGTCCTTAAATTCATTGCTATTTGCATTTAAGCAACATTTGGCACTTGACCTTTAATATCCCTTTGATTCAGTTGCTTTTTCATTTCTATGCTGTGTGTTCGTTCATGCTTATACAAGAATAGGGAAGATATATGTTCTTTACAGACTGATTGACTGAATGCAGGTGTAAAGCTATGTCATCAGAAACCTCTAACCCCTTTCTCCGTGCCAGGTAATAGGCAATTAAATCAGAGTGATTTGCTCCATGCCAGAAGCTTGTATTTTACCAATACAAGGCATCTTTATAATTATTTTTTATCTGAGAGATGCCGTTTACACCCCAATGCCCCATAGCCAGAATGTCGGAAAGTTTTGTAAGTGATGGATTTAAGCTTTGTCCTTTGAGAGCTAGACGTGATTATCTCTGTCAGCTCTTGTTCACACTTTTAGAGCTCATTTTCTAGCTTTACTTCATCTTCAATTCCTTCTAATTTCAAAGCTCCAAGGGCTCAGAGAACCAACTCTGGATTAAGTACTTCCTTGACCAGCCAGTTTGTCGATAACACAGAATAATCATTCTCTTTCAAGGCCCTTAACTTAATCACGTTGTTACTATATAAAGTGATAATCAATAGCTTCAAAAATTAGAAAGAGAGTAAACCTAGGGGAGGAGCATGTTTTCAGCCTACCGTAGCCCATATTCTGGTCTCCAAAGATTCATGTCCATCTGTGTGTAAAATACATTCACCCTATTCTGGCATCTCCCAAAATCTCCACCTATCATAGGATCAATTTAAAATCTGTCTAAATATCATCAAAATATCGTTTCTCTGAAGTCTAAACTGATTTAAATTTGTCATCTAAATCATCTATATTGGATGTGTGGGAAACACTAAATATGTTCTATCCTGGGGTAAAATTCCTCTCCTTGTCACTTCTTATAACACAGGATTTTTAATCTAGATATCATCCCACCTTCAGGGTTAATATTAACATTCTGGAGGAAATCAAAGAGCCCCAAAATCAAAGAGCCCCAAAAACCTTGTGGGCATTTTTTTTCATTTGCTTTTGTTTTTTGCTTAATTATATTACAAATTGATGAAAGTTAAACATCTCCTCTTGAAAGTCAGCCAGGAGTTTAATATGTTGGTGCCTAGGAGAGTCCGTCCTTCCCTATGAATCAGTCTCACTAGCTTCTCCTGGCTTTGAAAATACTGTAGTCTACTCCTGAATATTTGACTATTTCTAGTGCTTTAATTGCATTGACTGCATTGTCATGATAATTATTTTTTCAGCTCAAGGATGCATCAAAATCTATTTTAAGACAATTAAGTTGACAAAATGATAATTGAATGTATAAAGTTCAGTGAAAATTCAGCGTATATGGTTGTGCCATTTCAACTAAGTCAATTAAGTGACATATGGATAAACAGAAACTATATTTTCTCATGGAGGCAACATCTTATGTCACAACTGAGTCATCTGCTTAGTAGCTGTTGAACTGTGTGGGGATTGGTTGGAAATATTTTCCAATATTAGAAATGTCAAAAAGTATACCATGTACTTCCTAGACCTAAGATGTTGTATTTCCACGTAACTAAATACTCTTTTATAGTGTCATTTTGATGACTATATGCTATTTTAAGGCATTGTATACAGCTAGTGCTCTGCTACTTAGCATTTAGGGTATTTCTAGTATTTGTCTAATTGGGGTTTGCAATAAGTATACTTATACTGAAATATAGTTCAAGTATTTTAACATTTATTCCAGAAAGTATCTTAATGGGAATTAAAAAGACATGCTGGGTTAGTATGCAAATAGTAATAACATTTTTAAACTCAGTTTTTTATTTGCTTTCTCCTTAGTCCTTATGTTAATTTGCCAAGTGTTTGAATAATTGACAGGGCACCCCATTAAGTCATTATCAGTTATGAAGACTTTACTTAGACATCTGTTCCTGGGCTGCATTTCAGTGCACCAGAATGACCTGCAGAAGACGAAGGAGGAATTAAGGGAAAGGCCTGGAACATGAGACAGCGTCAGTCAAAGGCAGCCTACCACTCAGAAGGCCACCTAAAAGCATCATTGAGCATTGTTGAATGGGCTAGTGGTGACAAAAATGTGCTAGCAAGAATGATGGAAGATGCTGGAAGGCAAACTTTGCCTAATTCTTAACTTCCATGAGGAGTCACCTGATTATCACATATAATCTAATACACTTTCCACTTCCCTTCCTCTTCTATGGAAAGGGAGCTAGCTAGTGGACATTAGAGTAATTTCAGAAAATTGGGGGAATACAGTGGGGAAATGGAGAGAAACTTTCAGCCTCTCCAGCAACAGCCCAGAAACTAAGTGTTCATAAGCACGAGATGACTGTCACAGCCTGGAATTCGGTCCAGGGTCACACTTCCCTAAGGCCAGTAGTGGGACTGTCTGCTGAGAGAAAACCTTATCTATTTTACATTTCTTCCTCTTTCAATTACTTAAGACTTTCATTTAAATATTGAATAAATGACATCTGGGCTTATTCTTCAACACGCTGCCCTATTAATTTTTATAATTCATTTATGTTTATCACTATATTCTTCCATCCTTTCTTCTGTATTTCTAATGATCTCCTTTTCCATACAGTCTGTCTGTATACTTATACATAAATTTGATTCAAAAAAAAGTCAAAAGAATCATGGGCAGAGGTGAAATGGCCCAAATCCTACTGGGACAAGCACAAGAGGAGCTAAAGGGTGTTCTGTTGACCAGCAGATCATGACCCTCTCCAGGCCAGCCTCCAATTAGACTCATTTATGAAGGAGAATCCATAGATAGAATTCCAGGGGTGGGGTGTGTGTGTGTGTGTGTGTGTGTGTGTGTGTGTGTAATGGATGAGGAATTCTGGCCTCATAGCTGACCTACAGTGCCCAGAAGGGTGCTTGGCAAGCATTGTCCCAACTCCAAAAGGAACAAAGAAGCCAATTGTCTCTTTATAAAAGCTTAAAATAGAACTGCCCTTTTAAATGCTACAGGACATTGTAAAAGCTGCTACCTGTTTTCTGACTTACTATAACTACTGTCACCCATCCACAACCGTTGCTATCTAAGTCTCTCTGAATCTCTTTCAGAGTTCTTTCCTTATGTATAGTTTCATTTATTTCAAGGTTGAACCACATGCCATTTTTTGTTGTTGTTTTAGACTAAATTTAGTACAGTGTGTCTGAATTCTTAATGGTGTCTGCAGTAACTCCCAGATTAGAAAGCTCTTCAAACATCAGAAATGTGTTGTTTTCTTGCTTTTTTCAAGCCTTCTCACTGTGTTAACATAATGACTAATATTTGTATAGTGATTTACAGTTTACAAAATACTTTCAAACCCATCATCTCCTGAGGGGAAGGATTTTTTATTAGCAACTCTCTTTACCAAAGCAGAGACAGCCTTGAAGATAGGACATAGTGTGGGTTGGATATGTAGCTATGTGGTAGGGCACTTGCCTAACGTGTGCTAAGGCCCTGGGTTTAATTCCTACCACTGCAAAAATAAAAATTTAGCTGGTTTGTCAAAAGCTGCACAGCTATGAACAGTGTTGAGACTGAAGCTAGTCATGTTCTCCAAACACCATGACCTTTGTACAGCCAGTGCTACCTCCCTTCTTGACTAGTTCCTGTCCATGTATTCCCACACAAGAAATAGTAGTTAGAAAACATAATTGCTGTTACTTAATGGAAAAGACAATAAATCTCAGTGTCTAGAAGGATAATTTTGGTCAGAAATATTTTTGTGTTTTTCAAGATATTAATAGCTAACATCTATTGAGTATTTACAATGCACCATACTGTATAAAAAGTGCTTTCCAAATGCTATATAAATTAATCCAATAGCAAACCTATGAAAAAAGTAAGGATATCACCCTCCTTCTGAGGAAACTGAGTTGTAAGAGCTCATTCAGGCAGGAAAGTGGTGAAGTGGGGACTTGAACCCAACATGATTCTAGTGAGCTCACTTGTAACTAAACCACTTGGATTAAGAAGGCCAGTGCTAGGCAGAGCATGGTGGTACACACTTGTAATTCTAGTTTAAGGCCAGCACTCCTGGGGGCATGAAGTAGGGAGTGTTGCTCAAGAGGCAGAGCACCTGCCTGGACAGTGGGAGGCCCTGAGTTCAATTCCAAGTACCATAGGAGAAAAAGAAAAGAGGGCTGGTTCTATAATCAGCCTTGAGTTAGAATTTCACCTGCACTTTGATTTCATTAACTTGGGAAATATCTGTCTCTGAAGTTCAGTGTTTCTGTCTGTAAAATGATTTAGTAAGTTTCAGACATCAGCACCTAATTAGTAGCTAATAGATGTCAGCTAATATTCTAATACTACACACTCTTTGTTTATTTATTCCCCAATATGGGCGAAGGGTAAGACAGACTCTCTAGTTCTCTGCACACTTAGTTTTAGAAACTCCGTCTCTTCTATGCACCAGTGTTCAAGTCTCCCCAGGCACTCTTTTTTCTTTGCCATATTAGAACAATTCTCTCCCTGTATGGAGTCAGTGCTGCTCATTTTTAGCCTGATGCTATTGCTGGTGTTTCATATGAGGTTGTAGCTGCTGCATCTTTTGTTTCACAGCATTATTACCACTCCATTTTATCTCAGTATCTTTTTCTTCCAAATGCTAGAATTCATTTGATTATTTGCTAGGGCTACTTGAGCATATTCTCCATGTATAAAAGAAACCAGTTTTTAACACAGCCATCTCCCATCTCTACTGCATAGTTTAAAATCAGAGGCTTCTGTCTTAATGTACCTCTTTTTTCTGATCCATCTTCTTTTCTGCTGATAGATTGGATCATGAACTAATCCCTCAGAGATAGAACAGTAGTGCTTGATAGTCATACTTAGGTGGATTTGTTCTCAGATCCTCTTGCCCCAACTATTAATTGTCTTTCTCCAGGATTTTGTTTTCCACCTTTCTTGGCCCTTAGAACTTATTCAACTTTCACTTTGCTTTTGACTTTCAGTGATTTGGTGAAACACTAAAGTTAAGCCTCACTTTGAAGGGCAGCATTTTAAACACAGTATTGCAACTTAAATTGCATTTCTAGATGAATATGGCCAAGAATAAAATCTCTATGCTCAATGTCAAGCCTGATGCCATTGTGATAAAATAAATTCAGAATGCCTTTAATTGGAACAGACGTTTTATGATCTGAATATTTCTGTAAACTCAGTCCATGGAGGCAATGTAGCCAAAATTAGAATGCACTAAGAGGCATAAAATTGTAAATTGGACATGTGGATGAACTTTATTGATATTATAAAATATTATGGTAAGACTTTTTGTCAAATTTTCTCATTTTGGGGCACCACATTAAAAAAACAGTAAGAGTTGTGAGTAGCACTGACATAATTACAAGTTGGATCTATTTGGATTCACAGCACTCACTCCAGACAATTACATTGTTAAACTTTCAGCAGATAGCCAGAATTAAGTCCTGGTGAGCTTTTTCTCCAGCAGCAAAGCCAACATACAGTATGATATTCCATTCCATTGGCAAGAATTTAATTTCACCTGAAAATTAAACAAAAATTAAACAAAAAATAGTCTGGTGGATGGAAACTTCAAGACATGGTAGTGGTATGTCTATAACTTCAGAAGAACAACTGCTTCCATTGTTGAGCCTCTAATGTCTCTGCATAGTACCAAAATGATGGCCACTTTGAAGGAAAGTCTATGATTAAATGCAGTAGTGGGGAAAGAGTAAAGAAAAGTGAATGAATCTTCTGAATGAGTTATTTATGTAAGCAAAGCAAACTGTCCTTTAGTAGAAGGCATTTCTCACATACTGGCATCGCTGGTACTTTGTTGACATAAAAACAATCAATCATGGCCCTATGCTGAAGAATATGGTGTTAGTCAGACTCTTTATCACTGTGAAAAAATACCTGAGAGAAACAATGTAAGGGAAGAATGGTTTATTTTGGCCTATGGTTTCAGAGGTTTCAGTCCATTGTTGGCAAGGTTTTGTTTCTGGCCTGTGAAGCAGAACATCCTGGTGAAAAGGTGTGATGGAGTAAAGTTGTTTACCTTCTGGCAGCCAGGAAGCAGAAAGAGAGGACAGGAAGGAGCCAGGCAAGATATACTGTTCAAAGACATGTCCTCAGTGACCTATTTCCTCCAGCCAGGCTCCACCTTCTACAGTTCCACCATGTCCCAACAATGTACTCTAAGTTTAAATCTATAAGTGGATTAAACCATTGATTAAATCAGAACAGTCATGATCTCATCATCTCTGAAAATGACTTCATAGACACACCTCTTGGTGTCCTAGGCATATCTTAATCCAACCAAGTTGACAATCAAGATTAACTGTCTCAATAATGAAATGGAAGAGCAAAAAAGAGCAAAGACTATCCTTTTGTAGACTTACAAAGATTGTACTGCAGCAGTGAACTTGTTTGAGTGTTTATTGTATGTGAGGTGTGGTGCAAACCATTTAGATATTACCTGAACAGTCTATTTTCCTATTTTACACTGGGGAAAGTGAGGCAAAAGAATTTCACATAGCTGGTAAAATGGACTGAAAATAGTCCACAGATGTAGCCATAAGAAAGCTTGTTGATCTGTGGCCCCTTAAGGGGCAGTTTCAGGGGAGTTGTTAGGTGGGAGAGAGAACATATCTTGTCTTTCTTATTAGAAGGATCTCTAGAAGCAGGGAGGTGATGGGAGCTTATGAGTCCTTATAATTTGCTTGCATGGATCACATCTGGAATGTTTATCACATAGCCTGTTTGGCCCCAGTGTGCTCTTAAAGATCATAGTCCCTTTCTCTTGATGTCTCATCTGTTTAAGAGGCTTCTAATTTCCTAAAAGCAATTCCGTTGACTGCATTTTGATTGCTGCAACAATCATGTCAAACGTACCATCTTTATGTCAGAGTAGCAGCACAGGCAGCACAGAGAGTTTTCAAGTGACTCAAAGCCATGCAAGTTTAGTTGCGATAAAGTACATATGAGTGTTCACTTGCAACATTCTACTATTGAACTTACTTACTATGGAACTTATTTTCCAGAGCCATTGCTCTCTGGATCAGGTCTCCAAAAGCAAGACTGGGGGCATGCTTCATTAGGTCTCTAGTGGTCTCAAGATCCCTTGTTATTCCTCAGTGTGCTAGGTGAAGGTCCATAACATGGTGATATTACTGAACTAAATTCTCTTGAGAATCTAACTGATAGTGTCCAGCTTTCAAGGCCTTAAGTAAGAATCAGAAGTATAAATTCAAGGTCATAGAGTGAGTCAGAAGATCACTGGCTGCTTAGTCCCTAAGCAACTTGTCACTATCCCTGTGCACAGGCAGGACATTGAGCTAATGCACTTATTGACATTGGAGAGACCTATTTACAGTTGCTATGAAGAGTCAGAAGTATGAATTTAGAAAATATTCTGCAGAACTCCCTAGTGATATTTTTTAGAGCAAATCAGTAAGAAAATAAATACACGTTGGTCCAGTCACTAGTCATTCAAACCATGATGTAAAGCTAAAAATAAAGTAGTGGTAGTCTTTGATCTCATTACCTACCAGTTTATAAGTTTGTTTCTTTGTGGCTACTACTGTAACATTGAGTTAAAGCAATTTCCAGGCCATTATTGCTCTAAGGCAATAGCAAATTTTCAGTTGCTGTGGACATGACCCAGATGGCTAGGAGCACTTTATAGACTACTCAGACAGCAAAAAAAAATGAGATGAGTAAGAGTTCCACACATCATGTGAATTCTTGGCCATGAAATCACCAGCATGATCGATCTGTTCCCAAGGACACTCAAATATGTGCAGGCAGTTCCAATAGTCACATGGGCACTTTTATTTAACATTCTCAAATATGGATGTGAAAGAACTGAGAATAAATTACGAAAGGTGCTCTTTTAAAATGTCTTTATAACAATCTAGTTCTCCAGGTATCATTATCGGACTGGAGATGTAGCTCAAGTGGTAGAACGCCTGCTTTGCAAGCATGAAACCCTAAGTTCAAATCCCAGTCCCACCAAAAAAAAAAAAAAAAAAAAAGAATCTCCAGGTATCATTATCATCCCTAGACTGCCTTTTTGTTAAATCAATAGGTAATGTAAAGGGGAGACAGACATACATGCTCGAAGTCAGTTGACTTCTTTTATCATATCTTCACTGCAACTTTTATTCTTCCAATTTTCTCATTCATATATTTTCCATTCATCTTGATTTGATTTCCAACTATTTTCAAATGTCTCGTTAATAATTGTCATTTTTCTGCCTTTCTCTCATTTTTAATATATATGTTCAGTATTTTCTTTTTCTTCTGGTTTTGTTTGTGCTATCATCATCTCACTCTCTGCTCAAGTAACTGAATTTGCACACAGTTTTATATTTTTAAACAATCACTCCAACAATATTCCAACTGTCTCTGGAGAATGGAATGCAATCTGCAATATAAATCAGCCTGAGCCAAGTGAATGCATGCTCAAATAAGACATTAAATCCCCCCTTCTGATTTCCAAAGTACACTGAGAAACACTGATGCCAGCTACAGAAGATGTGGCAAAGGTAAAAAATGATAGTGTGAAAAGCTCCTAGTCATATCAAATTTTGCTTTTTTATTACTTTGGACTTGCCAGTATATTGTGAGAGTTGTGCCTTTTTAATATATTTCCTCAGTCTCTGCTAACTCCAGCATTTGGCAAGATGAAATTCCAGTAGACTGTTTAGAGACCTCCTGCTCCAACAGCAGCTAAACATCTCAATGGACCAGTCACGAGCAAGAGCAACAAGACTGCAGATTCCAGTCTATTTCTGTCCTTCCTTGCTGTCTGAGCAGGGGCTGCTTATGTTTGATAATGTGTAACATAATATTTGAGAAACATTTCCAAAGGACTCAAAGCCGGTTGTGAAAAATAGGCAATCAAACACATCTCTTCTATGTATATTTCTATATTCTATATATCTACATCAAATATATACATATATATAGATATATATCAGTAAAGAATGGAAAAGGGATTGAAGACAGGAAGGAAAAGAAATAGTCAAGCACAGTGGTTCATGCCTCTAATTCTAGATACTCAGGAGCAGAAATCAAGTGGATTGGTGTTCTACGACAGCCCAGGCAAAACTTTTAGAGACCCCATCTCAACCAATAAAAGTTAGACATAGTGGTTTACACCCCCAGGCTAAGCAGAAACTGTAATAGGAGGATCATGGTCCAGGCCAACTTGGGCATAGACATGAGACCTTATTTGAAAAATAATTAAGGCAAAAAGGACTGGGAGTATGGATCAACTGGTAGAGTGCCTGCCTATTAGTGCAAGGCCCTGAGTTCAAACCCCAGTACCTCCAAAAAATAAAAAGAACAAAGAAATAGTGCCTGATGACTCATTGAGCCCCTACTCTGTCCCAAGTGTCTTAGATATATTACCTCATTTAATCTTACAATGATCCTATGAAGTAATTATAAATACACCTTTTTAAAAAGATAAATGGATGTTCAGGATGATTAAATTACTTGCTAATGATCACCTGGCAAGTGGTAGAGTTATCTATGAATGAACCATATGCAGAAAAGGAAGAAGAGAAGGAGGAAGAACAGGAGGAGCTGATGGAAGTGGGGAAGATGGTTAACATTTGTTAGGTCAGTCCTGGCACTATGCATTTCATATGCATTATCTCATTTACTTAAACTCCTTAAAGTGATTAATATTACCACCTATAATTTATTGGTGAGGGACCAAAAGATAGCATAAGTGAAAACAATGTATGTAATTCAAAAAACTATTGGGTGGAAGCCCAGGGTTTGAACCATAGCCAACTGACTTCAGATCCTCCAGTATTAACCCCAATATCATATGTTTTTCACAATATAACTATGTCTCTTGATACATTCATAATGGAAATTCAACACTAAATATGTATGTTAGTACCACATTTATGAAACCAGCATGAATTGTTACAGACATTATAACAGACATCCTGTTTCTTTCAAGATATGAATAATATGCAAGCATAGCCCAAATACCAAAGAGCTGTGTTAAAAGATAATCCAGTATTTTGGGAAAGTGTCCCTCAACATCTTGTCATCGCTGCAGCACATGTAGGACTCCTGAAGACACTATAAGGGTTCAAAGTAGGGATAGATGGGATGAGTAGAACACAGTCTTAAAATTGCAAGACCACAAGACACTTAACTCAATTACTCAGGCAGAATTAAACTGCTGTTGAATTGGATTCATAAATTCAAAAGGTTGCAAAAACTCAGAATAAATTCCAGATGTTAGGACTTTCAACAGATTTAGGCCAGTGAACTCACTGTAATAAATTTCTTTTAGAGGGGCAATTAATGATGACTATTCTGTCCTTTATTGAAACACTTCTTCCACACAATGCAGATAAAAATATATTTTTCTAAAACTTATCTTCCTCATTAACTCTTTAGGTCTCCTTATCCCTCACAATGTCAGTTTTAAAGTGGTGAAGAAGTATGGCTTATTGAACTTGCCTCCATTGAGTATTCACTCTGTACCAGGCACTGTGCCGAGTACTTCACTTGTGGCATGTTATGTGAGGTTGTACTGTTTAGTATCTATTAAATGGATGAGGAAACTGTGATGTGCTGAGATTAGTTACATCACTAAAAAGAGCTCAGCCTCAAACCCAGGGGTTTCTGGTTGCAGAACCTAACCTCTTGTTTTTAGAACCTGACCTCTTAATCAGCACTCACTATAAACTCACAGTTGCTCAAATGAGTATATTCAAAAGAAGTGGATTAATATATCAGAGCCAGCATAGGTGAGCTGCGTATCACTATTGTTCAGTTCTGGATCTTGCAGTTTAAAATTAATACAAATAAATTGCAGTGTGCTCAAAAGAGAGCAAGGTAAAAAAGCAAGGGACCCATAGTCACTTCAGTTGAATAAGGATCCCAGGGGCCAGCCATATTTAGGCTGGAGAAGAGAAAGCTCAATACAGTCCTATCTTCAGATATTTGAAAAGCTGTCCTAAAGGAAGTGAAATGTGCCTGTTAAAGGGAGACCTGAGAGAGACTGTCTCCAAGGTTCTTCTTTAGTCTGTGATCCTCAGATTTGTTCCTCATGACTTCAAGCAGTATGCCAATTGAAGCAACATGCAAACTGAGGATAAGAAAGAATTCTCTGCTAGAGAAATCTGATGGTACAGAAAACCCTGGCAGGAG
This sequence comes from Castor canadensis, assembly GCF_047511655.1. NCBI lineage: Eukaryota > Metazoa > Chordata > Mammalia > Rodentia > Castoridae > Castor > Castor canadensis. The sequence goes on from NC_133389.1 coordinate 121,709,626, forward strand.
ATTGATTAAACTAGATGTGCTTCCCAAACCTGAAACCCATGAATCATGGGTTTCATGATTGTAAGCCCTCAAAATAATGTGCTAAGATGTCTCAGAGAATGAGGTCCCATGTGTCCTCTTCTCTCCTCAATAAGCTTTTAGTGGAAAGAAAGCATTAAAGAGATGGCCATACATGGTGGTACTCACCTAGAATCCCAGCACTCAGGAAGCTGAGACAGGAGGGTTACAAGTTTGTGGCTAGTCTGGGCTCAAAAAGCAAACAAAAAAGGCTCGAGATATAGCTCAGGATATTGTTCAATAGTAGAACACTTGTCTGTCATGCACAGGCCCTGGGTTCTATCCACAGCACTGAGAAAGGAATAGAGAGGTGAATGTATAATGGCAATAGCTTCAGACTTTTAGCTCTTGCAATGGAGTTCTAAAATTACAGACACAGTAATGAAAAAATCCATGTAAAAACTAATGAGATAGCTCAAAAGGAAATGTTTTGAGCAGAACAAAATCCATTGACGTTATAAGAAATACAAAGAATATTAAATTAGAGAGACAACAGTTCTAATTAATTGGGAATTTTTCTTGGTTAAATGTCATTGTGCAGCTTTATAATGGAGTAGGTCAATGAGTGAAAAATTCAAATTAATTGAAAGATCAAATTCATTTTTTAAATGCAGTGAAGTCAGTCTTAGTGATCAACACAATGAGAAGATAGGATCCACTCAGCAAACACCCTGAAGGCAGAGTCAATTTCATCTTTAGCTTTTATTAAGTGACATTTTCTTAAAGAAGAGCATAAATTGTTGTTAAAAGTTACTACAGTATCTTTTCAATTTTTTTTCCTCTTTTGAACACAAATACCCCTAGTGTCTTCTGTGTGAAACACATGCACTTTGATGCACCAACACAAAAATAGTTGAGGATCTTTCTCAGACAAATAGGGTTCCAATTCAAGCCTCTATTTGAGATTTCAAAAGAAAGGCTTTCTTAGCCTTTCAGAATAGCTAGAAGTTTCATAGAAAAGTCATATTCTCCCTTCTGATTGTCTTGCTGTTTTGTACTTTGATTTGTACCATTGAATGACCAAATGTTACCTGTACTAAAAGCAAGAAGCAGTTGCATGTTGAACTCCATATATCCTTGACATCTTCCATTTTCTGATGTACATTATCTTTGCAGGTTTCCCTTGATAGTTCTCAATAGAAATGTACAACTATAAAATAGACAGCAGTATAAAGAGCCATTCCTTTAGGAACAGACATGATATGCTCTATTTCACTATGCTAGCCTCCTGTACTTTTCAGACTCATGGTGCTTAATTCCAGTCCAGATTCCACTCCTGTCCTTGCCTTTTTGCTCAGAATTGCATTGATATCCTTTCTTCTGTCTAAGCCAAAACAATTGGGATTGTGTAAAGAAGGCTAAATTATCTGTATTTCTAACTTACACTCTGTAATGGGGAGTTTTTTTTTTTTAATAAATTGTTGTTCCTAAGTTTTTTTCCAAGAAACCATAATTTCTAGGTTTATGACTGACATAGAGCACTGATGTAACTTTCATGACACTTTGGTATAGTGAGTAATAGTTCAGATAATTCTTAAGGTAAAAGATCAGAAGCTACTATCCACAAGATGCAGTAAGTTCCTTGGTTCAAAGATAGCAAGCATGGGGGAGCACAAGTGAAGATGGAAGTCACAAGACATTTGTCTACAGTGCCAAGGTCAATGACCCTTTCTGAAGGCTATCATCAAAAGGACCACAAAAGAAATAAAAAGGCTACAAAGTAAAAATATCTTTCTTGAATAATTTACCGAATGATAGCAAGGGGAAGATTCATCTTTATACAAAGACTCTGAAAAGTAAAATATTTCTAACATAAATAAGCAAATGCATAAATAAAAATTTCACAAATGGCTCATAGACAATAGATCATTCTTAGGTTTTTCCTAATGCATCATAAGCTATCTTCCCAACAGAAATCTTCAATCCCCACGATACAACCAACTACATATTAGTCCTCTGGTGGGCACTGTGTGGACTTCCAACTTTCATTCCCACTTCACCTGAAAAGTATGTTAGTTCCCCTTTAGTTTCAGGGAGGTGTTCTGTTCTTCACTGGCTCCAGGTGACGTTGGTTCAGGGGTAAGCACATGACCCAGGTAGAGCATTGGGACTAGGGAACAAGATTTGGAAAAGTAGCTTCCATGCTCTTCTGAAGATGCTTCTAGAATTGCTCTTCTTTATCTCTCTCTGTTACGGACAATGACTTCTGTAGCCCCTGGAGTTGTTGGCAGCCAGTTTGTATCTACTTAAGTGAGCTGACACCCCAGAAGGTAGAGTGAAGAGGTAAAAAGAAAAGCAGCTGACTGAGGTCACTAAATCACATCTCTCTCCTCAGTCAATTTATCTGTTTTACTGTAAATACCAATGTAAATTTAACGTTTGTTTATTTCCCATCAAGCACATCTTAACAAGCTAAATACCTTTCTTCACCAAACATTTAGTGCTAGATTTGGGTGTCCAAAGATAAATAATACATCTTTCATGCCTTCAAAGAAGTTACACTCTGATAGGAACAACTAAAGAGTAAATACCAAGGTAGGTGGTGATGCCATGAACGTGACCCATCACAGATGTAGGAAATAATGGGATGCATTATTTACAGAGCAGTGACTAGTTGAATATAATAATAAAATTGACTAAAAGTTAATATTCTTTTTACTATGTCCATGATAAAATACTTCACCCTGCCAGGGTAGACCATTCCTACTGACTACTTTCAGACCCCAACTTAGGAATCAAATTAGACCTCCATATTAGTCAGCCTTCTATTACTAAAAGATGCCTGAGATAATTAACTTATAAAATATCAGGCTTATTTTGGCTGACAGTTTTGGAAGTTCTAGACCATGATTAACTGGGTCCTTTGCTTGGTGTCTGTACAAGGCAACACATCATAATGAGTTTGTGGCAGAAGTCACCTCATCAACCAAAAAGCAAAAGGAAAGAGGAAGCGATCAGGGTCCCACTAGCCCCTTTAAAGACGTGCCCCCAAAGGTCTAAGAAACACCCACTAAAGATTTCACCATCTGTCATTATCACAACCTTGGAGAGACACTAAAACAAATCACAGCAACATCTTTGTACCTTAAATTCACTCTTTACAGAAATAAGCCTGAATGCTGCTCTTTGAACACACAAGGAAGCAAAAACTTAATTACAGTAATGGAGTGACACTATCTAGCTATTTTAGTGATGGTAAAGAGTAATTAATTCAGTACTGCATGGAAGTGACTTAGAAAATTCTTGCAACTATCTGAAGGTATATAATAGAATAAGGAAAATGATATGCCATAAAACAATAATGTTATAAAGTGGAGAGCTGATATGTACTTCCAATTTGTCTTTACTGAGAAACTGATAACATCTTTTAACCAGGTGTGGCTAAAAGGACAGACTCTAATGAAGCTGAGTGACTTTAAAGATCCTACTAAGCAGCTTAACCTTTGATGTTCTTCTGTGTGTCTTCCAGTCCATCTGCAATCTAATCTTTACTGGAAGGTCACTTTACAATATTAGCAGGTTTTAGTCTCACTTTCTTATGAAACACTTGCTTCAAAAACGCTTTAGTTGAAATCTTTAGCCATTGTAGTATTAAAGACAGTTGCTTCACCATTAGGGCCTGGCAATCCATCCTCCCACTGACAGATGTGGATTACACTGTGATCTGAATACAGGTAATGTAGTGGGATGCCTAACCTGGAGACAAGAGTCCTCCCTGGGGAGGTGAAGAGGAGCTAGACTCTGACAAATGAAAAAAGATGTTTATAGAAAACCTTAAGAAAATGAAAGCAACAGAAATGGTTTAAGAAAAGAAACACGAACATAAAAAATGTATCGTACTTTCAGCCAAAGAGAGTAAAGCAGCAAGGCTAAAATATGAATGTGTGGCAGCATATGGTGAGTTAAAGAAATCCATTCTACTTTTGTAGGACCTTATTTGATAAATAACAAGAACCTGGTTAGATACGTGTGATCACTGAAATTATATGACTCTGTTTTGTTAATTTTTTAGAACATTTGAACATTCAAAAATATGTTTCAATGCCTATATATGAATAAAAAGGTAAACTTCCATGCAACTACCACCCACCTGCAAGAACCAAAATAATTCTTCTATCATTGTACTTGTACTTTGCTTCTCCTCCAATCTGCTTCATGCTTCCTGCACAGTTATCTAGTATGAGGAATTTTGTTTTATTATTTCCTTGCTATTTCTAATGAAAAAAGATGTATCCCATATATAACTAAACAATATGTTGTCTTGTTACCTTGGTTCTGTACTTTGTAAAAGTCATATCACTCTACATGTAGTTTTCATTGTTTTTAAGACTTATTCATGTACACTGCCACTGGAGTTCATTCATTTCCGTCACTACTTCATATACCAATGTGAGCATATCACATTTACCCATACTCCTGCTAGAGAACATCCCACTTTTTTGTTATTATAGCAATATTTGCAGGAGCACATGAATTAGAGTTTTGCAAGTGTATACTTAGAAGAGGAATCACTGAGAGTTAATTTTATAAAGTTTCAATTTATACAAAATAGGATACCATTTTTCTAAAGCAATTAAATACATCTAAATGCTCATGGCATTGACCCACAGCAGCAGCATTTAGTGTTATCAAACTGCTTGCATATTTAACAAAAAAGAAAACAATAAAATGTTTATCATTATAGTATTAATTTGTATATCACTGATTATCAATGAAATTTTAAAACATATTGATGGGCTGCTATTTCATCTCTTTCAAGATATGTTTGTTTTTATTTTTGCCCATTCTTAAATGTTTTCATAGTCATAGAGCTATTTTACTTTTTAAATTTTAAGACAATTTTGGTAAGAATGTTTTCTGTCAAAATTTCCAGATAATTCCCATTTCTTATTAGAATATTTTTTCATTAATATTTTAATGCCTAATTTTTCTGTCTTATGTTCTTGTTTATATTTCAAGCATTTTTTAATTGTATATGCTCTTTTTCCTAATTTGTTGGCCATCTATTTTAATGTTTATTTCATTTGTTTTTGAAAACTCTTCTTCATCATCTCTGTTATTTTACTTTCTTTAGTCAAAATTCTGTTTATCTAACATCTTAATTTGCCCTAAAAATTTTAACACATTTTAAAGGTCTAATGTCATTATATTAATCCTATCTTAAAAGAATATGAGGGTTTTGGAACAACACTTTACAAACATTCACATTATGGTTTTTTTTAATCCCTAAATTAGACATGGTTATGGTTATGGTTATATATGTACATAGAGAATGTTTATTTTGATTTATTTCCTTATTAAACTGTTTCTTCTCAGCATTGCTTCTTGTATTTCACACTGTCTTTTGAGATCATTTTCTTTCTTCTGTGAGGTATATAATTTTAATAGCTACCGATTACTTACTAGAAAACCTATGTTGTTTCTAATGAAAATGCCTCTATTTTACCCGGTTCTTAAAAGATAATTTTGATGTTTATTTTAAAAATATTTTTTTCTCAGCACCGCTGTGCCTGGCTTCATCTATGAAGTGTTTATACTACTCTCCAATTTCACTGGCTATGTCTAGGTGTGGATTTCTGCACTTTTATTATGTTGGTACATGGTATCATCCTGATCTGTGAAGTCATGTTCTTCAGCAGTTCTGGAAATTTTCAACCAAATATTGAATTTAAACATTGTATCTTCTCCATTGTCTCTAGTCTCTATTTCTAGGACTTCAGTTGCAAAATTATGATTAATAGTCTCATATTCTTCTAAGCCTTTTAACGTCTGTCCAATCATTTCTATCTTCTTATATCTGCATTTTATCAGATCTAAGTCCTCATCTGCACCTAATTTGCTGAGTTGGTAGATAGATGATAGTAGTCATCTTCAAGACAGAGAAGACTTTAATTTCTTTCCTAAGTAACTTACACTCATAACAATCATTATTTTCATTTGTTTATTATAGAATATCTGTAAAACTCATGATATACAATTAATTTTTCACTTTAAGAGAAAATTTAACCCTTATCTTTTTCAAGTGTACATGAAACCATTCATTTTTCTTTTTATTAAGTTTCAAACTTCAGTTAAAAAACTTAAAAGTGAATGCATAATGCATTTGTAAGCTTACTGCATTGATTGATGTGATGTGAAACCATCCCTCAGCCCTCTCAAATCTTTCTCTGACATCTGTGATGTGGCATGCATGCAGGACCTAGGCTAAGGCCAGCACCATGTTCTGTGATTTATTGTTCTCCCTCAAACCCCCCAAAAACATGAGTTCAGCTAATGTATTTAAATCCCCCTGCTACTGAACAAATTCATTTATTACTGACCTGCAAAAATGTGTGGCTACCAGCTCCTGTTCCTCTGTTCTTACAAATAGCAAATTAGCCACACACTTCAACCAAGAATAATTTGGTAAACAGCTTTGAGGAAATTATGAAACTTATATTTTTGTTATATACCAACTAAAGATACAAAGTTATCATTTATAAAATTCATTTTTAAATATTAATGTCATGCAGAAGAACCTTAAATATATTGTGTCTTTGCAGTTACCTATCTTACAAATTTTCTAGAAAAATTAAATGAATGCATATAATGTGATCTCAGAAGAGGTATTAAGAATACATGTATACCCTCTACATTTAATAATGTATTATAATAGCATTCACATTAAAGTGATAGTTCTTTCACTCCTTATGTGTTTGCCTTTCTCCCTGTTTTCTTGCTGTCTTTTCTTCCCCATTCCTATGTTCCGTCCCATCCAATCCAGAAATGATTTGGAGCTCTGTATTAAAATTTTCCTCTTTTATATGAGTTCAGTATTAGCCAGTGTCATCAATTGTGGCTTATATGTAAAATAACTTACTGATTTTTTTATGCTGATAAAAGGGAACACCTTTGTGGGAGTGGCAGTCACTTGAGCTGTTAGAGCAGGCAGCCAATACAGTGGGATTAGCAGGCTTTCTGACCCTTGTTGCCATCTCTGAAGACTTAAATTCTACTGTTAGCAATTTATTTCTTTGAGTCAGAGCATTGCCCCTTATCAAAATGCAAATCTCTCTGGGCTAGGAAATGCCTTAAGCTGCTATCATTCATTAACATCATACAACTAATTCATAGATTAGAATATTTCCAGAAGAACTAGACTGAGAGCAATTTTTTTTTAAAGAGAAGTAGAGATCCAGTTTGAAAGAGATTCAGGACTAGATGAGGTTGCTAACCATCCACAGAGTAGTAGGGGCCCATTACAGGTAGAGAGGAGGGAGAACAAGAAAAACTAGAAGTTGAAGAGGTTCAGGAGCACTCATCTAATTTCCAGTTTTCTCATCCTTACTCCTTAGTGTAAATTCTTTTAAAGTGAAGAAAACAAGCATTCACATGAATACCCTATGAGTCTAGCTCAGGGGACATAGTGTCCTGCGTAATTTCATCTGGGATCTCATTAGGTAAGAGTCATGAAGAGTAGAAAGAATTCACATAAGTTAACTTATAAGGAATCAAACCATGAAGATGTCACAGCTGGGCTACAGGTTGTTCTTTACATTAATAGGATTTTAGTACACATATGTAATTCTGATCATTACTATTAAACTAAGCACAAAACTCATCAAAAAATCCTGTTTCAGTCTTGTGGTTAAATATTAATTTCACTGAACTAGATTTGGATATATTTGCATATGTTTCCTTTTTCTCTTCTTACATTTTGTAAGCATTTCTGGCATTCTTATTTGTACAAAGTTCACTGCCAATATTCTGGGGAATACAATGAATAAGAAATACAAAAGAGCTGTTCCCAAGTAGCTACTAAAGAGCTGTAAGAGGAAAATAAAACAATAAATATAATGCCAGTTAAGACTATGATGTGAGCTCTCTTGGAAATACAAATAAGCACAATGTTGTTTGCTCAGAGTATTAAATAATGTTCAATCCTTAGTTATAAATAACCTGTTCAGCCATTGCCATGAAGATTGGCAGTTGTGGGTGATAATTAAACATATGAAGATCACCTAAGGCAAGGCATCAATTATCCACCGAGATGTGAAATAACCAGAAAATCTTGGACCATTGATGAAAAGTCTGCTCCCACCTCTGCTAGAAATTCTCAAAGATCATAAAGCTTTAAAAAAAAGAATGTGGAAATTCAAATATCTCATGAATTTTTTCTTGTTATTCTTTGTAAGTCAGGATTCTCCCCTTGTCTTGGTAAAGTAGGGTTGAGAGTAAAGAGATGCCAGAGTGTTAGACTTTAGAGCAGAGGTAGCAGAGGCACGGATGCTAAAGGAAGCTTCATAGTAAATAGCTACATGGAGGTTCAAAAGGAGAAATGGAACACAAATTAGAAAGAGCCAGAAACAGGCATTGAAGCCACAGAAGAAAGCTAGGATTCTATATTAGTCATGTTGACCCCCACAATAAATGTAAGCATTTGAGACTTGTTCTTTTGGAGTTTGGGAAAGGTACTAGGTGAGGGACTCAGTACTTAATGCCAGAAAAACAGTCTTCCTTGGACATATCAGCATCTCTGTGCTCATGCCCTGACACTGTTAGGTCTGGAAACCTAAGGGACTGATGAGTGAGTCAGTATCCCATCCCCCAGAGACAGCACTATGAGCCCTGCACTCTGAGAAGAGGAGATACATGGCCTCATAAATCTGCCATGGGGTTGACAGATAAGATGCTCTCAAGATTGTTACCCCCGAATCAGGGGCAAACAGACCAGCTAATGGAAGAGAGCCTGCATGCATGAATCCACCACCAGTGGAAAGAACCCACCTAACCTTTACCCTAACCCAGAGTTAAAGCATCCATAAAAGGCCCCAGCATTCACCTTGGCAGGGAGCCACCAGTTTCCAGGCTCCACTGCACTGCTCCAGCTACACCTTTTCTTTTTCTAATAAACCTACCTATGTGTGCACTATCCATGTCTCATGAGCTTATTCCTAAGCCCAGCAAAGACAAGAGCCCTTGCAGCAGCCCCCCTGTACCCCACAACAATACTTCTTGGTAACAGAAGATGAGAATCATTTTTTGCAATTTTTCATGTCACACACATTTATTAAGCAAATACTGTGTTCCAGGATCCATGCTGAGGGTCCACAGAGATTCAGGTGGAAGAAGGTGACTCCAGAACCTGAGGTCCAAAGGGCATGTGCAAAACATAGTCTAGACAGAGATAAATTGCACCTATTGTCATTAGGCTGGTCAAAGGCTAGACTTAGAAGGCAAGTTTAACTTTCAAAGATCATGACTAAACCGCTCACAGGACTCATCATTAACCGCAAACGTCATTTGGTTCACAACCATTTCGGAAACAGATGTTTTATAACAATTTAACCTTAGAAAACAGTTGAACAAAACATCACTAAGCTGTTTTCAGGTAACACTCAGAGAACTTTGGGATTGTCATATCTGTTCTCTTGCATCTACATGTCCAAGCCTTCTTCTGCCCATCTGTCCCTTTCACTCAAGATCCCAGAATCCTACGCCATGGGCAGGATTTTCACCTCTCAATATAGAACTGAGTACCTTACCTCATGGTCCAACTGACTTCCTGAGAATAAATCACTGCCCCTGGATTTCATAAGAGACAACAAACATTGGTTTTGCTGATAACATATGTGAGGTTTCGTTCATTCAATAGACAATATATTTTAATCACCAATACATGTCCTAAGATTTCAGATGATAATATCCTGAAGAATCAGCTTTTAACAGTTATTGATGACAGTTTGAGAAGCCCTGTGACCAGATTAAATGCAGTGTGACTTATGATATGGTAAGTAAATCTTCTCCAATCAAAGTCTTGAGGTCATTTTAAATGTGTAAACCAAGTTTCTCCAACAGCAGTTTCAGGATTGTAACATTTTATCCTAGTTTTACAGCAAAAAGGAATCTTTAGCAATGTGTTGAAAAGCAATATGAGTTCACTCTGAGTCCTTGATTATGTTTAGCAGTTTTACTGTCAGACGGTGAGTCATGATCTTTAGCTTCTGCTTTACAGTTTGTATTTACACCTCCTTGCATTTGATAAAAGCAGTGTGGCGGCTCTACCCATTGACAATGATGACTCCTTCATTTTAATCAGTACAGGGGAAAAAATAAAACAGCATGACAGGGTGTAAAACCCCTTCCTTCAGCTATTTCAAATTGTAGTAGTTCTATGTGTACCCTTGTAGAAAGACTACTTTGTGTCATTAACTGTCTTCACATCCATCATTTGACATACATGAGAAATTTTATATTCTTTCTGTCAGGTTCAATTTAGCAAATGAGGCTAAGAAAAGAATGTTATCTTGTCTTTTTGCAAGTCTAGGTGATATAAACATTTATAAGCATGCCTTTACAATGTTTTATTTAATGGGAAAAATTCTATGCCAATTCTCTCTCCAATCCAATAGGGCTGAATTTGTCTAGCAGCAGGGCAAGGTCAGAGTAAATAGGCTGGAAAGAGAGCAACCTCTAAGGAGTGGGATTGGTATTTTTTGAATTAGTAATGGACTACAATAATTATTATTAATTTATCTCAAATTTACCCTTTCTAGGTGGCATTTTAAAAATGCCACTTCTAGAAATCTTAGAGCTTAGATTTGTGTTTATTTCACAGATAATAATGCCTTCAGTCAGATGTCACTGGTTTGAAAATGTTTCATCCTTTTTGGTGAAAATAATTTGGAATACAACCAAGTAGGTACCTGAGTACCTAGTATATAATTCCTCAAGTGGAGTCTATTTAGGATTAAACAGAGAGGTAAAGTATGGTGAGTAGAAGATGAAGATAGACTTTTTCTATAGCAGACCAGTTGGCAAATATTTTTGGCTTTGTGAACCATTCCATCTCTATCACAACTATTCATTAAACAACATGCATGAATGAGCATGGCTGTGTTCAAATAAAGCTTTATTCACAAAAACAGACAGCAGGATAAATTGGCCTGTGCAACATATTTTGTTGACCCCTGGTAAAAGAATTCACCCTTCTGGGGATCATATTTTGGCATATTACTGAAGAAATAATGACATATACATTTTCTCGACATGCAAATACAGAGAAAATGTTAGGGTTTCCTTGTATGTTTAAAATGTATTTAAAATACAGCACCAGCAAGCCCTTGCTCAAGGCTCATGGGACCCTCAGCCCCAAGTACTTGAGGAAGAGTCAGAAAAGGATCAGATGAGATCCAGGCAGAGGCATCAATTATACCCTGTTTGTTTCGTTGCTTTTTTTTTTAATCCCAAGCATTAATGATATGGGGTAGAGTACACTGAAGGAGGAGTAGATGAGGGAGTCTGGCTGCAGAAGAAATTCAGACCAGGGGCTTTTTTTGCTAATATGTCCATTCCAAAGAAGAATCTGCCCAGGAGCTGAGAGAAGTAGGACCTATGGAGATAATTTGGCCCTAGCTCAGTTCAAAGAAGAGATTTGACGCAGTGGAATATTGGACTGCCCAGTAAGCACAACTATGGACTGACAGGAAGTATGTGTGTTCCATGGGAGAGGAAGTTCAAGTAACCAATAGAGGTGAAGGCATGGGAAGTAAGCAAGGAGTTGTCAGTGAGCGGCTAAAGAATGCTATCAACAGCTAACTTAATCACTCAAGTTTTTCAAAAATACCAGATTCCCAGGGTATTGAAAGAGATTTAATTAAGGTATCTCTGCAGTGTGTGACTGAGTATCTGACCAATATATCAAGCAGATGTCAGCAGATACAACTGTAGACACTGAGGAAGAGGATCATCAAAAGCCAGGAGCCAGGCCCGGGCTGACTGAGCCAAAGCTGTAGGCATTGTGCTTATATGTGACATTCTGAAATGAACTCTTTCTTTATAAAGTCTCATTTATACCTCCACAAGATAACCAGACACCATACCTCATACTGCTTAGTTCCATGAGAGTCTTATCAGCTGAAAGTCATTTTGCCTACCCTTTTTTTTTTGACACATAAGAAACTTTTATATTGTAAAAAGACTTGAAGAAATGCAGTGAGAATTTAACTTGTAAATTAAAGCATTTTCAAGATGAAAAGTAGAAACAAAAAACAGTACAATAGGCATTATGTACAGTAGACATTTCAAGTTAAGATGAGTTATTATAAGGTAGAACTTTTTTAAATGAGGAGAACAATACTTTTAACCTTGTGTATATATTTAAACACTACGAAAACAGTTCCACTTTTTATGACAAGTACTTGATATTAATTTTATAAATGCAATTTAAATGTAAAGTATATTGCTTTTATAGCCATGAGGCGAGTATACATGTGACTCTATACACCATTTATGTATATTTATTGTAGACTTCCCAAAAAGAGGTACTCTATTTGTTCTTTAATAAAATGCAGGTTTTACCATCAGTGAAGAATAATGGTCCCCCTTTAACAACACAATTAGTGGCTTCTCTAGATAAGATTTGCCTGAGGGGAAAAGTGTATTACAGTGACAAGAAATTAACATGCCCTAGGTGAACAAAGCTCTAAAAAGAGAAATTTTAAAAATCCTTAGCTTCAAATTTCATAATATTTGGCAATAAAAGTACTGATATAGTCACATGGCTCTTTGGCAACCATATTTGGGGAGCTGCTATTGAAATGCAAAGATAGAGGAACTGAATTTGAGATTAAATCAAGTTGAAACACCTCCTAAGTGAGCCTGAAGAAACACGCCAGCTCGGTGCACACAGCACTGATTATGTTGGACGGCCTCGACAATAAGCATAACTGTATGTGTGAATAGTGGATGTGGACAGAAACTATATTAGGACACCTTCCTATAGGTCCAAGTTGATTCTGGAAAATACCGTATCAGGTCAGCCCACCTGTATGAAGGTGCTTCTCATGGAGACTGTTGGTAAGAGGCAATTGTCGTAGAAACTGGTAGCCCAGATGCAACAATACAGCTGAGTTTGAAACTTAGGTATGTGCTCAGCGCTCATTTTAAGTATGGAAAAATACAAGAAAACTAAGATAATAGCAAAGGCCACTCACACTTGTTCAACAGGGAGAAATACCCAGAGGCATGCCCAACAGAACTCCTATGTGGTCCTGGTCCCTCAGGCTATGTGGGCTATTAGAACCAGGCTAGGTTAGGAGTCTCTATATAGCAGGTGAAACCCAACTGCACAACCTGTGGATGGGTGAAGCCTTGGTTCTAGTTTTGATGTTCCTGGTCCTTATTGTCCTCCAGTTTTCAATGCAGACAGTTAATGTCAGACACCAAAAACACTCATGTAAAGCTTTTTCATTTCTAGAAGCATTGTGTGTCCCCAGACACAGTGCAGGTACTGTCCCCACCATCTTGACATTTCCTGTTCTGCCCTTCCTGTGAATATGTGGAAAACTCACTTATTCACCAAGCGTGTTCTCTTGATTCCAAGCAACACTCTTGGTCATTGTTTCTAATCACAATATATTAATTTGTGAATGATTTTGGAAGTATTATTCCATATTGCAGATCCTTCCTCACTCAAACTGCCTAGTCACAGGTCAATTTGGGGCTCTTAGAAAAGATACGCTCTCTGTTACTATCATGAGGGAAGACCCACCAGATCATGGTCACTTAGCCTGTCCACTCAATTTGCACTGCGATAAACTGGGCTTTACTAGTTTTGTGCTTATTTTACACAATAGGATAATGGAAATGAATACCTCAGAACAAAGGCAATAAAGCATTATTATGACTGGTGAAGAAATGATTTGTTTTCAAATGCCAATTGCTTAGAGCATGTGACATGGATTCCAGAGTTCCTCTGCTCTGTTCCCTGCTCTGAATTTTCAATAGCTGAGTCAAAAATCAAGCTTTGGGGCAGGATCTGTTTGAAACTTGTATGGTCACCACACAACATGTTCACCAGACACTTGACTATTCAAGCATGGAAATATGCACTGAAACAGAAAGCTTGAATGTACTTGCTGCTCTGGCAGAGCATCTGGGCAAATGTAGACTAAGGATGCTATCAGATGTTTTACAATACTTGGCAAGTTAGGCAATGCATTTGTGTGACTAGTGTTTTGTGGTGTTGTTTCTTCGCCTGCTGTTGAGTAGCCCTCATCTTTGTTACTTCAATGCTGCTTGCTAAAAGCTGGCTTTATTCCTGAGAAGCAAAGTCTTGAACTCAGTAGGTACATTATAAACTGTGTAGGATTAGGGTTCTCAGGTAAAGGTGGACTTCATCTGAATCAGGTGAAGGGGAGCAAGGTAAGTGGTCCAGCTATATATATTCCTTTTTATCCTTTTCCTCTCTTTTGACACTCAACACCCGAGGCTTGATCTCAGCTCAGATTTCAGCTATTTTAAGCCTCTTAACTTTCTGTCCTCTTTCTTGTATGTGTCCTGTGAAACCTGATTCAAAAGCAGATATACTCCACGGCAGTTTTTCTCAAACTTCCATTGAAAGAAGCAAATGTTGTAAATGAAGATTCCCAGGCCCTCCCATAACTTCTCAATCAAAATTTTTGGACGAAAAGGTCCAGGCAATCTCTTTTAAGTAAATTACTCAGGTAACTCAAAAGCAGATGTAAGAAAACTACATTAGAGCCTTATTCTGGGTCATAAAACTCCTCAGGCCAACCCACAGAGTGTCCTCTAATCCATAACACAGCTAAAGTGAGGCCTGGATTGCAATACCAGCTGAGACCTGGAAACAGGAAGTACTATGAAGCCCTGAGGAAGAGGAGGTAGGGAGAAAGAACTTTTTCTTTCCTGGGTATAAAGATGAACATAGGCAGAATTTTAAATAGAACAAAGTTGGCTTTACTGTTGCATGGTCTAGTCTCCCAGAGTTGCTTCTTTGGGCCTTCTCTGCTCCCCCTTCCAAAACATGCCCTACCTTTTCCTCTGGAAAAGGGCTCCATGCTCCTAAGTCCACAGCCTTCTCCCTCACTCCCAGTCAGAACCCACATTATGAAATGCAGTTGGTCTGAACTAAATGTAATGAAGAGAAATTTGGACAAAGTTGTTTAGGAAGGCAAATGGCCAATAGCTCCTTAACCTCCAAGAAATATTTGCCTTTACAAAAGACTGATAATCTTTCAAAAGTGAGTCTGTGACTATTGAAATGGCAGGCAATGTGGCCTAATATTAGAACTCCATGAACATAAGAGAGAAACATTCAGATTCTTTTGGGGAAAGGGAGATTAACTCTAGGCTGGATTTAGCTAGGAATCCACTCCAAGGCTCTCCTCCAGAATGCTGTTCACATTTGTAACAACAACTTTTATTACTCTATGTCCAAACTCTCAGATTTTACAAACCTTATACATTGTGTGGTGAAGCAGCCATTATGGAGGCAGTGAGTTCACTGATATGTTTGTGTTGTGCAGGGGCTGGGTAAAGGCAAAAGGAACAAGTATTTGAACATATGGATTATTAGTTCATGGAGACAAATGCACATGCTGATTGTATATAAATATACCAAGTGTTGATGGTGAGCCACACTGATTAACACAGACTAACACTTCTTGGTGATATGCTATGATCAATGTTGTTCTATTATGGCATTCATCTCTAATTAATTTTGGCTCTGCTGGCTAAAACAGCAGACTTTAGCAGCACAGGGAAAGGAATCTGAAATACACATAGCTTTGCTCTTACTAAACTAGTGATTGGCTAAGCTTTGGGAGGTGGAAGAAATCATTTCACATCACTGCTCTCTGTTGATATATTTTAACCAGAGAAGCTCTGCAGAGAGGAAAAAACATAATCACTGCGGGAGGAGAATTTAAGAGGCAGAAATGGAAAAAAAACTATGCGAAGTCCAAGAAAATCTTGGGGCTTGAGTAGAATTTATCTGGAAGGACTAGCTAATTTACTAGCATCCACTGCAGAAGCCAAACACTTACAGGTTTCTCTCCATTCTCTTTGTGACAGGGAAATATCTTTTTCTTATGTCAGGAGGCAGTGGGTTGGAGTAATAAACAGGGGGCTTCTCAAACCTAAATGAGCAGTTTAAATCCCATCTCTTCACCACTTCTCAGCCATCTTGCTTGAGATGAGGTCCTTATTTTCTCAAGTATCCTTTTCTTCATCTAATAATAGTAATTATCATCTACTACCTTGGAGGAAGTGGTAAGGAAGAAGACATGCCTGAAGGGGCCTCACACACCATAAGCATTCACAAAGTGTAAGCTGTTATTAGATTGAAGGAAATAATTTTGTGGCCTGCTCAGCTCAATGTAATAATGAGCTGTGTGTAATAGCATCCTAGTCGACCCACCCAGAAAAAATTATTATACTGCAACTCCCATAATGGTCTGTGGCAGTCCAAGGGTGGCAAGATTCACTATTTATCACAGCTGCTCTTCGGTGACCTCAGGATTCGGACAGGATTCAATCATGAGCTGAGAAAAACTGACTAGTTAATTATCTGGAAGATACGAACGTCTCCATCATAACCTTAGCACAAGACTGATTGCAATCTGAAAAAGGGCCCCTTTCCTACCTTGCATATACAAAGGCCAGCTTGTAGTTGATTTGACCTGATTTCCTATTTGCCTCTTAACTAGGAGGCCACAACTAGCTCTGGAATATCCAGGGTGCACCCTATAAATCCAACCTATAATTCAGGGTGTGATTCTAATGCTCCCCAGATGAAGGAGAGGGGCAAACTCCCCCATTCCCTCCTCATTATGCACTGCTGCAACTCATTTGCTATTTGTCCCTCACTTTAATGAACACTAAACTCACTCAAAATATACTAAGAGATGGTTTTTATTAAACATGATATTAAGAAAAAGGTTAGCTTCTTTTTTAGCACTGCAGGCAAATACTGTAATATGTGAAGTCAAATGGGAGTAGAATTATAATAGGTTTTCTTTTTTGTTGTTGTTTTGTCTTCCCAGATTATACCATTTCCTTCCTCTCCCTTCTTCCATTCCCAGTTCTGTCAAATAAAACTGTAATAAGAACATATAACAGTGTCCTGGGAATCCCTTTAAGAGAGCCCTTTGATAGTCCAGCCTGTCCCAAGCATACTTAGTCTTAGGTTGTAATCACCTGCTCTTCATCTGCTTCATTGGTTATAGCTCCTTAGAGAAAAGGATCTGATGTTTTCATCACTTCTTTACTCCCCAACCTCCACCCATCCCTGCTGCAACTCCTCGCTCAGAGACATTCTGAGATGACATCAGTGATGGGACTTTGGTGGGGACATAAAGGAAGCAAGGAAGCTCAAGAGGTGGGTTCAGCAGCTTGCAGCTTGCAGCTTGGTGCTGGAGAACTTCGTTACTGGGGACATTTTAGCACCTCCATGGGCCAGTGACTCCAACTTCCTCTGTGACTACTATCTCTACTTATGTCCTGCGACTCAGCAATCTACCTCCAAAGCCTGTTTTATCGTGTCTAATCATTGTCTCTTGTTTAGCACAATTTTTTAGCAGAGTTTTTTTATGTCTATCTCTTTGTATGAGTGTCTTCTCTACATCTAACTATGGTTCGTGGTAACTGCGTTAACTGGGTGAACAAGTCCACTTGGACACAGAATGTTCCTGGATACCCTGTATTAAGAGAAGCTTTGGGGTGGGAGCCATGACTCACACCTGTAATCCTAGCTACTTGGGAAGCTGAGATCAGTAGGATCGCAGTTTGAGGCCAGTCCAGGCAAAAAGTTCACCAGACTTCATCTCAACCAGTAGCTGGACTTGGTGACATGTCCCTGTCAGCCAAAGCTAGGCAGAAGGCTGAGATTAGAAGGATCATAGTTCAAGCTCAGCCAAGGTTAAAAAAAGAAAAGTTTGCAAGACCACATCTCAATGGAAAAAAGCTGGCATGATGACACGCACCTGTCATATCAACAATGGTAGAAAGCTTACTGTAGGAGAACTGCAGTTCAGGCAAGCCTGGGAAAAAAGTAAGACTCTATTCTAAAGTAGCTAGAGGATAAAGATCTGGAGGCATGGTTCAAGAGAGGGAAAGGAAGAAGGTTTGGATGTGGTAGGTCTTCAGCCTTCTACTCCACTTATCCAACAAAGAGCAGTCAGCTTTCCAAAAATGTTTCCTGAATGACCACGTGGTTCTCAGTGCTGGGCCCTTTGCCTTAGTCATGGCAAGTAATAGACTTTCATTAAAGATGAACATAAGCCAAAATACAATTGCTAAATGCAAATGCTGTACAAGACACAGAAGAGAGAAGGATTGAATAAAAACACTACCACTATTCTCAAGGAGCCTACAGACTAGCATCAAAAGACATATGTGAACCACTAAGAGCAGCAGTATATGACAGTGGCTATGCGTATAGGCTTTGGGCATAGTTCAAATTATGGCTTTCTACTCACAATCTGAGTGATCTTAACATCCCTAGCCTTCAGCTCATCTTTAATGTAGGGCTTTGTACAGGAAACATAAAGGGAAGAAAAGATGCCCAGGGTCTCAGTCTATTTGCCAAAACAGAATACCCAAGACTGGATAATCTATAAAGAAAGGAAGTTTGTGTAGGCACACAGTTCTGGAGGCTGGGAAGACCAAGATAACTGCATCTCATCAAGGCCTCATGCTGCTTCATACTACGGCCAAAATTGGAAAGCAAGGGAGGGCATGCTTGTGAGTGAGGAAGGGATACAAACTCCCACAAGAGCTAAACCATTCCACAAGAATGGTATCAATTCCTTCATGAGGGCTCTAACCCCATGACCCAAACACCTTCTATTGGGCCCTACCTCCCAATACAGCCAGATTAAGTAATGAAGATTCTAACATATCAACTTTGTGGAAACACACTCAAAGTGGGCTCCACAGCACATAGCCTGGTGCTTCATGGCAAACTAGAATATGTGGACAACAATCCCTTCTTTGAATGATGCTATGATACGAACTGTACATAAATCATTTAGCACAGTGCCTGGCACACAGAGAACTTACTGAAGAATAGCCATGCATTTTTCAAGGCAACTTAAATGTTAAAGTGGAAGTATCCACAAAAGGTCATGGAAGGGACAAAGTCAGAGAAGCCTTTACTGAGAGCTCGTTGTTAGGAACAAGCCAGTACTTGACAGATTTGGGGCTGAAACCCATGGGCACAGTGGTGGTTTTTCTGCCCTCTCTCTACTCAAGCAGGAAGCCAGAGGCAACCACAGAGAGGAAAACTGAGGTGTGCCAGTGTGCCATGGCTATGTCTGAAGTAAGCTTCTCACTTTCTTACATATTCTATTGCAACTCAAGAGCTCAGAATTTCTATACATTTGCATTGATTTTGTGTTCCCCAAGCCTTTCAGGGTGTTATTATAGTTGAGCTGCCATTTTGAGGATTTGTCTAAGTTTAACTGCTCTTAAGGAAAGCATAGGATGAAAAATACATGACTATGCTTGTGGATTTATTTAGCTCAAGTTTTTCTGTCATTGTTGGAGTCTTAACCCAAAGTACTATTTTGAAATTCTAAATGTCAGCCAAAAAGGTCATTACAGAAGAAAGTTCACTTAAGTGTAGAACCTTACTGGTTTACATCAGATGAAGAATTAAACACAAAACTCATAGCCACAAAGATTTGGTTTTGTTATGTAATTATTCTAACCAGCTGGGGCAAAACTTACTTTGTTTAAGCTTCTGATTAAAGCAAAAAGTCTCCTTTCATAATAAACAAACAGAACAAATTTTTGACTAGAGGTCACAATTTATAATATTAAGATGACCAGAACTGTGATGACACTGACAATTCTGTGAATCACTGAGAGGACAAGGACCCCGAGTGCGTAGAAATGAGTTGTTTTGAAGAATGAAGGGGCTGTCCTCTGTAATAATCAGGCTGTGCTACCACCTGCAACATGCTGGGCCAGGAGGCACCCAGGGCAGGGACAGTGCAATGCATTAAAATGATAGGAGAGTCCACTGAAAGTCAGCGTCGTCGCAGCACATCGCCATCTTCTTCTGACATAAAATAAAAGGCAGAAGTTTTTGTTGTTGTTGCCATCTTCCTCACATGCATAAATAATTAACTTTTATTGGAGCAGATCAAGTTTACCTTTGAGAGAATTTGGCTTTTCCCATTACTTCCTTAAGCTACCTAAGAAACAGAAATCTTATTTCTTATAATCTGGCATTAGGATGCTGAATAAATGTAATGGAAAAATATTTTTAAATTCTGCAACAGGAAGAATAAGGAGACATATATGTCACCCATGCCATTGGCATTTGAGTTAAGGAGTTTATAACATTTTTACTGTATACGCTGTTGCAAACATTGAGCATTTGAGATACAGCACATTTGAACAAGGAATGTGGCAAAGTGTTTTATAATTCAAGGCTGTGTGTGTGTGTGTGTGTGCGTGTTTGACCTTAAATTCCCTGAGAATTTAAAAGTGCATACATTAGACAAGATTCCAGACAACTTTGCCAAATAAAAGAATAGAAAACAATGTGATGACATAGTGATAGTTTAGTCTGTTATCAGCACGTTTTAAATAATGAAAACAAGTCCAAACTTGAATTTCAAGAGCAATATTTTTTCTTCTGGAGCCAAGAAAGATTTTCAAGTTATGCTGCTGGGTTGATATAAAACACTGTTTTCCTCACAGTGCTGCTACTGTTGTCATTACCAGATCCTCTGTCTCTGGAGAAACGACACACAGGGAAAAGGAGTACATTTATAAAAGTTAGAAATAAAACTATAGTCTGGATATGTGTTCTGAGGAAGGTTGCATTTCAGTAGATTCACCACAGTGTCCTTGCCTCTACGTAAGCATTTGTTTAATTTTATACATTCTATTGCCTTGTTTGGTGATACTGTAAATCAAGGCATTTTCCCATTTGTCAACTGGTCATTTAAGGAGGAGAGGAGAGATTTGTGAAAGAGCTGATATTCAGTACCCCAGGGCACTGAACCAGTACTTCATAGACTAGTAACTAACCAGGGCGCCAAAGCCCCATATTTTATAAGCATCCTTCTGACCCTTTGCTCAGAGGTCCAAGTCTTTCCAAAGCAGTACAGTTTACCAACTGGAAATAGAGATAACAAATCAATTCTCTCCACTTTCAACACCTCCACAGGATAAGAAGTCTCTGAGTCTTATATTCAACCAAGGTATTTAATCTAACACATATTCAAAAACAGGGTTCAGTTTCATAAGCTGTCATGTCTGTTACACATCCAAGTCCTAAAACCTGCCCCTTGTTCACTACAGACTCCCCACCACAATCCCTGGATCACAGGAGGCACATAATAAATATTAGTTGAAGTGACTTGGAACTTTCAGGGAATGAGGAAATTATCCAAGAATACAACATCACATTTTTCTTTTTCTAATTAAAAAATGTGCATATGGAATGGTGTACACACACACACACACACAGTTTAACAAGTATTTTAAAAATGAACATCCCTGCAGTCACCATCCAGTAACTTTCATCCTCTTTTAGTTTTAAATGGTTTACTTTTATGTTCTATAGTTCATATCACAATAGCATATCACTTGATATTTGAGATGAAAATAAGATTTTAACAGTATTTTCATGTAAGTCCTTTAAAACTATATCAAAGGCCAGGTTTAGTGGCACATACTTGAAATCCCAGTTACTCATGGTAGCATGCACCTATAATTTCAGCTATGTGGCAGGGAGGTATAGGTACGACAATCGAGAATATGGCGTTTTGAATGCGAACTGTTCTTTCTTCTGTTCTGTGTCCTTTGCAATTGCAAGTATCTTATGAAAAATTTTACCATCCCCATGGCAATGCTGAGATTATAATTAAAGAATAAAAACAAGATTTCTTCCTCTAGAGCAGGCCCCTAGCCCAGCTATTCAGGTGAACCAAATGACTGGGAGTCTTAAGGTAGCTTTAAAGAAAGAAATTGCTTTGCCAGGTTTGGTGGCACATACCTGCTTGTAATCCCAGTGCTAGGAAGACTAGGCAGGAGTTGTTCCAGGTCAGGTCTTTGTTTTAAACCCTTTCTTTTAGAAAGGGGGGAGTAGGAGAGAGAGTGGGAAGGAGTGGAGGAGGGATCAAGAGAGGAAGGAAGAAAGAAATTGCTGGGTGAATGCAAAGGAGGCTTGAACAACAACAACAAAAAAAACACTAATGAACTAAAGAGATAAAATTTAAGATCATGGTTATTTGCTGCCAGGTGCTGATGTCTCACACCTATAATCCTAGCTACTCAGGAGGCAGAGATCAGAAATTGTGGTTGGAAAAAAAATCACAAAAAACGGTTGGTGGAGCCTCTCAAGGTGTAGGCCCTGAGTACCTCAAAAAAAAAAAAAAAAAGGAGAAGGAAATAGCTATTCTTGCTTAACGATTTACTTAGATGCTGATGAAGGTAAAAGAGTAAAGTCTCTTTTGACTTTGTGATGTGTCCAGGCCTTTTTTGGGTTTTTTGTTTATTTGTTTGTTTTTTGAGACAAGGTCTTGCTATGTCATTCAGGTTGACCTCAAACTCCTGGGCTCTGCCTCAGCCTCCTGAGTAACTGGGACTATAGATGCGTGCCACTACTTCAGGCTTCAGTATTCTTCCTGAACAAAAATCTCCACCAAATTTTTCCAGATAGGTTAGAGAAGAATTTTGGTTAAGCATTTTGTACAAAGGATTTCAGAAGTGGCTCTGTTTAGCTAACATAAGGTTGAAATAGTGAGAAAACCAGTAAGATCCCTACGGCAAAGTTCTTTCTTCTGTAAAAATTAATTTTTTGCCAAAGAAAATGCTCACTTTAGAGCAAAAAAAGAGCTATTAGAGGCCTAATTTAAAACATCACTATCATTCTTGCCCATAGGGTGAATAGACCTGACACTCATCCATCAAATAGGAAAATCACTTCAAATAAAATGTAGGGTTTTTCCTTCATAGAAGATGCTAATACATTCCATCAAGATCTCTAGCTTTCATTATTTTTAAGCTACACTTAAAGTCAAAGCAATTTGAAACAATGAATACTTACTGAGTACTCAGAGTGTATACAGAATGATACTAGGTATTCTGATAACTATTCAGGCTCTACACTGAATTTTAAAATAAGTGCTGACAATTTCCATGAAAGAAAAGATTGGGGAAATTAATATTTTCTTGCAAACTTTAGTTGGCTTATTAGTGATTAGAAAGGCATAAAAAAACTTGGGTTTAAAAGTTAATGATATTAATAAAGAGTAAATAAACACAGGAATATAAACACAGCTGCACATGTTACACCAAGCAAAGGCTGGACAGCAGCCGTGGACACAAAAGAGAAGACAAATTGTGACCAGTTCTTCCTTCTACTCTATGTCCAACAGACTCATTTTAAGATCTCGGCTGAACTACTCAAGTGTGAAAATAGAAGCTAGTGTATTTGTGTTCTTTAAAAACTATTTTTGTTCACTGGACCCATCTCAGGCCTCTAAAGGAAAGGACTAATAGTCTTAAGAGGAACAAAGGAAAGCGTGAGCTACAAGCACATCCTGGAGACAAAGGACTTGCATCCTGAAGAGTGCTCATGCAGGGCGAGAGGCGTGGGCTAAAACATGCCCAGAAGCATTCACATGGAAGTAGTGGAGCCATTTCTGTAAATGAACTCATTACATGCTTAAAACGTATGCAATCTGTAGGCTTCAAGTTTTAAGTGCAATGGGAAGGTGTAGCCTGCATTTATATATACAATTACCTCAATCTTCAAAGCAAGATTTGTTGCAATTGAAAATTTACTCTTTTTTTTTCCTTCAGGTTTAAGAGCTCCAAATAACACAGGAGCCTACATTAAATATCAAGTGTCCTTTCCCTTCACAAAAGTCTAGTGGTCTATTCAAGTCACTGCATCCAAATAATCCTTGCTGGGGTACTACCACTAGTCCCCATGTTCATTTTCAGAAATTAATCCTAAAGGGTTTACAATCCTTCAAAGTTGGCTTCTCCCTTTCCCCTTTCAGTCATATAGTCTGCACAGCTGGGAAAGAGTTACAAACCCAGGTGGAGTAGTTGCATAGTGAAGCCCAAACACATGAATGAGTTTTTGCCAGAATTGGTGCTAGCTTCTTATTGTTTTATAAAGGTTTAAATTAGATTGGCATAAATACAAAAAAGCATTCATTTTTATTTATGCATCTTGAATGTACTTTCATAAATATGTAAAATGAACACATTTCAAGAATTTAATGAGTTTTATAATTCTCTTCTTAGATAAAAACACTTTTCGATAAAAAAGAAAAACAATTATTTCCTGATTTATTCCAAATTAGCTAAAGGGCCTAAAACATAACAGAGCAAATAATGAATGCAAAGAAGGAAAGACTCCACATATTACTTTGCTTCAGTCACAGATTCATTAAAATATGCAGATATGAAAATAACTAATGGCTTTCTGCACTCAATCTTGAACTGTGCTGTAGCCTGACTGATTGGGTCTGAACCAAGGAGGCTTTGGTGTTCCTTGTTTACGAAAACCAAAAAAAAAAAGCAAGTTAGGAACCAAATGTGTGAGCTCTTTCTTTAGGTATGGCTGGAACCCCTTGATTTTGAGTGACCCATCACCAGATAATGTATATGGAGATGGGAGTTTTCTGCACTTAAAAAACAACTTAGCTGGGAGCCAGTGGCTCGTACCTATAAACGTTGCTACTTGGGACACTGAGATTGGAAAGATCACAGTTCTGAGTCTAGCTGGGACAATGAGTTTGTGAGAGCCCATCTCGACCAATAGCTGGACACAGTGGCACCTGTCGATGGGGAGGATCACAATTAGAGGTAAGCCCAGGCCAAAAAATTTGCAAAACCCATCTCACTTTAAAAAACCTGGGCATGGTAGTGCACGTCTGTCATCCCAGCTACTACAGGAAGTGTAAAATAAGAGGATTGAGGTTCAGACTGGCCTGCGGGGGAGAAAACCCAAACCCTATCTTCAAAATAACCAGAGTAAAAGGGCTAGAAGCATGGCTCAAGTAGTAGAGCTTCTTTATGGCAAACACCAAGCCATAAGTTCAACCCAAGTACCACAAAAAGAAAAAAGAAAGAGAAGAAAAGAGAACAACTCACATGGTCATTTTGGAAAGAGCAGAGTCTATCCAGCTCTGAGGTCACTGACTTGATCACTATGTAAAGTGGTATAACTATAAATACAGCCTGCTTGGAGAGCCAGTAGGGGTAGCGGTGACTGCTACCAGGGACTAGCCTGCATTGTGATTCATGATTCACTGTAGGAGTACTGGCTGGGAAACTGTGTGCAGTGTTGTGTACAGAAGATGCACAGTTACACTGAAGGGAAACAGTATAGCTGTTTCCCAGGGAGAAAGTATAGCAAGAACTTTCTCATTCCATGTGAGAGGAGATACAGCAAATCTGTGAGTCCAAAAGTCTAATCTGGGAGTCCTCCAGGTATAATTCTGTGGAGGCCAGCTGAAGTCAATGGCATATTGCTTGTGGAATAGAAACAGTCAATAAAGTTCTTGGTTTTGATCCAAGGTGGTTCAAAAAAGGTTTATTTCTAAATGATTTGGTTTATAACTAGAATTTGCCTCTTAGCCAAATGAACATTATTCTTTTTCTTATTTGGCTTGCCTTTGTTTGATCAAATAAAAAACATCATGAGTATAAGGAGAAAACACATTTTCATGACAAAGTAACAGGATACCAAATCTGACTAGACAATATATGCAATCAAAAAAATCTTTCAACCACAAAATTAAATCAGGTAATGCATTTTAGAAAATGCATTTTCTTTTTCAGATGAGGGTAGAACTAACAAATCGTAGACATTGACTCTCTAGTCTAAAATTATATTAAATTCTGGCAAACCCTCTGGTGGTCTTCCTCATAGTTTAGCTAAGAACTTTTCACAAACATTCAACTCTGTTGCTATCTAATAATACATTATTTGAGAAATGAGTAACTCCTTTCTGACCCAGTGAAATCACACAGCCTTTACCTCTGGCCCCTCTGCCAATGATGGGGGTCGGGAGAGATTATTGGACATGATTTTCCTCAATATTCCAAGGTATTTAAAATGACTTCTTCCCCACAGCCCTTAGGGGATGCAAAGCCATTTCACAACCTTAGATCACTGATACGCTAAAGATGTTTCTTGCTGCTTGGTTTTGTATCCAAGGAGGGAAGGTACATAGGACTTGGTCTGACAAATCCACCAATGGGAAATCAGAACTGGAACCAGTGACCAAGACAGGATTTGTGAATGGCAGAGGATCATGTAAAATCTGCAGACCTAAACCTACCAATGACATTTCAGTCTCCTAGAATTATTTGTATTCATTACTCCTAGGAAATGAGGCATAACTCAGGGAAAGAAACCTTTCTGTAGAAATTTCAGCCATGTAAAAAATTCACATGCATTTACTAACTTGCCAGATTAAAAAATAAGCTTAGCAATTTATTTGAATTTAGTCTCTATTAGAAACACCCTCACAGACCCACCCCAAAATAAATCTGACCAGCTACCTGGCATCCCTTGGCCCAATCAAGTTGACATTAAAAAGCCATCAGAGAGGCATTTGTTAAATATCCAAAGAAACTCAACACTGTTCACTTCATGCTTCCCAACAACCAAAATCTTTCTCTACTCTGAATAGTGGAATGGGACTTGGTTTATTTGCATCTACCTAGAGTTTTGGGGTTTGGTTTTTGGTTTTGGTTTTGGTTTTGATTTTCTTTCCTTACAGAAAATGAAATCATCATGGTCAGAAAAAAGGTAGATCAAATCTCCCCACTCAGTATTTGTGATATTACCTTCTAATGAAGTCTGTTAACTTATGTCACACAGTTCTCCTAGTTCAAAGGCTATAGAACAAGCCTTTCCTCTGATAATAGAAGCAATTATTTTGATGACAGATACATATTCATTATTGAAGTTATTAGAACATAAATTGAAATGTTAGATACTCAAGTTGACATCCAGAAAAACAAAGGTTATTCCCAGGGTGTAAAGGAGATATTTGCCTCTGACAAGTTCACCAAATGCTTCTTTTTGTTGGTGTTGTCACCAAGAAATTCACCCAGACGCTTGAAATTTCCCTACATTTGGAGACTGCAAGGTTTGACTGTGCTTAATAGCAAATGTGTAAAGATTCTAACAATAGCCAAGGTGTTTTTTGTTCCTATTTGTTTTTACTAATGCCTTCATCATAAATTAGAACCTTGTTATTTTTGCTATTCCATTTAGGAAAGCATGGCTTAACAAGATCCTAGTCATTTAAAAAAGGTAGTATACTTTCAACATTACCTAATTTTCTCACATTTAATGGACAAATATAAGAAATTTTTTCTATTGAATTTATATTTAAAGGGCTAGGTGGGACCAGAAAAAATGTATTTGAAATTGTGTTAAATTCATTGGATTCTCCTGGGGGCACCTGGGGCCCAGGGGCAGGTAATCCAGCAGCTCTGGGAGCCTGAGTCAGCGTCAGTCATACCATTGAAGTCACTGAGCCTAAGACCCTGTGGCTGCAATTTCAAGAGACACAAATCCTAGACAGTGCAAAGTGTGACGTGCTGAGGAAGTTCACAGCCAAATTCCAACACCAGCCTCCATGTGCCTTCTGTGTTTCATTAAGTCTAAACAAGGAAGAATCAAGTCTCCTGCTGAATTTCATGAATCTCAGTGTGTTCTTTATTGTGTGTATAGCTTTGAGCTTTCATTTTCATCCTTTTGAAAGTTATGTACAAAAATTTTACTTTGCAGTAGGCTTTTATGACTTTTGACAAATGCACAGAATTGTATAATCACAACCATCAATAATATATAGAACAAGGTTCTATCACCCCAGTCCCCAACCAATATGCTGCTCCTTTCTAGTCAAATCCTTTCATCCTTAAGAGCAGAGCTGTTTTCTTTTCCTATCATTCTGTCATTTCCAGAGTCTCATTTGTGTTTGTGTTTGTGTCTTGAATATGCCCCAAAGGTCCATGTACTGAAAGCTTGTCCCCAGTCCTTGGCACTATTGGAAAGTGGAGGAGGCTTTAGGAGGTAGGACCTAATGGAAGAAATTTAGGTTGTTGGGGATTTTGCCCCTGAAGGGGATATTGGTACTTCTGGCTCTTCCTCTTCTTCTCTCTCTCTCTGCTCTCCCACCACTTATTCCTGCCATGATGAACTCTGCCACCATAGACTCAAAGCAGCAAGTCCAAGAGACAATGGGCTGAAACCATGAACCAAAATAAACCTTTCCTTCTTCTAAATTGATTATCTTAGGTATTTTATTACAGTAACAGAAAGTTGACTAACACAATCATATAAAAAGGATCATATAGTAGGTAACCTTTTGAGACTGGCTTCTTTTGTTTAGCATAATGCATTTGAGATTTCTACTTGTTTTTACATATATCAATAATTTGTTCACATTTATTGTTAATTAGTATTTCCTTATATGGGGGTGACACAGTCTGTTCACTTAGTATTCAGCTGAGGGACATAAGTTGTTCCAGAATTGGACACACATGAACATACATTCAGTTTTATGCAAACATGAATTTTCATTTTAAATATCTAGAAGTGAAATCTCTAGGTCATAGAGCAAGCATATGTTTATTTTCATAAAAGATGTCAAACTGTTTTCCAGGAAGTAATAGCAATTGGCATTCCTAGCAGGGATACATGAGATTTCTAAATGGTCTATATCCTCTTTAGGACTGGGTATTGTTGGTGATTTTGTTTTGTTTTGTTTTTAGTCATTCTAATAAATGTTTAGTGATATTTCATTGAGGTTTCAATTTTAATTTTCCTAAAGACTAATGAGATTAGGGATTGCTTCATGTACTGATTTGCCATTTGTATGCCTTCTTTGTTAATCTTCAAATATTTTGTTCATTTTTAAATTGGGTTGTTTTTGAGTTTTTGAGAATTCTTGAGATATTCTGCATACAAGTGGTTTTTTAGATATATGATTGAGGGATATTTTGTCAGAGTATGTAGTTCATATTTTCATTCTGTCAACAATATCTTTACCAGAGGGAAAAATTAATCTTGATGAGGTCTAATTTTATCACCTTTTTTGTTTCATGGATCATGTTATTGGCATTAAACCTCATAAATCTTTACCTAACCCAGGTCACAAAGATTTTCTCTTATGTTTTCCTCTATAGTTTTTTGTGCTAGTACCCACTCTTAATGAGACCATTAAGTACTCTGTGAACTCTGTGAATTATAATTGGAAAGAGAAAGTTTTAAATTCCCAGTTCAATTTTTAGCTCCTTAAAGGCAAACACTTCATCCCAAAGTGACATCACCATGCCTTGTCCTGACCCCACCTTGTCAGCAGCTAGATATTCAATAAGTACATATTAAGAATTAATAAATCCTCTCCAAAAAGCACACTTACTATTGTGTAGTAAAACAAGAAGAGGTCTATAGTCAGTTCCATATCTTGCTGACTATGTGACCTTGGACAGACATTAGATTTAAGGTCTTTGGGCTGAGTTTTCTGACTCAAAACCATGGACTAATAATCTAGTCTAAGATTTTTGTAAGGATTATGTATGGTCACATGTAGAAGTGTCTTCATAGTACCTGACATATATTAGATGTAGATGAAGAATTATTTTCTTCCCTTTTTTTTTTCCCATCCCAATCCCAAAATACATACATACTCTGGTTCTGAACAATTGAAACTTCTGTCAAGCTGTCAATCAGTGTCTTCCATATTTGCTCTTTGAAGGTTGTCTTGCATGAATCCATGAACTTATAGCAAAGAGGACAAAAATGGATAGATGAAGCTATTTTCAGAGAGTTCTCCTCTTACAACTACTCTTATATTGCACAAACATAAAGGAAATGAAAACAGTCCTGGTTGGGATGGGGCAAGGGCAGAGGGAACATCCTGGAGCGTTCTTTCTCATACTTACTGGAATTTGGCAAAGGATTTGACAATGTAAAGCTAACCAATACTTAAATACAAATTGAGGGGGAATAATTACACTCATGGTTTGTATACCAAATCATTGCCTTTATAAATTATGCTATAATTTTTATTGATTGATTGATTGGTTTTGGTGGTACTAGAGTTTGAACTAAGGTTCTTGTGCTTGATAAGCAGAAAATTTACCACTTCAACACTTTTTACTTCTTTTTCAAATAGGGTCTCCCACTTTTCCCCGTGGGTGGTCCAGACCATGACTTCCTATTTATACCTACTGTGTAGTGAGGATGACAGCTGTGTGCCACATGGTTATGGGATAAGATGGGATCTCACTACCTTTTGGCCTGGGCTGGCCTGGATGGTGTGAGCCACCATGCCTGGCCCTATAAGTTATTTTTAAATCCCCCAAATTTTTATTGAACTAAGGATTTTACAGTTAGAAGAACTTACTTATGACTAATCAATGGAATCAAGTCTCAAACTAAAGCATCACATTGCTTTGTTAGTTCAGAAGTATGGGTCAATTCAAGGTCAGGTGCTCTTAAAATTTATTATTTTGAGAAATTACCTGAAAGGAAAGCTACACTGATATTTTTCCTAATAATAAGGTTGTTTATTAAGCACTTTTTCAATGTCAGGCAGTGTCATTGAGGCCTTTTATGTTGCCTAATTAAGTTCCCATAACAATCCTGTGAAGTGAGTGTCATTATTCTCCTTATTTTATGAACAGAAAAATTGCGTTCTTAGGTTAAATATTTGCCTTAAGGTCACACTTCTAAAAAATGAGTAATGTAGAATTTGAACTCAAAGCTATAAAACTGGAAAGCCCCTGTTTTAAACTGCTATCCTTTATCATCTTACCCTGCAGGTTTACAATCTGTAAAAATGCTCTCTGAAACATGAAGCCTACATTTCTGAAATGCAGTGGTTCCTAACTTGCAGAGATGCTGCATGAGGCCTTTGATTAGGTGCATATGTATTTCGTTTGCAATTACAAGATTAAAGGTCACTCTAGTTTTATGTTTCCTTGCTAATCTCCAGAACATTTTAGCATTTTCAAGTGCATGACATACCAAGGATATACTCTTCTCACGCTCTTCTAAGCATAAGCAGTGACACTGATTAAACATTACTGATACCTGTCAAAAGGCAATTATAACTTCATAGAGCTGTCCAAATGTTTCCTAAGGATTTTCCCACTCAAAAGAAAACTCTCACTTACCCCCTTAGGCAGAGAAGATCTGGAATCTCTAATAACCCTGCTATCAAAAGTATCTACAAGCCTCTTCGGGAAAGGACCATGTTCTATTTATGGTGCCATATTACACTACTCCAAGGAGAGAACCAATAAGTATATGTGGTGTGGGTGAATGAATGACAAGTTTTAAGTCAATAAATGTTTTTAGGATGGATAAATTAAACAATTAACTGTACTTAGAAATTTTAGTTGGTAGAGCAAAAGTTTTACCCATTTAGAATGAATTTTAGAAGTAAATAATTTAGAAGCCATTTTTGATATAGTATATTTGCTATCGTATATTTGTGGAAATACAAATATGTTATGTATATGTTTATATTTTTAAGGAAAACATGAATATTGAGTTTAATTTGCCCTAATTTTCTATGCATTCTCTTGCTATTACCTTTATAGCCCATGAATATGTCCCCATGACTGACTCTTTTAAATAACTTGCTATAAACAACATCACCTTTGCAAAAGAATTTTATAAAAGATTCACAAAATGATAGAAGTCACAAGCACCAGGCAGATGTTAGTTTGGGGAACTAATATAGGGCCAATGAATGACAAGTAAAAAGCATATTACTTACCAAAGAGAAAGAGAGTGCCTACAGGGTAGTGATCAGACCCTTCAATTTTACATGTCCCTTGCCTGCTAAAGTTGCGAAATTCAGTGACCATAATAAATCTTGGCTCCTTCAACTTGGCACATTTCTCACTCCATTGGAAGCTACTCAACTATACTTCCATATTTCTCAGAAAGGCAGTGGGACCCACATACAACCATGCTTGATTTTATATCTCATCTTTCTTTTACATATTCGTTAGCTGGCTCCAAAGTAAAACAATGCAGGAACAATCACAAGCAAGTCCACGTGGTATTCATGCTTGCCAGTCTACTAACCTGTACAATTCTTTGTCTTCTGACCAAGAGGAGCCCAGCCCTGAGCCTGGACGTATTGTTAATGAGCTAATGGAAATGTTTGGCCCATAGCTAGTTATTCTGAGTGCTCAGTTTAAAGATGCATGGTACAGATACTCCATTTTCATAGTATTTGAAAGACTATTGTTTATGCCTAAATTTACAGTAATTTTCTGATAATCTGATGTTTACCTGCTTATTTATTGAGCCATTGTGTGGCTGTGAAGTAGGTAATGAAATCAATGAGAAAGTAATTTCTATTTTGTTCAAGAATCCCATGTTACAATAAACTAACCATGTGAGCAGAATGTTCAAATTCTGTCATTTGAATATGTATGTTACTCAGTGTTAAATAAATATGTATTTAAAAGCCAGAGGCCTTTACCTTTCTTATAACTTTACCTGTCAAGCATCTATAGCCCATATTAAAATGAGAATATTACCAAAACTATGAAAGATTGATGAACCATTTCCTTTGACATTGTCATTCCAAGAGTTTTATCTATTTATGTGTACTTGGAGAAGCCACTAACCTTTGGATATTTGCCTCTTTAGCTTTCTTGTGTTTATTCTTAAACTTGAACTTAAGTTAATGAACTAGGTTTTCTTAATTGCATTAATAAACTTATTAAAAATCAAACTCACTAACAATCAAAGGAATGCAAATTAAAGTAGCAATAGGATATTATCATTTGCATCTCAGAGCAGAAGCACTAATTTTTAAATGATAATGTTTAATGCTGATGAGGTTACCTTTACATAATCATCCTCCTGTGTAGCTGGTAATAATAATTGAACCCTCTTGGAAAGCCTTCAAATGTTTCCACCTTTTGATCCAATAATCTGATTTCTAAAACTCTACATCAAGAGAGATAAATACAGATGTAGACAAAGATTTTTGAATGAGGAAATGTTATTTGAGACAAATTTTAGCTAGTTAAACATTTACATAATTTGTTAATGAAATAAATTATGGAACATATAAATGGAAGCACATATTTCATGCAATAAAACCTGTATTAAAATATTCATGATAAAATGTTATATAAAATTATTACCTATAAAAAGTATAATTCCAATGTATTTTTGAAAATGCATACACACAGTCACAGAAACTTACATAGGTGCCTTCAGACGCAAACATATGAAGAAATAATATTGCATTATTACCAGTTTCTACACAGCTGATTGCGTGATCAGCAAAGTCTTTACATAAATCAGACAATAGGAAAGATGATTTGACTACAGACGGAACTCTACTCTACGCACTGTCAAAAGACCCAAGAACAAGGGTCAACAAAGTCCTCAGGCTTCAGGGGCCTGTTAGTCACGAAAGATACTAGTGTACAAAAACAATGTCAGAACATTTATTAAGTAACTGCATAAATGTGCACCTATGCACACATGCAAACAAGTATCTAGAATGTTCTCTCACCTTCTCTGATACCTTTCTGACTTCTGTGCCCACCAACAATACCTCCAGACTTCAAAGTGAACTCCTGAGCATTTATGTAAGTCACATGACTTGACATAGATACGAATAATGAGGGATTGTGGGAATGTAAACCACGTTGAAAGAGTGCTTTGTGGGGGAAATTCCACCTCACTTTCCCCAAAACCATCCCTCTATAGAGATTAACAAGGTGTAGCAGAAAAGCCATGATTTTAGAATTAGAATATCCTAGTCCACATTCCAGTTCTGCTACTCACCAACCTTCTTAAATTGCATTTCCTTACTGAATCTGTCTCCTCTTCTCTAAAGTATGAACGGCAGACTGAAGGCATGGGGTTTCTGAGCAGTAAACCCGAGAAAACAAGTGAATGGGGAGTGTAGTACTGACTGAGAGGCACTCGGTGAGTTTATGGAAATTACATCCAGAGCCTAGACACGGCTTAACTGGAGTGGACAGGGCAAGAATTCCATTTTGATTCCTTCTCTGTATCTGACATACTGTTTGACAAACATGCCACAAAAATTTATCTTCTTCAGCCCCCTGCTTTGGGTTCCTGGTCTGTATAATCTTAATAACTTCTTGCTAAATGTCTGAGGGCCGAAAGTGACAAATATGACATTGGTCACAAGAGAATTGGGAATGACATTTGGGAAAACTTTCTCAGTACCTATTAGAATTGTTCACCTTGAGTTTGGTGTTAACTTTGTTTCAACTGGAAAAAAAGCTTCCTCTTAAAATTCTTTCCTTTGGCTTAGGTCTCCACCTACATGTGTTACTCTTCTGGGTGTATGTTGACTAAAATAATTTGGTTTTGGGTTTGTTTGTTTTATTTTTTAAGGTCAAGTAATGATATATTACATAGAGTGAAATATATTGCAGGAACTTCCCAGTAACTGTGGGAGAAAAGAAGAAGATTAAGGGATAAAATCATTGCTTAATTTTTCTGAGTACCAAAAACACGCCAGGGGTAGGTATGTAGTTCAGTGGTATTTACCCAGCATGTGCAGGGGTCTGGGTTCAAACCCCAGTACTGAACAAAAAAAAAGAAGAAAGGAAAAAGAACAATAACAGACTTAATATGGAACTGAATATATACAGCACCCCTGCTTAACAGAATTTGGGATAAAGTTTATAATACAGTTTTTATAACAGCAAAATTATAAAATAACAAATAATCATATCTTTAACATGGAAATGATGTGATGTAATATTCACTAATATTGTGAGTGATCATTATGAATCATCATATTGCCAATAAATAATTTTCTCCTTTAAAAGAACCCTATTATATTGTTACAGCATTCTTCTGAAAGAGAACATTGACCATCCCATGAGACCAATTAACTCAAGTAATTTCTCATTTACACATTTTTCTCCTTGTGTCTAAACAGGTTAGTGTCTTTAATTACAAAGTATAGTTCATAGTACTGGTTAAGTATATTCCAGTGTGTGCCTAGGAGTGGGCAATGATTCTCAAATGGGTAATTTTTCCCGAGGGGAAATTTGGCAATACCTGGAGACATTTTTGGTTGACACAATTGACAGGGAGTGCAGTAGTGTCCCACAGTTAGAGACCAGAGATGGTGCTAAACATCCTATAACACACAGGACCTCGCTGATGTCAATTATCTAGTCCAGTGTGGAGAAACACTGGCTTGCAACAAGAATGAACTTAGGAGTGATCTGTAATGCATCCATGTATTCAGTCCACTTGTACTGAATGTCAATGCAAAGTATCACAAACAGTTTAGATTTTTGGTGGATGAACACTTGCAGCTGAATAACAAGATAATACATAGGTTTTATTCCTTAACTATAAATTGGTTCATTACTTTCCTTGTTTTACCTTTCTTGTGTTTTATTCTCTACTGTCCCTTCTCTATTTTATTTTCTTTCTTTCCTTCCATCAATTCCCTCATACCAATTTTCTTTTTCTTCCTTACAGCCTGCCCTATACCTTTTCCCACCTATACTTTTCATTTTCCTGTCCTATCTTAATTTTTAATTTTACATTAATTTTTAAAGGATTAATTTTTAATAATCTAAAATCAAAGTCTTTAAATCTTCCTCCCTATCAATGTATAAACAGTGAAAGCACAGAACTGTTGTTTGTAGTGGACACAGAGAGAAGAGACTGTAGGCTTCTTCCACCAACAAAAGAGACCCAACAGCTTTTTCAGTGTTTTGGCTATTCTATCCTTGTGTTAGTATTTTGAGAAAATGGGATTTATAAGTAACATGGTCTTTCAACAAACAGAATCTTATGGGATTTTTAGACCACATTTTCAACAAAAATGAACTTACTAAGGAATATCAACCCAAACAAATGGATGTGGGTAGCAAATCCTTTAGTGAGAAATTGTCTAGGGACTAATAAAAATGTTACAGCAATTCATTTTCTGTACCTCAAACTGTTGGGCTGGGTTGAACAGAGGGGCCCAGACAGAGCTGCTCTCAGACCCTACTGGAAAGATCAGGGTATGTAAGCTGGGATTCTCACCCACACCTCCTCTTTGTCTCCTAGTGAGGATGTGACAAGGTGTTTCTATAACACTTACCTATCAACCCCTACCAATTGACAATGGCATGACATGCAAGAATTTTTGACCACAGAATTCAAAGGAAGCTAGATCTACACAGATGTACTATACTAGAAAGCCCAGGAAAGCAGTGAGAGGGGTTTACCAAATGCATCTTTTTTGTTTGCTCACTTTTGTTCGTGCATCCATTGAATGTTACTGTATTACAGACATGAGTAAAGTATTTAGGTTGCATACCTGATAATTTTTCTTCTTTTTCTTGCTACACATTTTTAGAAGATTTTTAAACAAGCCACGTAGCCGAAGAAAGACATTTGGAGCCACTTGGAATTGTGTGCCATGTGTAGATATAATCTGAATTTAATGATCTGCATGATTAGGAGGGAATGACAGGCTCATCAGGAAGCTAGTGGAAATGTGTTCAGGCTGGTAAATATTTTAAGGCCAACAGATTTCTTTAAGTTACCTACTATGGTAAGTGTATTTTATTTCTATTGTGAGATGACTCTGAATTACATAAAATACATCCACAAGTAATTTCCTGTTTTTCTGATGCAGTTAGCCCTGATCAATAAGCTTTCTTTTTCATTGTTTAGTGCTTATTGATCATAGCTGCCACATTGAGAATAACTGTTGAAATACAAACCATGATTCATGTTCCAAGGGACTATTAGTGCTTCTCATTAATTTGCAAGAAGCACTGGTCATTTCTGTATCCAAGATTTCTGTGTTTCAGAGCATAGCAGGCAGGGCCAAATCTGAATGTTTGTTTATGAAAGTAGCCATCAAAAAGAACAGTAAGAACTGGAGCACGACATATTGTATTGTTCTCACTGTGTCGCTCAAACTCGTAACTGTTATTAATTTCAGAGTAATCACTGGATGAAACAGTTCTATCCATCTGTTCAGAGAATTGTGGAAAACTATTAAAAGATTTACCACATTTGTAGTCTCTTCCATTTAATATCACAGAGCCTAAAACATTCAGCATTTTAAAATATCCATCAAAATGACAATGTGAGCATTAGTAAAATTATTTGATTGTAAACTGCCAAAGACTATTACACTGAACATATCAAATATCTCAGGCAAGTTTCAAAAAAGATTCAAGATAACATAACTGTTTTTTCTTTGCTGTTTAACCTCTACCATATTCTAGACAGTAGCTAGAATAATTAGGAGTTCAAATCAGATTTTGCAAACCTAGAGACTTTATGTGGCTAAGGGAATCTTGAATGAAAAATACATATGGAAGATACTGCATTGCACAAGATGGCATAGATTAGAGCTTCCTAGTGGTTTGTTGAAATACTGAGCCCTATGAGTGCACAAGTGGCCTAGAGTAGTGAGAATTTCTAGTCCAATCATCTCTAGGTGTGATCAGCTATGATCATTAAGCCTAGTGTGCACCAATATCATTTCCTCTGTGTGAGAGTGCTGCTTTCAACAATTGACTTCAGTGATCACGCTGTAAGAAAGATATGATGTACTGTACAAGGCCTGCTAAAATCATATGAATTCACTATCAAAAAGAGGGATGCTATTATGATGGCATCTATACACAGCTATCCATTGTCAGGCACTTTCAAATGGGTATTCCATTCCAACAACAGAACTCTACCCAAACAGCCTGTAGAGGCTTTCACATCTTTCCACTAGTACATCTTGACACACTCTTACAGATGCATGCTTCATTGATAAAGGCCTTTTTATCAAAGATATTGCTATAGCTTGAAGCACAGTTGTCCTCTAGATTGTTTCCTGACACTACAGAAATGCCACATTTCTGAAATCAGAGAAGTGGTTCATGATGACGTTTCAGATTTGAACTTCAACCTTATTTCATCTCTGCAGGTGTTATTATATTTGACAGGCAGTCTGAGTCCATATGTGAAGTGCCACTCTATGGTCATTGACAGAATATACCAAGAGGGACCAGGGAATGACTTCTCAGAGTTACCTCCAGAAGTTGCTTTATCTATGTATGTGAATCACAGGGCTGAAGACCAATGGGAAGAAAGTTCTTTCAAATAAAAAGAATTTCAGAGTTGAAGATCTCCAACTGTTATGGCCCTTTTTTTCTTTCATTAACACCAGGACTGGCCCAATAAATACAAATGTTACCTGATGGAAAGAGCATTCTGCAGCTTTTGGGTACACTCATGTATTCCCTAGCATTTTATTTTCTAGAAGTTGAACATCAAATATAATCACATGATTTGTTATTTTTCATTTACTTTTCAAACCGTATCTAGAAAGAATTAAAGAGTCATATACTGTTAAAGACAAATGGGGGTGGACTGGAAATATAGCTCAGTAGTAGCATGCATGAGATCCTAGGTTCCATCCCCTGCACTACAAAAAAGTATTGATATATGCCACATCTCAAAAACATTATCCTAAGTGATGCTAAATGAAAGAAATCAAACACAGAAGGCCACATACTGTAAAATTCCATCTATATGTAATGTCTCAAATGGGTACCATAGAAACAGAAAGTCAGCTGATGGTTGCCAGGGTCTGGAGGCAGAACAGAATGGGGAGTGACTACTTAATGGGAACAAAGTCTCCCTTAGGGGTGATGGAGGTATTTTGGAAGTCAATAAGGATGATAGTTGCACAACACTGTAGAAGTATAAAATGACACTGAACTATTTACTTTAAAATGTTTAATTTTGTGGTGTGTGAATTTCACCTCAATTTAAGAAACAAATTTTAAGACACATGTGAAATTAGAGAAATGCAATATTACAGAAAGTGCAGAGCCCCTTGAGTCCAGCACATGGATGACAAAAACATCCCTCAGAATAACCAAAGTTATAGACACAATTTTTAATTAATAAGCATAAGAAGGTTTATCAGTCATCTGATAATTATCAGTCATCATAATAAATTAATGACTATAAATTAGCCTGATTAAGGAGTTTTCATATTTTTTTAGGACTTGGAGTTTTGAATTATTATTAAATTTAGGAGTGAAGAGAGTGATTTGTGACCATTTTTTTTGGATCAAGCAAAGAATATTTTAAAAAATATTTTAGGCAGTGACTCCTAGAAGATAATATAGCATTCTCTCTTCCCTGTACAGTCTAATGGACTTCTTTACAAGATCTTTCCCAGAGCTAAATGTTTGTCTCCTATTTCTATTTTAACTTAAACTTGCCCAGATGGATGCAATACTCCATTTAATAGGGTACAGTGCCATTCCTCTGCAAGTTATGTCTGTATGTAAAGCTTCAGTAACCAAAGAGGAATGAAGATACAAAAAACCTGAAAACTCAAAAAAACTTTGCCTCAAATTCCAATAACTCCTCCCTTTCCCAGTTTGGACCTTCTGGGTTAAAGGTGGTGTTGGCTTGTGATGAGGCAAGTCAAAGATAAGAGACCAGAAGCTGTAATTCCAACAGAAAACTGAAGGCTAAAACTAGAATATTGAGTCTCATACCAGGTCCAGGAGGTAGATGCCTGCATGGAGAGCATTAACAAAAAAGAAGCAAGGATGAGAAAGTAAGAGGGGAGCGGGCAAATGGAAGTGGCCTCAAGAATTCTGAGAAGGAATGATGATGTCCTGGTGACTTTGTTT
The DNA here is from genome assembly GCF_047511655.1 of Castor canadensis. Taxonomy (NCBI): domain Eukaryota; kingdom Metazoa; phylum Chordata; class Mammalia; order Rodentia; family Castoridae; genus Castor; species Castor canadensis. Next base: position 121,749,163 of record NC_133389.1, read on the forward strand.
AGCATCCCTGCATGGGCCTTTACCTTCTAATAGGGCCTGAGTAGGATAGACACGAGGAAGGAACTCTGAGACTCAGCAAAAGGCAAGACCTGGCATCTTCTAAGTACACATCAAGTAATGTCAGCACTTGTCTGATAGGAAGGGGTATAACACTTAATACTCTAGGGTAAATACTTCACATGCTCCCACAACATGAATTCTACTTTACAAATATCCTTTCCAAACAAAATCAACTCCATATGTTTTAATATAACACTACAAAAGACTGCTCATTCAAATGCATGTGTATTTATCTTTGCTATGCCATAAGTAAAATAAGTAATTATATGCCCTTACCAGCTCCTGGAGGAAGTTAACAGAGCATGCTTGTTAAGATTCTCAGTAGAAATATATGCAAATATTTTTTCTAAATATAATTTCTAAAAACATGGTATTTTTTGTGAAACCTTCCTAAGCAGGTAAAATTATATTTTCTGTCAAAATCACTTTGAAAGCTATTTATAAAGTCATGAAATTATTTTAGTATTAAGAAGAGATAATAATAAGAATATATTAAAGAAATAAACATTTTAGATTGAATACTAGACACAGCTTTTGACTATAGGATTTATTTGATTACTACAAAGCACTCCCAAATGTATGGGCATAGAGTCTGGCAGGATGTTTAATTTATAGGGATTTGGCAAAGAATAAGGAAACAGGCTGTCTGCTGCAAGTTCTGTATTTGTGGGGGACTAAGTAGACAATTTTAAATTTACCACTTCTGCTTTCTCTGGTGTCCCTTATTTCATATTTACCAAGTAAAGTTTGGAAGAAAAGCAAAAGTGATTAGAAAGAATGAAGAGGGTGTAAAAAAAATGTAATGCCTCTTTCAATGAAGTTTAATCATGGATCTCAACAGGAGTACAAGGAGGAAAAAAATGCCAAATGTTTGTGACCCACCAGGGGACATCTTTCTACTTATCTTGGTGTCAACTGCAACTAGTGATGGTGAGAGAGAAGATGGTAAAAGCTGAGAGTCCACACAATTATTATTTCCTTGAGCCAAGTGAGGTGCAAGATCTATTATATTTTCTTCCCACCTCCATCTAACACCTGACTCTGAGTCACTGTGTAATGCTTCCACAAGCAGAGTGGGAGTTATTTTTCTGGAATCTAAGAGGGAAAAATCTATAGTCATTTTCCATGCATTTTCTTACCCTAAAGCTAGTTGGGAATTTATTTTCTTATCCCCAACAGACCTGATGTCTTTAAGAGTGAATAGTAAAGAAGGGTGAGATAACTACTTAGCCCAGGGTGGAAAACTAGGAGGAAACGCTGATCCTGTCCATATTGGCTCCCCGGTGAGAGGAGGTCAAGCAGACTACATGCTTCTCTAGCTAATCTTGGTTTCAAATGCCAAGTCCTGCAGTTAGGTGAAATAGAATTCAGTGAAGTTGCTGTAGTCATTAACGTCCTCTGTCTTGAGGACAACACCCAGTTCATTAGATTTAAACACAATTTTTATGGAATGGTAACCTCTGGCAGAGCCAAGGATGATGACCTTTCTGGAGCAGAAAGCCCCATGACTATTTGCAGTGACAATGGTGGCAGGGTCTGTGGAGGAACCCACAGTGATGTCTACAAATGGATATGAAGTAAATGGCATTGAAGAATTTGAAACAGGGAATTCCAGGAGAATTCCGAGCCACCTTACCTAGTCTGTTTTCTTTCAAACTTTAAACCATTGTCCCCTTGGAGGTCCCTAGAGTACTGAATTCCAACAGGCCAGCTAAAATGCACAAAAGGGCTGAGGCTGAATGATCAACACATAGCACTGATCTCCACCAGGAGACAAGCATCTATGCTCATCTTCTTGGCACCCTGTGCTGCTGAAGATGTTATGCACAGCCTATTGTTCTTGTCAACATCTGAAGCCATGTCATTTTTTTTCCATGATAGTACACATATTCTTGAAGGTTAAAAAAAAGAAGAAGTAGAGATGCCCAGGTGCCCTCTTTCATTAACAGTGACACTGCTAATTAGGATGTTATTTTTAGAGAGCATTCTGGCACCATAAGAGCGTAATAAAACAATCATCCCCTTAAGCTAAGCATTCCCACCTTGGGGAATTATCTAAAGAAGTAGCACTTAGTCCTACTTGTACAAAGATGTTTATAGCCACTCAGTGTGTAATAGCACATAACTGGAAACAACCCAAATGCTCAACAATTAGGAAGTGATTAAGCAAACTTTGGAACTTTAATATGGTAATAAAGTCTGTGGCAATGAAAATGATAAACATCAGGAGTGTGTAAATACTTAGAAAGCCTAAGAAAAACAATCCTGTATTAAAAAGGAGACTGCACAATATTGTAAGCATAGTATTAAATTGTGTACTTGGTTACAATGATGTCAATATCATTTCTGAACAATTGTAAGAGCAGAAGAGGCCAAAGTCTTATGCAGGTTATATATTTCTTAAATGAAATGCTTAGGTATAGAAGTGTTTCTGATTCCAGTGTCTTTTGTTTTGCTTTGCATTTTGGAATGTTTACATATGCATAATGAGATATCTTGTCAATGGAGTCCAAGTCTAAACAGGAAACTTATTTATGCTTAGATTTGGGTCATATCTGAGTTAGAAGCACAAGTGGAGCCAGGTACCCATTGCTCACTCTTATAATCCTAGCTACTCAGGAGACAGAGATCAGGAGGCTCACAGTTTGAAGCTAGTCTAGGTAAATAGTTAATGAGACTCTATCTTGAAAAAAACCCATCACACACACAAAAAAAGACTGGTGGAGTGGCTCAAGGTATAGGCCCTGAGTTCAAACCCCAGTACGGCAAAAAACAAAAGCACAAGTGGAGGACCTTTGGGAAGGTAGTATGAATTATGGGCGTAGAACAGGGAGAGAATGCATGACCCAAAGGCTACAATATAGAATCAACTAAGAAGCAGGTTCTTTAAAGTACTTTATGTTCAGGTCCTCTCAAGGCAGCTTTCATTCTCCTTAGTCCTTATGTTCAGATTTCAGAGAGTAGTGTGATAGCTCTGTCTTCACAAGAGCTACTTTAGACCTTCTAGAAATGGTCCAAAGACCATTCCAATCAGGTGTGTGGTAGTAAAGAAGCCATGTGAATTCTGAGATGAATTTTCAGTGATTACACCAAGATGCACTGGCCTATGTCATATTACTAGTATTTTATTTCCTATTGCTGGAATATACCATATGGCTCATTAGAACAAAGTACATAAAGTTTGTGAATGCCATGCTTCATTAAGCATTTAATAGTACTGTTTAGATCTATGATTATTCAGATAGGATTGCCTCATGAATTCGGTGGTCAGTAAAACCCAGCTTCTCTCTTGCTGTGGGGCTTCTCCTTTGGGGAGTGGCATCCATTTTCATTCTGCTCACTGTTCATGAAGCAAATGAGAGAAGACAAAATCCTTCTGTGAAGGTTGACAAAGCTTCGTTCACCCTTGGGGCTTTTCTACAACTGATTTTCCAATTTCATATCCGTAAACTCTAAACAACTGTTCAAATCAGCAAGAACCATTGATTCATGGGTGCTCACTGAAAGCAATTCCACTGTTCATTTCCAATCATTCCCACTAGTCAGCTTTTCTGAATCACTATAGCTGTTAAATCAACATAGATACACATGGCAGATCTGCCTCTTACTCCAAATTTGGATAAGTTTTGAAATCACAAAAGATCTTTGGAATCTAAATCTTTCCTGTTAGCATAAAGTGGTGGAAAGAGAACAATTTTCAGAAGAACTGGGTTTTAGCTCCAACCTTGGGTAATTTTTTTACCCAAAGAATCTCTGAATCCTCACCTGTACACAAGAATAGCATCCATCACTTGTCTTACAGAACTATGATGAGGATCAAATGAAATGCCTACAAGGAAGCAGTAATTCAATTATACAGCATCACTGATTTTCTGTAAGAAAATGATGCAAGGATAGCTAATGTGTTCATTTTCTACATTGGCTGCATTCTTATTACCCTCGTTCAGAGCATAGTTAATAATACGATTTCAGGCTAATACAAAAACAACTCACCTGTTTTTGTCTCCCTTATATGTTATAATAAGTATTTAGAAAGCTAAATGGTAAATTGAAATAAGTTAAGTGACAGGCACTATTAAATATAACTAAATGTGTCATCATTCCTTTGTCACATACAGAGTAGCACATAGAGCACAGTACGTAAAGAGAAATGTTAAAGATGCACTCTTTTGTTACTTCTCTCTTGATGACATTTCTTTTTTAAAACATTTTTCCTACTTTATTGGCAACTATATTTCTAACCTACAGCCCAAGAAATTCATTTAAAAAAGCAGGATGCTCAGCTTTGGGTACAATTAGAAACACTGGGGAGTTGGGCATACATCATGCATAACTCAGAGATTCTGATTTAAATAATTTGGTGTGGGTCTCAGGCGTTCCTTTTTTGTTTGATTTCTTTTAAGTTCTCTCACATGATTGAAATGAATGATGAAGACTGAGAATCACTGCTTTATAATTTGATTAACTAAAAGCAGGAACTCCTTGGGCCATGATTGTGGACTGGCCACTGTGTATTTGACCAACTAGAAGATTGTTCATAGCCATGACACCCAAATTTGGCTGTGGACCTGAAATGTGAAATGGTAGGAAAAGCACAGACTACACATCCAACATGCAGTGAAATCTGGCTTTGCCCCATTCTGACTGTGAATAATCAGATCCCACTGTCCTCATCTGTCATCCAGAGAGAAAAGCACTTACAGGACTGCAGTGAATTTTATATCAGGGAGTATATGAGCTACCAAGCTCTTGAAAATGATAGCTCTGTTGATAATTCATGCAACAAACCAGGTCCCTATTTCCTCATCAGAAATGAACAGATTGCATAAAGAAGGTCAGAAAAATTACCCCAATGCTAACATTAGGGAATAAGGTTTACTAGCAAAATCATCAGATACAAACTTTCTGATTCCATGATATCTGATTATATTTCTCTTAATATCACAAGAGATCAAATAAGACTTTTTCTCATTCTTTTACGTCTCTGTTGAAGTCTCAAAGCTGACACATTAGGGACTCACATATTATTACATTTGAAAGAGAGGTGCTCTCCCATCTGTGTTAGACATGCTAGGGTATAGCCAGTTTGGTTCTGTGACTCTGTCACCCATTCCAGGGTAGGGCACATTGCTCAATGCTGCTGAACTGGGACCATCTTTAAAGAATTTTTCCCAAGAGCTCCCTGTAGACAGGAGCTAAAAAGGTCTGCTTGGGAGCGCATCACATGGATCCGGTGTGCAGGAGATTCTGGGGATTGGAATGGATAGTAAGCAGAGACCCAAAGAAAACCTAAACCTACCCCAAAGAGCCTGCCTGCATTTGGCTATCTACTATTACCAAGAATATCAATGCCAGATTACAGTAGATCCATTCAGGTGGGATTTTGCTGTCTTCCTTATATCCCTCACCTTCTTCCCACCCCAGAGACACCACAGTGAATGGGGAACAGGAAGAGGTGAGCAACAGAAGAGTAAAGTGGAAGGCTGTAGACCACAGTGTTTCTGTGATGACTGGTTCTGAGCATAGAAAGAATTTCTTTACGTTAGATGAGAAGTTAGACTTTTGATTTAGATGGCAATTGACTTTTCAATAAAATGAAACTTGAAAATGAGACTCTTCAAATACTGCAAAGTGACCAGAAAATCTATGTCATGAACCCAAGATAATGACCAAGGGAAAGGAAGGGAGGACCAGTAGAACAGATTTGTGCAAAATGGTGTGAGAAAATGCATCACATTTGTGACTGCATTCTACCAAGTCTAACACATGCCATATTCCTATGTCCATTTCCCAGGTGGAAATTTCTCTCTTGTTGCTGTGGCCAAATACCTGATAGAAACAATTTAAAAGAAGAAGGATTTATTTTGGCTCATGGTTTCAGAGGTTTCAGTCCATCATGGTTGGGAGGAAGTGGTGGAATGGAACAGCTCACAACATGGCAGCCAGAAATCAGAGTGAGAAATGCTTACAGTAGTTGGCTTTCTCCTTTATTTTTACTCCAGGCCCACAGCCTATCACATGGTACTGCTCACATTTAGAGTGAGTCATCCTCCCTTAGTTAATCCTCTCTGGAAACACCCTCATCCAGTGCTTTACTTATCTCCAAAGTACTTCTCAATCCAATCAAGTGCACAATCAAGATTAACCATCATATCCATGTCTCCTGATGGTGATTCTGATCCCTTAATATAAACAGGGATGTAGAGAAAGTCAGACTGGGAGTCATCTGACCTGGGGTTTAATCCTGTCTCTCTCACTAGCTACACCCTCTTTGTGTGCTTCTCACCCTCCCTGGCTTTGGTTTTCTTGCCAACAAAATGAGCACATTATCTGCTTTATACACTTGTTTTAAGGATTAAATTAAATAGCATAAATAGAAGCCTTTGGCATGTGTCTGGCACCCAGTTTCTAAATAATGGTAGATTCCATTTAACAATGATGGTTGTGAAGATTACAATAATGGCCATTATTATTAAAAGGATGTTACCAAACCAAACTCTTATATTTATTATTGGGTATCAAATGCTATCACCCCAAACATGAAAAATACATTCGTTTGGTCCATACTGGGGAAGAGGAATGTTACTGTAGAGATGTCCAGGTTTTCATCTCTCTCTGCTTCTCTACTTACCTCCTCCCACACAACTCTCAGCTCCCTGATGGATCCACAACTTCTTTGTGCCCAGTGGGTATGGTCTGGAAATTACAGACATAGTCCCCTTGGGACAATGCATCAAGACCGTAGAAATCCAAACAGAGGGGTGGATGTGGCGCAGGCCTACAACCCCTTTGCCCTGTTCCTTTATTTTCTACACAACCACCACCACACAAGGATGGAAAAGTGCAAAAAGATGAACAAATGACCATTCCCACCCCACCCGTCTCTGACCTGCACAACCACACACTCCCCAAGCACAAACTGCCACTCCCAGAGGCCACCTTGTGAAATTCTGGTAGGGGAACAAAGGCATTTCTCTCTGAAAGATGAAAGCCCCTACTCCTCATCACCGCCCCAGAAAGACATTGAATCTACTTTCGTTTGTGAAGACTGGGTAGCTCCTTCCATCAAACTTCTCCATCCTTTCCTGTCAAATTGTGCCATTCCTTGTTCTAACAGGAATTTTTTAAAATAGCAATTTTTCTACCTTTTAATGGCTATTGTCTCAACTACAAAATCACCAAGCCAAAGCTTTGAAATTACAGTTAGTATTGATCTAATTAAGATTTTAAACAAGGTTCCTCCCTTGTTTTTCCTCATTAGATTATTACTTTATTTTCTTCTAGCTGCCCTTTGATGTAGATGTGGCATAAATTCATAGAGCTCCACTTCAGACTTCTGTTTGCTGGAACTGTGTCAGGAGATGAATACAAACTACTGTTTATCCACCAAACACTTCCATTGCATTTCCTGAGTGCCAGGCAGTGTTCTATGTGTTTTATAAACATCAGCACATTTAATCCTCATGACATCCCTCTGGATAGGCATTATCATCGCCTCCATTTAACACATGGGGAAGCTGATGCACAGAGAGGTTGAGCAACCCAACCAAAGACACACAGCTAGTGAGTGATAAGATTCATACCCAGACAGCTTTGCTCTGGAGACCATACTTTAACCAACAGGCAATCCAGCCTCATTTTGTTATACAAGACAGGTTCTCATACTTTATCCCACTGAAAAAAATTCCTGATGTAGGTAATTTTGTCATCATGTTTAGATATGGAAAAAACCTACTTTGTAAATTGCTAAGTAGCTTTTCCAAGTCACTAAAGGGAAAATATCAAAATCAGTGTAATACGTATACACTCAAAATCTGGCTGCAATAGGTTTCTGCTTGTCCGGATCCATGTAGAATAGTCTTCAAAGGATGTATGTGAAGAAATTTTTGCTATAAAATCTTATTTTCTCACTTGACTTTGCTATCAATATAGTCATTTGATCAGGCCTTTAACTAATTCAGAGCACATGTACCCAGAGGGTCCTATAATGAATCCATTTTGCAAATTGCAGACAAAGCCATAAATTATTTCCACATAAAGAGAACATAGATCAAGTCTGCCATTTTCCTGTGAGCATTGTGGTACACCCTTAACCCAAATCGTATTTTCTCCTCATAAATGGGAATGAAAATTACATTGTTTTGACCTTTGGGTCATTGGATCTTGTATTTATTTTATATATTTCTCAAAAGAATTCATAAGGATATAGTCATTTAACCTTCTCCTAGAAAAAAAGAAAGCAAAAATACTGGGCATGGAATAGACATGCAGAAACTACCGTTCTAGGGATTGAACAATCCAACATTTCATACTTTGATCATTATTTAGTGCAATTTATGACTTCTAAGAGGCCATTTATCAATAACTCCTGGATGATTTTCCAAAACAAGTACAAGTGAAAAAAAGAACAATTTACTCTAATCTCTTTGATGGGATCCTGAGTTTTACGGAATTGATCTCACCCTCTCATGACATAGGACTATTAGCTCAAGGTAGAGATTGTGGAGAGGCTGTGTACATTTCAGTACACACTGATGCAGAGGTTCTTGAGTTCAACTTTTGCACCTTTGCCCTGTAGCTGCCCCCCCAGGATCGATCATAATATGCAATCATCGTTTGGGAATGTGGTTTATATGAAATGGCGCAGAATTTTCCTATAACCTATGAATATCTGCCTGTGTACTTTAAATCATCTCTAGATTACTTACAATACCTGGCAAGCATAAGTTTCCAGAGCTCCACTGTTTTCCAAATATTTTTAATCCACAGATTTAGTGGAACTACTGTATTTGTTAAATATCTAATAAGTAAATCACTAGATTTACTTTTTGAGCACTAAGATTTGGAAGTAAATAAAGCATGTTCCTTGGCTTCAACTTTGTGATTTAGTGAAGAATACAGAGTCACAAACAAACACAAAGAATATTGTGAGGTAAGTACCTGTAAATTTACCTACAAGGTCCTGAGGTAGCACAAAGAAGGAGCCAGAATTGACTTGAATAGTCAGGCAAAAGCTCAGAAGAGACTGCTTTCTTTTTTGTTAGGTCTTGAAGGATGAGTAGGAGCCAATAGAACAGTGTCTATAAAAAGCATTTTTTATAATCTGGCAAGAACCAGATTATAGAGCACCTTATAAATTGTGAAAATAGTGTGGTATTTTTCCATCATTCCCAAGTGAGTGAAAAAATAATGGAACTTGGTTTCTCTTCTAGAAGAGCCACAATAGTTTCTGTCTGCTGGATGGAAAGATGCAAGCTACAGATAGATCAGTTATAATTCATTCTCAGAGCCCAAATGAAAGACATTCAGGATAAAACCAAAACAATGGGACATGTTTTTAAAAATTTGGAAATAAAATTATAAGATTGGGGTTTGGAGAAGGGGAAAATATGAAAGATAACTACTCACTGGTGTGGCTTGGAGGGAATACTGCCATTCTCTGAGATGAGGACAGAATTTAAAAACCCAAGATGCTTTCAGAAGAAAAGAACAGAAAACTCAAATAAAATGACATAAACCAAAGGAGAGTTTATCACCCCAGGGGATCCACAGTGTGGAAGCCAGTTAAGCCCAGTCCATCTGTGCCCGGGTTTCCTTTCCATCCATTCTGCCATCTTTCCACTGATTGCAGACACAGTATGGTGCCCACATATCAACATTTGGCAGCAGAAAAGGGAAGATGTGCACCCAAGTGCTTGTTTTTCAGATAAGGGAAGCTGTTCTCAGAACCCTTCAGCAATGCTCCTCTCAAGTCCCAGTTCCAGAATGGAGTCAAATGTCCTATCTAACCCAGTCACTGACAGAGGAAATGAGGCCCACAGGTTGGGCCAAGGTTTGCCTTTCCAGGAACACAGGGAGGGTAGGGATGGAACACGAAGGATCAGAAATTGACCTGGTCTGCTCCAAGGAATGTAGGAGTTCAGGGTTTCTTCCACAGTCTAATTGTGGAGGCAAGGCATATGTAGAAAAACAAAAACTATCAAAACAAGGTGGTAAGTAAACGTTCCCAAATATAAATAATCCAAGTGGTCAATGTTTTGAAAAGGATTTTGATGATAAAGCAGATACTTTTTATCATTTTTATTTATAATAATAAAATTCCTAGCCCCAACCTGATGTTTGACCTGCATATGCAGCCTTTAATACTTAGCAGACATTTGAATAATCGATGTTCATTTGCCTCATTTCAAGTGTTAGATTTCTGTAGCTACAGAAAATATCTCTTTATAAATTCCTGAGTTTCTTTCTTCATTCATTCACTGTCCTTTCAATCCCCTGGAGTGGGCATAGATAAAGAAATCAGACCCTTGCCTTTACTTCAAAGTTAGCACATTTTTTCAAATGGATTTTTTTAAAAGTGGAATTTAGAATTCTTCCTCACCAAATATTTTACTTAGGAAGGCATTACAGCAGACATATTGTGCACTCTTGGAGCTGACAGCCTCATGTCTACCTTGGAAGTCTGAGTCCTCTGACCCCTTCTTACATGTTGGAGTTCTGTCTCAAGCTATCTAAAAATATTTCCAATGTTTCTTGAAACAGAAACATGCTTGCCCATGTTTAACACTAGTTAGATTCGATTATTTTTTGTCTGTTTTATCATTGAACAAACTAAAACTTTACAGTGAACCTGATCAATGTGTATTTTATTCAAATAAGTCAGGCAGAATTTGACATTTTTAATAAAGGAACACGTATTCTAGAACATGTTGTTTCATTCATGAAGTAAAAGAATAAAATTATTTCTTTCTGTCGATTAACCATTGCATCAAAAATTATAGTAGAAGTGTCAACACCTTTCTTGTATTTTGCATTGCTTTAACCAGAGTATTTAATAAACCCACTATATGAGAAATATCCTTCACACTTGATTAAACTGATAGCTTAAAATTTTTGACCCTCCCCTGGCTGACCCAAAAGACCAGAAGGCTTTGCTGTGCATCAGTTATTTTCCTCAACCTTAAAATTTATCCACAAGGCATTTAGTAAAGCCTCTTTGATGTATCAGAAAGGTCAACTTCATTGTCACTGTTTTTCTAACATGCTATTTGTTGAACAGATCCTTTTTATTTCCCCTCTTTAAAAGTTTAAGTTAGAATGCACGAATGTGATAAACTGTTGACTTTCCTCCCAGTCACCCAATTCCACAAAGTCAGACTGATCAAAGACTAAATTATTTCTCACCTTGCTTTAATCTCCCTGCCTCCATGGAAGATGGAAGGTAAACAGTCATGCAGAGCTCCAATTACCAATATCAAGATAAAAAAGAAATGGCTTTCCTTTCTCCACCTTTGAAATTATATATGGATTGATGTAAAATAAATTGCAGAGTCTTGCTTCCTTTCTCATTGCAAACAATGGGTTCTCAATAGGAACAAACAAAATGGATGACCAGGAGGAGAGGTGACCTGGCTGCCCATGTCACCTGGGTGAGTACCATACAGCAAATTGAGGTTTGGACAAGTCTCCACTATCAGACTCAGATTCCACTTTGCATTTTGATTGTTTAGATTAAAATTCTATTGATAAATGATTATTTGTATCTTCCAAAGATCCTATGTAGAGATATATGGTTAAGAGAATTAAAAGCGAGCCAAAATTATAAAAAAAGGTAAGAATAATCTGATATTATTTCACTCCAGTACAAAAACCTAACAGAAAAAATATTCTGGGCCTATGTAATACTAATGCTCTTTTTGAAAATTTTAATTAAGAAAAGAAAAGCCTTTAAACAACCTTCCTTTGCATGTGGGTTGTTTCTGTTTGCCCTGGGTAGTCATTATTGCTTCTTTTGCAGAATTTCTCTTTATTTGCCTAAATTAACTACAATGATTGGTTATTTTATATCTACCCTTTAAAAAAATCCTCCACAGAACCATTTTTCTCTGTTCTATGGTTATATTCAGGACATTCATTCAAGTCATCAAGTCAATCTCTAAAGACTCTGAGGAGAACCCAATGCCTTGGCTTATTCCTGTGCTAAGCTAGGTTGACCCTATACCCTGTTCAATAAGAGCTCCATGCTGTTTTCATCCTTATCTTTCCAGTGAACTGGCCATCCTGCCACCAGTTAATTTAAATTTCCAAATGTATAGATACATCACTAATGAGCATTATAGAAAACTAGCTCTATGAGGTCTTCTTTGGAGAATTAACCTTGAATTGTCAGGCAAGCAGATACTTCTAAAGGCCCAGAGCAATTGGAGGGGAAATTGAGGGCAAATGATCCATCCACGTGTTCATATTCTGGGAACTATATCCAGATTATAAGGAATCTGTTTCCTCCTTGAAAGGCCTTCACTACGTTGTGTTTTGATATTTGTCTTTGGCTTTTATTGGAGTTGATTTAAAACCAGTTGCATGAAATATGCTTCGACATTTGGAAAGTGCCTCCCCTATGTAAAATTACATTAGAATTTAATGTTAAAAACTCCACCTCCCTTCAGAAAGTGGTATATTTATTACTTTCAGATTGTGTATGTGTGTGTATGTGTAAGTAATTTGTGACATTTATCATCTTTGCACTGGCTTTCAGGAAGCTCAAAGCAAATCTAGAAAGGGCCTCCAGCTATTGGGGGAAAATAACAACTCTTACAGCTCTGTTTTTTTCATAATTTGAGTCTGGTTTTCCATTTGTTTTATTTGCCTTATGATTTTATCTTCTGCTTTATGTCCCTGAAATCTTATTGGAGAGTAAATTCAACAATTCAAATAGTCTTATTTTGGTGTAATGATTTTCTGATTTTAAAATTTAAGAAGGGTTTCATAAAGAAATCAATATCAGGTATTTTACCTTTTTCTCTGTAAACAAAAAAACTGAAGTGACCATAATGGATCATACTAGACATTAAAAAGCAATTAGTAAAGATGAAGATATTTCTACAATTAGCCAGGCTGATGAGGGGGACTACTGGAACACTTTCTGGAGACCATGAAATGGAGAAAATTTTGAAAACTTTTTCATATTGTCTTAAATATGTGATTATTACAGTACTGAGTTATACTATATTTCTGGCTGTTGGCTCTCGGGACTCATTCCCAATTTATAATAGAACAGTATCTGACACACAGTGGAACTTCAATAAATATTTTGAATGCCAAATGTTTTTTCATCTTTTCAGAGGCATTATTCTCAAAAATATTTCCACGTGCTTTCCAACTTGGTGATTTCAATTAATGCACTTTCGTCTTATGTTGCCATAGATATCATTTCATCTTGCACAGCACACAATCAAATTAAAAGAAGCCTACATCCTAGTATTTGTCTCAATATTGATGAAGTGTACCAAAATTGACTCTATATATATTAAATAGACTGTTGTCTTTAGAACCAAGAAGAATTAACATAATCTATTGAGAATATTTTTTTGTTTACTGACCTGATCTAAAAATTATTGTACAGAAAATATAAACAGAGTTTGGACAATTGTTTCAAGCCAAATCATTAAACGTGATTTTGAGTTCTGAAAAGTTACACTTTCTAGAGCACTCTAAGTAGCTCTCCATGATTTTATTTCTTTGCCCAATGTTTGTTCTTATCAAGCTGTAAAGAGATTGTAATCTCATTAAAGAATGAGGTAGAAAGTTTAAAGCAAATATTAAAGGGCAATCTAATTATTTTATGAACCCTGAAATGTGTTCAAGATCCAAAGACAAAGGTTCTTAGTTTTAAACAAATTTTATTCTGACTTCAACAAAAGTTCTGTTAGTACAATACATATATATACATGTACATAGACATACATACTCCAAGGAACATGTGTCTCACCAAAGCAGGGATTTTTTTTTATCTGTTTTATACATTGTGTGTTCCAGGTACCTAAAATTGTGCTTGACATAAATCTATTCTCAGAAGACATTTGCTGAGTGAACATAAACAGCTCATGCTGGATGAAAGCTAGCATTTCACTATTAACTCTACAATAGTCCAATTTAATTATTCCCATGATTTTGTCTTATGTATATAAAATCATTGGGACAGGAAGTCAAGGAGAAAAAAATCTGGAATGTTCAAGCAGTCCTGTGGATATCTGTGTTCAGCACCATTTTTGTGGTGCCTCCTAAAGTTTGGAACCTAAAGTTTATTTATCCCCATTACCAAATAGCCTCTGGAACCTTTTCTTTCCATTAAAGCAAATGTTTAGGGACAGAAAACTGCCACCTGCACCTCCTACCCCATAATCCACTATTATATCACAATTGTCCCCCAGTCCTCCTGCTAAACCTAAAAAGAATGTACTAAATGTACCAAAATTATCATCTGCAACTCATCTTCCCTACATAACCTTAGCTCTTTGAGACCATAGAGTTATTCCTTAGTGCTGAAGAGTCCTCTGGAAGCAACTTGGTCTGATACTCTTTAAACTCATCTTTCCAGGATCAGAAGAGAGGTTTTACTGAGGAATCAGAGGGAGTCTGTTAATCCTCATCTTTGGGGGATAGAGAATTGTTGTCTGGATGAGACCTGTCCTGTTGAATACTTAGGGTCCATGAAGAACTTAAATGCACAGCTTTTATATCTTAGCCTAGGGGCCCTGTGCTCACTTAGCTTTGAGAAGCAGACTCTAGAGAAGGCATTTGTAGAACGAAGGCACTCCCTGGATCTGTGCTTAGAAGCTATACAGGAGAAACTACTTCAGAAGAGTTACTCATTGAATACATACACTGTTACTGCTATGTGACAGAAATTCATGAATGAAAGATTAAATGGGAGCCAAACATCTAAATGAGGAATAGATGCATTGGCTACTTGTGAAAACTTACTTTGGCTCAATTTCAAGAGCAATCTATTGGCTAGTCATCCATAGAGTCTTGAATACAGTACTCTACTACAAACAGCAGGGCCCAAGGCTTTACAATATGCCTCCTTCAGGACAATGGTGAAAATAAAGGAAAGAAATCCAAGAAAGAAATACCCACCAACCAGAAAAATCACTCCATTTTGTTTGCCCTCCCTTGAACAAATAAGAAAAATCATTATAGAAATGGGAAAGAGAAGAGAAAAGATGAACCTTAGATTTAAATAATTCTCTTCTTTGGGACCTTTAAATTTTAAAAGGTCTAATTTATGCATAAAATGAGAAACCTGAGTCTTATACTTTGAATGTTTTCGTTTTCTTCATATATGCATTACTAAAACATGGCTAAATTCCTTCCGAGAAAATAATAGTGCATCTGCTTTCCATGAGATCCTTAAAGAATATACATGTTTGTATTTGCTACAATGAGCTACCTGAATGTCATGCAGTAATACATGACAATACTTAATCTGGGATAATTTAGCATGGCGGCATGCTGGGGGGAAAGAATTTAAAGTATTTTAGGTTATCTTCCCATATTAGCAAGGTTATATGCAATCTGCAACAGATTCTTCAGTATAAAAGCACTAAGAATCACATGATCTCTGTGTATCCCTAACACCAAATACCAGCTTCATAGGATTATCCTAGAAAGGTGTCACACGGATCAGCCAACTATAATCTCCTGATACAGGACAGAGTAAGATTTTGTAAATGTTCCTTGAGTATTCTGACTCATGTCTGAGACGGGAGACAAGAATTATTCTTTCGCTCTATACCCATGGCAGTTGTGCCACAAGACACAGAGGGATAGGGATATACTGTAATCCTGCAGCCCTCAAGCGCATGTGCATGTTGGTGTAAAAACTTCTTGCACTGCTTTCCTCCCTGTGAGCTCAGACTTCATGTGAAGTGCGCGGCCCGCCCAGCACATGGATATGATGAGTGGTGGACAGAATGAAAAGTAGTTCTCAGCTTCTGAATGGAAGCCAGGTGGAAGCCAGGAGAGAGGGGGCCCTGAAGCCAGCTCCTCGTGGACTTCCAAGAGGCTCTTGACCTTTTTTTTCATTATTTTTTAAATTATAAAAGTAGTATTTGAATGTGTATTGTTGTAAACAATTCAAAGAATACATATAGAGAATAAAAAAAAGTCCCTTTGCATTGGCTGTTACACCATTCTATTCCTTTCCCTGGAAGTAATGCATGTTGGTTGTTTTCAAGTGTTTTATTTGGGGGCTAGGCCTAAATATTTTAATGTGATATAAGCAAATGCTTAATGGTACTCACTCATAATTTAAAATCTCATTATATTTATCATCTCCCCATTGTATTATGTATCCCTATGATGTCCCTATTAGAACACTTTTTTATCAGTTAACTCTTAAAAAGTGTATTTAATACAAGAAAGATGCCTCCTTGTTAACATTTAAAATGTTGTGGTTGCCAGTAGGTAGTCACAAGGTTTTTATAATTCATGAATTGAAAAATAATAACAAAAATCTACAATGAATTTAGCAACACTTTTAAATGAAATCAGTATTTTTAAATCACAAATACACATTTGAAAAGATAATAGTACCAACACTTATGAGACACTATCGAGGCTACAAGTAATGATTGGTGTACAGATAGATTGTAAGATTGCCTAAGGAAATCAATTCATCACTACTGACCACAACCACCCAGCCCCAACACACACACACACACACACACACACACACACAAGCCTGTGACATATCAGGATCAGAGCCTAGAAACTTTCCATCAAGCAGGGAAATTCATTTAACATAAATCCTTAAAAAAAAAAAAACTTGCAGTGAAGCAATACTGTTCTAAATGGGTCATCATTTAATTTTTAGATATTTATGTGTTTTGAAGAGCAAATAGGCTTTCTATTCCAAAATAGCTCAATTATGTTTTGATTGCAACATCAGATTTTCCAAGGGTCTTGACTCTCAAATACTGTAATCATTTATACATAAGTTGATAATTGCTTTACAAAAATAAAAACTGGTGCTGTGGTGGCAGTACAGTGTGGGCATATGTGGTGTTTTCTACCATCCTTGAGATATCACAGTATGCTTAGCTCTATTGTTTGGGGAAAATACTTTGTTGAATTCTAGATGATTTAAGGTATCTGCAGTCTTCCAGGTAAGAAAGTGAGCAATTATGCTGGTGCTTGTGGCTCTGGCAGAGCCCTGTCAAGGGAGCGAAGGTACGTGACCGTTCACCCCTCTCTGTGACCTTAGCGAAGGTCTCGCTCTGCCTACTTGGCTTCATTGGCTTCCTGAGCAAAGGGCTCAGAAATAAAAGAACACTTAATCCATTTATCAAAAAACTCTCCTAAGGAATGCATTTTTGTTTATAAAGTACACTCTTACTGACCCATTCACACTCTTATTCCATCTCATGTATCATGGCCCCACTGAGTAGTGAGCAGCACTAGGGCACACATTTAGCCCCATGAAAAGGCTGCATTTTACTTTAATGGAGGCATAATCCACAGGTTCTCCTTATTTATTACCACTTTTTTTGTAAGAGAAAATGCATTGCAAAGAGTACACACACATTTGCCCTGACATGTGACTCTTCTCAAAAAAATTTTTTCCCACTGAAAGAGAAAAATGAACTAACCAACTGGTATTAAGAAGCCAGACCAAGAAAGTTTTAATAGAACAGATGGACTGTTTAAGGTATCATATATTTGGAGTTACGATTGAACTAAGTTCAGTGTGTATAGGTGGAACCAGGTAACTTAATGTTTCTTTGAACTTTAACATTGATCACTCCAGCCATCTGTACACTACAAGACACATCATTGTTTATTTAATTAACATCCAGCTAAGCTTGCTAAGCATCCTTTGTTTCGCTTCTTAACCTATGCAGTGAAAACACATGGACCTAAAGACAGTTTATCAGATAATTTTTAATAGAGCTCAGAAAACTCTGAATATATTCCCCAAGGTTGCCGATTGTTATCTTGGCAGAAAAATAGTTTCCTTTCCTCATATCTATCCAGTTAAAATTAAGTTTCCTCTTGGTAAGAAATCAGACAAAAATAACTACACAAGAAGCAAGCAAGAGAATGCAGCTCGCTCACCCTATTCTCAGTGCCAGAGTGGGTTGCACAAAGAATGGCAAGCCGCCCAGGTGATGTATTGCTGTTGCAATAGAAAGGCATAAGAGGCTTCTAGGACCCTTAGCAAATGGGATTTTTCAGAACTTGAAAAACTAGCACCAATCAAAGCACTCAAATAGGTATAATGTTGTATACATGTAGCATAATTATCGTAAAAATAGGAAACCTTCTCTTATGAACCTATTTCTTAAGTATCTGATAGTCAGATGTAGGTCTTCTGTGAAACCTTTAGTCTATGGCCTTCCACTACCTTTGTTTTCCAAATACAAGGACTTGAATCCTTAAACACAGGTTCTAACCATTCACTATCCTCTATTTATGAAGTTTCTAAACTGACTTCTGTCACAACTTAGCCAAGGTATAGAAAAAAACTTTCACACGGTCAGGTTTAGCCCTCCAATCCTTTAGAATCCTGCTGAGGAAAATGTGGCAGGTTTGGAAGTAACAGGTGTGCATTTATTTTTTTGGTGGGGTACAGAGTCTTGCTATGTAGCACAGGCTGGCCTGGAACTAGAGATCTCTTGCCTCAGTCTCCCAAATACTGGAATTACAGGTGTGAACTGCCACACCCAACTGGTTGCATTTTTCCTTTCACATCTAAGTGCTCATCAGTAAAAACCTAGGGTGGGAAAAGAACTTTATGTTTCAGGGAAAAGGATGTACTGCCTCTGTATTGGGCCTATTGTCACAACTTCAACAAGTCTCATCAACCTTGGAATAAAGAAATCCCCGTTCAGTATGATCCTTTAGGGCAAAGGGAGTCTTCTTTGTAAGTACCAGCTTCCAAGCCCCTATCCTGCAAGAAATGCTATAGGTTCTCTGCCTCTTCTCTGATCAATATGGCTGGTGGCATCCTCACCAAATGGACTAGGTGTGGGGAACCACTTAAGTCAGGAGGAAGATGGTTTCCCAGGCACATGGCAATTCAAGTTGGTACCCTTCAACTATCTGTAGGGATATTGCTTCAACTATCTGTAGGGAATGGGCTTTGATCTGTTGGTTTTGTTTTGCTGATTTCCAGTGATGGTGGTGTATGTGTACAGTTGTTGACCTGTTTTCTTCTTCGTTGTCCTTAGCAATAGATACCAAATCCACTTATAAAAGGCTGATCTAGAACAAAATGTCTATAGAAAAATTTCAAAGCAACTGCCCACAGATGATATGTCAACCTCAAATCTCATTGTAGCTAACTGGATCCACAGTCTATGTCAAAATCACAAATCATGTTCAAATTCCATGAGCATACATGGAATAATTTACTTTAACAGTATTTGAGGGTATGTTGAGAATGACCTGGGAAATCCAACTGGGCAGTCAATATGTAAGTTTTATGAAATTATTTTGCATATATTCCTTAGATTGTTCTTAATTTTACAAACTGTCACCCCCATAAAGATAAAGACCTAAGATATATCTAAAACATCTAAAAACCAAACACAAAGAAGAATCTATCTATCCCATTCTTCAGTGCTTGCTTGTTATACAGGTAAATTCATGTTTACCAAAATCATTTGCGAAAATAGCTCACTTATCTATACTAAAATTATATAAGTAGCTATAAATATTTGTATTCCTCAAAAGAATCATGAAATTATATAAAATTTTTATAAGACTCATAGCGTATTAGATATTTGGGATTTCTTCCTTAGTAAGACTTTAAAAACAAGTTTTATTTTCTTTACTCCTTTTTAAGTCCTCAGTGTCTTGCATGTGAATTACATGTAAAATATTGTTGAATTGTTGACAGACTAGCTCAGGTTAGAATCGGGAAAAATGACCAGATTATTTTTAGGCTTCATGCCATATTCCCAATATCTCTATTTGGTGAACAAAAACATTAACTGTATTCCCAGAAAAAGGAAATTTTTGCTCTTAATTATCAATATTCTGAATACCTCATTCAAGAGAAAATTACATTTAATCATACACCAAAACACACACACACACACACACACACACACACACACACACACACCACATGCACACACACACCCATGAACACACACACAAACGCGGTTAGGGTTTTATTCTTGTATGTTTTGATATCTCAGGATACCTTAATATCATAATTATGTGTGTCTCGTAAAAGGACACAAGTTCCTCTATTTTCCCAGCTCCTAGTAGGATATAATAAAATAGAAAATACTCAAGTTTTGTTGAATGAAACAATGGCTATTTCAGGAGAGATATAAAGAAACTGATTATAAGATCTCATCAATTTATATAAGAACATATTGAAATAGCCCAAGGCCCTAAAATATGCAAGCCTATGCTAAATTGTGAGGTACAGGACAGAATTTGCTCCCAAATATTTTGTCATGAAAGAATGTTTGTTGGAAATGTCACTTCCTGTCTTCTTTGATTTCTACTTCAGAAATGTGGTAGATGATAGAATAGTCAATTGTAAGTTGCTTTTTAATTACAAAACTTCAAAGTCATCCAAACTTATCTTACTAAATTTCCTGATCTTGTACACTAAACTCACAACATTTCTCTATTCCATGCCAATTGTATTTTTTCCTAGAATGGATATCTAACCCATGGGTTGCAATTGCCAAGATTTAGTGTAGGGAAAAGGAATTTCTGTATAATCTCTCTTTGTCAAATCTTGAGTCTCCTCTTGTTCTTTGTCCCCTGTATGATAAAAGTCTGTATACAATTTGGAGGTAACTTTGATAGATGAAGGAAAATAAATAATTGTGATAAATGTGCAGTTTTGTTCAGAATAGCTCACCCAAATATGTTTCTGCTTTCCTAGTTGACTGGTGAACTCTCTCACACAAACTCTCTGAGTTTCCAAAAGATATTGGTAGTTGCAAACAGCAATTGGTTTAATTAATCTTCTTTGGAATTAACTCTGAAAATTGCTGGGATAGCTAACCTGAAATCTTTGTGGGTTTTGGGTATGATATGTATCCTCACCTGGCTCCAAAATTATTTTATGGTTTTATTAAGCAAGACATGCTACAATTATTGTTATTCTACTTAATTACTATGAATGCATGTCTCCTAGTAGAAAAATGGCAGGATTTTCAAACACAATCATTTTTTTCTGGTGTTTTCCAATTATTCTATGTAATAAAAAATAAAATGTAAAAAAAGTACAATCATCACCAGTACTTTCTTCTTTAATTAATAGACCTTCAACTTTGGAGGTCATAACAACAACTCATATCTCATAAAGATGGTTTAGTTTCCAAGGGAGTTTAGTTGCCCTTTTCAGAAATGCAAGAATAAAGGTCACTGGCAGCACAGTAGGACTAAAATACTAAGATTAGGCTAATCCTCTCTGTATAGTAGAGAAACTTGACCTAGAGAAGTTATAGTAATACAAGACCTAAGAGTATGCTAAATAATTCCTTCTGTGTAGCTCTGTGTACAATTAAGATTGTATCATATGGATTTGGCCACAAGATGTGGAAGTAACCTTTTTTTAATTGGGATTTTGCTAGTAAACCAGCTTTGCAGGAGTTGAGGACTTGGGAGAGGACATGAAAGAAGCATTTCTAGCATTTGCTTATCATTGGTTTGGAAATATCCCACACACGTGCCACCAACTTCAAGGTACCAAATGAAGTCACTGAATTTGAAGCTGGGGAGAGATGCTCACCACCAGATCTACAGAGCCCAGGTCAGAGACTCTAGCACACACTTGACTTTCAAGTGTGGCAGGGCCATCTCAGCTCTATAGCGCCCAAGTTCAGCTCAGGTCTCTGCTGTAACTACATCTCTGTTCACCACTCCTTCTCCCCTCACCCCAGCAACAGGTGTTGTTACTAAGAACAGGCAACAATAAACTTCCTGTGTAGAAATCTCAGAGTCTCAAAGTCTATTTCCCACAGAAAAAGAGAAATGGAATGTTAGGTTCATTGCCATTAAAATTTAGAGTGAAAGCCCTCTGTTCTCGCTTCTAAATCCATTAACTAAGGAGATTGACTGTTGCCTCCACCTGGTTTCCTAAGAAGTCACAGAATTTACTTTGAGAAGCTAGTAAGTAGGCAACTCAATAGTACCTTCTGTTTTGTTCTATTGGTCTCTGTCTATGTTCTTTTCTCCCACAAACCACATACAAACATGGATTGAGTGTGATCAGATGTGGACATTGCAAATCCCACTGCTTTCACCAAGAGGACTGCAGTAAAATTAAGGACATTAAATCTTATGTCCAAATATCATTACTATCTTATTATCCTTTTATGTCACTAAGATTCTTCCTTGGCTAAAATTTCTAAGGAGTCTTGCAAAATAAATGGATTTCTTACCTACAAATGGCACTGGCAAAATTCCATTTTGCCACAAGAAGCTAAAAAGAAGGGACAATATTGATGAAATGGAATAGAATAATGTACTAGAAGAGCAATAATTTTTAGGCCTAGTAAAATTGTAAATTATATTAAAACATGGATGACAAATGTTGAGTCCAGGCTATTCCCCAGAAAAACACAACAATTTATATAGTCAATTCTCAATTATCTGCCAAAGGAGAAATAGCAATAATGGCAATTATCCAAAAGAGTAGATAATGAACAAATTCATTTATATTTGACTTTGAAATATTGTTTCGTATTCTAAAACCAACTTTTGAATGTGGGTGTATTTTATACTGTAGAAAGTTACAATGCTTCTAACTTAAATACTAAAATTATACTTTAGAAATCAGACTATAAAAACTGGCTTATTTTTTATCTCTTTCTGCTTTCTATATTATTGCTGTGAATACATTTCATTATTTCTTAAGATAATGTTAAGTTCATCTTAAAGCAGAGAAAATTTGCATTTACATGTTTCTGAGTTTCTATTTTCTTGGCATTGATGTTAATTAATCATTTCAGTTAAAAGTACCCTCCTTTTATGCCCTTGTTTGGATAAAATTAATTTTTAATGTCTCAACACAACTATTCAAGGCATGAAGTTATGTATAAAGAAAATTCAACACTGTGTTAATTACCTTTCTTGTAGATATGACCAAATACCTGAGCAAAACAGCTTAAGGGAGGAAAGGTTTATTTGGGCTCACATTTTCAGAGATTTCAGTCATCATGCTAGGGAAGACATGCTAGAGTAGAGCAGCAAACATCATGGTGGCCAAGAAGTAGAGAGGCTTCTCCTTTTCCCTCTTTTATTCCATCTGAGCCCCCAACATGTGGGATGGTGTCACCCACATTTAGTTAATCCATTCTGGAAACACCCTCACAGAAATGCCTACAAGTGTGTTTTACTAATCTCATAGGTACTTCTCAATCTCATCAAATTGACAATAAAGATTAAGCTATAATATCTGACAATGAAAAATTGAGTTAGCTATATACACATTTTCCACACCTTTTGATGCTGGTTTTGATTATTTTTGCTGAGTAAATTCTATGATGAAAATGACAGTATCTGGCATAGGGTCTAGTTCAAGATTTTGTTCAGTAACTTCTCATTCCTCCATTCCTTGCCTCCTTCAATAATGTTCTATATGATGCTTCACATTAATATTTCACACACTTTAATCATTTTCATATTTTATTTAACTGTTTATTTGCATTGAAAATTTCATAGAAGCAAGGGATTGTTTTTAAGACATACCAGAGGCTGGAGAAGTGGCTCAAGCAGTAAGAGCACCTGCCTAGCAAGCATGAAGCCCTGAGTTCAAACCCCAGTGTCACCAAAAATAAATTTAAAAACAACATATTAGAGTAAAATCCTCCAGGTGTTATTGTCCCAAACTCAATATCAAATGCTTGTTTAAGTTCTTAAAAGTTACCTCCATGAAAATCATTTTATCAATATTAAACAAATGATCTATTAAGAGATATAGAATTTTAAAGGGAGGGGAAAAAGGGTTCATGCAGACAAAAAAATCAACTACATGCTCTCCTTATTCAGTCCCACTACAGAACAATATATTTTTTCATAAGGCAAAATGCAGTATTGCTTTTGACTATTTGCTTTGGGCATCTTTTGCTTTGGTATAATAACTATTGACTGATAAATATCTGATATTTGACCAAATTCAATTTTCTGTTCTTGGTCCTCTGAAGAGATCTTCAGTTGGACACTGAGAAGGCACTGGCAAGGGGTGCTAAGCAAATGGAAGGATGAACAGATCTAAGTTCAAATACTGGCTCTGCTAAATACCATTGCACATGAGACTTGATTTCCCAAGGTCATGATTTTCTCATTATTAATGCTCAGGCAATGGAAAAAAAATAGGAGGATTGTGGTGAAGATAATAGATAATAAAGTAAGAAGTTAGTGTATAATCAGCATTCTAGAAATGTTGGCAGTTGTTACAAAAACTAGCTACCATTCATTATTAAAAATATAGCTAACATTTATGCCCACCTTTGCACAGGACCATTCTGAGCACTTTCTATGTCTGGATTCATTTAAGCCTCAATACAGCATTATGATTCAATATTATTATCTGTTTCACATAAGGACCTAGAGAGGGTTAGTTATAGTAAGTGGCTGAGTCAGTATGTAAATGCACCCCAGCCATCACACTATCCTGACAGTCGTGTAAACAGAGCAACCTTTTATATGGAAAACCAGAATCAGCGGTTGGATCCAGTAAGATCCCACTCGTGCCTCTGCCCATCCCACATCTGTCCCAAATAAATACCTGCAAACAGAGTACGATTGCATGTGCAGGACATCACTCAAACACCCAGCACTGGTCCCAAGAAGTGAATGGTGAGAACAGAGCACTTCACCTTATGAAATTTTGAATGCTTACTGCTTGAGACCCAAGCATCATACCAGTCAGTGGAAGGCAACTTCTGGTTGGCCTCCAGCCTATTATTTAAACAGATTTAATCACCTTCAGCCAGGATTAGAACATTCATAAGTGAAAGTGAAAGGTAGTAAGAGAAAAGAAGGCACTCATGCCTGAAATCTCAGCTCTGCCACTAGTTAGCTGAGTCTTCCTTGCTCAAGTAGAGTCCACCTTTCCGGATCCATTTTTCACAACTTAGAAAGTGAAGATGTTGCACCAGACTGTTCATCTTCCCTTTGTCACTTTCAGTAAAAACTTTTTAACAATTATTTGCTGTTTTAGATACCTTTAATAATTATACCATCATTTTCTATATAAAATTCTATTCTTTTCAAATGAAAGAAGAAATGATTGAAGCAAAATTGTCTGTGGAACAAGCTCAAAGCTGATCACCCCTGAGCTAACTTTGACTAGTAGGCTTTGGGTTTAGACTTGTTTGACCTGCACAAAGTTTTGTCTTGTTTCTTAAATTAAATATCAATATATAAAACTTAAAGGAATTTCATATAAATGTCTATGTTTCTGTTTTCTCCTGAAAACAGACAGAACTTGTGACATTATTGGGCTTCTTTTTCCTTAGGACATCAATAACAACCAACAGCTAGACCTGAGCTCTGGCTGGCCCCTCAAGATGGGGCATGTGCTCAGTAGATCGCTGCAGTCCCTGTCGTCTCACATCCAGTCTGCTCTTTCATTCATCCTACATACCTAGCTTTATAGGCATGTGAGTTTACTATCCTAGCACCCAGCTCAAGCCCTCATTTGTTCATTTAGACATTCAACAGAGCTCTATTCAAGGCTTGCCCAGTGCCCTTCTGCTACATTTTTTTTAATTATAGAATTCTGTCTTCATTTCTCCAAGTTCATTTCCATTATTTCTACAATTTTCCCTCTTCTTGGCATCCACTGAGGTTTCTGCACTTTTCTAAGCAGTAGCTTCTCCTGCCATGAGCCCCTACACTCTCTCAACAGAGACCAGGCTTGGTGAGCTGCACCTATAGTGTAAGAAAGAGAACAGAGCACACCGGATCCAACAGGTAGGAGAGGCACACACTGCTCTCTTGGACAGCCCATCCCTGAGGAAAAACAGCAGCAATGCTACAAATTCAGGATTTTACATCCAAGGACTAAAGAGTGATGAGGCAAGTTTAGTTTCTTTTTATTTTATTAGTGTTTATCTGCTATATGATGTAAAAAAAAAAAAAGTCTTCTTCCTGACAGAAGAGGAAAAAAATCATAGCTTTAAAAAATATTTTTTAAAATCGAATCTATAAGTATCTTTAAAAGCTTTGACTGATTTTAGTAGTGGCCTCCTTTAAGATGAACTATTAGGAGCTAAATATATCCTGCAGGTGACCTGAGACAATTCTATTTAAAATCCATTTCTCCAAGGCCAGCATTAATTGGTTCTTGAATCCTCTTTGCAAAAATAACCTTGTCCCACAGGCAATCATTTCTTCTTTCACTTGAAAATAATAGATTTTTATATAGAAAATGACAGTATAGTTATTAAAAGTATCTAAAATAACAATTTTTTTACTGAAAGTCACAAAAAGAGAGACAAATACTCAGAATATTCCTTTTTTGCCCTAAATAGCATGTTAATAAAAAGTGACTATAGCCTTCCTACAGTGTAGTTCAGGAAAGGAGCCTGGCCTCAGCAAGAGGACATTTGGATCCTGCTTTCTTCTTTGTGAGTTGGGGCTGATCACTTGGCTTTTCTCAGCTACAGTTTCCTTGTTCATGAAATGGACAGTCACTTCTGGGTGCCTTCTAAATGTGAAGCTCAACTGGCTGCTCAGCGACAATTGTTAGTGGATGTGAAGGGCAGGCAACCGCTCTGAGCTAATTCCCTGAAAGTTAATTTGCCAAAAGCAAATTCAACAAAATACTGGTTCTCCTGAGTCCTTTCTCCTTTTCATTATTTACAAAATTCATGGCAATTTTCACTGGCTATTTTTTTTTTTTTCGCATTCCTGGTCAATTTTTGTGAGGTTTTAGTGGATTGTTTCTTCCCTTTGTTTCCTGACAGCATTCTAAAGAATGCCCAGTCTGTCTCTGTCTTAGCCCGTGTCATTGTGTGGCCAGAGGAACCATGGAGTGAGTCAGCACACAGCCAAAGGATGAATGCAGACTGAGAGACATGTCATTACAGCCATAAGGACTCTCCAGACTGAAGCCAAATGGATTCAGTATTTAAATACACTGGGCAGACTGAGCACAGAATCAGACTGCCAATGTGGTTCTTAGGAATCTAAGAGCCCAATGAAGAAAGCAGACTAAAACAAAACAGAGGTTAGGCATGGTGGCTCACAACTATTATCCCGACTATGTGAAGGTGTAAATAAGAGGATCTTTGTCCACGCCAACCAGGGCAAAACTGTGAGACTATCTGAAATATAACCAAAAGTAAAAATGGCTGGGGATATGGCTTAAGTGGTATAGCACTTGCCTAGTAAGCTCAAGGCCCCACATTCATACTCTAGTACTGCATCCCCCCAAAAGATAACAAATAAATAATGTATTTATTAATTATGATAAGCACTATGAAAAGTCAAAAGAAAGTGCTCAAGCTGTGAACATCTGGGCCCTTCTTTAGAAGGGAACTTGAGGGGAGATAATAGAGTCAAGAGAGCTGTTCCATGTGCCAAGCCTTCCTGGCTCACACTAGAATTGCAGAGACTTGGTCCCTTAGAGACTCTGTGAGACCATGGAATATGCTATGGCCAATGAATAGAAGAGGTATATGTCACTTCCCTGCTAGAACATTTCATTGCTACTGCAAGGTCCTCTAGCTTTCTTTCCCTCACTGGGGATATGATTCAAGATGTGTTTGCTTCATCTGCTGAAGCCTGTGTGGCTTCAATTATCCCCCAGCAATCCACAGTCACACATGGTATGAGCAAACAACAAGCCTATTGTCTCAATCCACCAAACTCTGGAAGCTTTTGTTAACATAGCATAACTAAGACTCCCCTGGCTATTCCAAGAGGCATCATGAAGAGGCAGAGGGATAATTTCTAGAGGTTTTAACACAAGAAGCTTTAATCCTGGCTGGTTCACAGAAATGAAAGAAGCCCAATTTGGATAGATTGCAGTAAATCAGGAGAAAGTAGCAAATAATCTTAGAGCGCCCTTCTACCCTAGGCTAACTGGCTCTTAGGCTCTTCTGATGTTTATATTCCTGGCAAAGCTTGAAAACAGATTAAGTAGCTTGACTCTAAATGCCTTTGATTTGTTTACACAAATCAAACTCTCATATTTTATCTCCTGCCTCTGGATTATGATCATTTTTATCAAGAACTTTGCATGTGAGCTATTGATATGATAATGCAATCCTAATGCCTGTTCAGGAGTTAAGGGCCTCGATCTTTCAGTCAGTACCGAGATGCACTCAGGTGTAGAGGCCATTCACAGCTGAGCTGAGGATTAGAATGGGCAGCCCACAGTATTTTCCAATGAATAATGTATAATATTGTGCACTCTTTGGGCTCTCAGCTCTGCATATAAATTTCTAATATTCTGACAACAAAATCTAGGGAAAAGTGTAAACTTTTATTGAACTCTTCATACCCCTATTAATGTTTTATGTAGCAAAGATTGTCTTTTGAACTTAAGATCTTGTTTGCAAACAAAACAAGAACCCTCCCCAAACAAAAAAGTAAATTACACGATATGCAGTTATCCTCTTTGGAAGAAAAGAACAGCTGAGTCAGCCCTCCTGGGATTAGATAACTGAGGTACTTCTTTATATTAGACACTGCTCAGATAGAGCAACTGATATTATAACTGCCTTTATTGAAGTCTGGTAGATTTAGAGGAAGTACATCAATCTGATATTATAGTCATTCTTGTACAGTTTTAAAGTCCCATGGATTTTTATTTGAGGTGAATGAAATCCTGCTTTAGGAAAAGGGAAAGGAAGGGCAGTGAATCTAAAATTAAAATTGAGTCTTTAATATAGTCTAGGCTCAGTGCTAGGTGCTTTCTCTGCATTATTATCCTCATAGTGTAGAGGAAGCAGTTCATAGCGGTTATGGTCACCCAGCCAATGAGTGGTGGACCACAGAAAAGACAGGGTTCTTTTTCCTTCTAAAAACTCTGACCATTCCCCTCTATTATTTAGACTACAGTGTAAAAGTCTCCTATACCCCTGACACAGACAAATACAAAATGACCAAATCTGGCATTATTAAAATCTGCAGTTTTCCTTTAAAAGATAAATGCTAGTGCACTATTGATTATTTTGTATATAGATTCAGCACAGCCTCTAAACAGATAATCTGTATTCTGCTTAATTGTGCCTCTTCCCTTTGTTCAGTCTCATCCTCTATAATTAGCGCCATCTTGAAAATAGAAGTTTTCTATGACATTAAAATCCTTATACACCACACCCTCTAATGATTTCATATCTTCACATTAGGGACTAAGATGCTTATAATGAATGGTTGAATTCCATTTGTTATTTAATTACATATAGAAGGAACACAGGAAAACCAAGACAAAGAGATTATTAAAATAATCTGTACTTGACTCTGAGACACATAAACATAGTTTGAGAGCCACAGGCATGCTTTTTTTTCTCCTACCTCACTCCCAGCAGGCCTCAGACCTCATCTGTCTTGGTACCAATCTCAGTGTAGTTTGTTAAGATCTCTTTCTCTCAAGGATTTACCTATCCTTCCAGACCTACTCAAAGTCCCCTCTTCCACAGGACTTTCCAAATGTCCATAGTTAACAAGAAGCTCCCTCTTCCTACTCCCCAGGGGCATTTTGTAGTAATCTTATAACATCTCTGCCTGGTTTTATAGGAATGGGTAGGACAGAGATTGCTGGAGATTCACTCAAATATGGCCATTTTTTTCCCTGGGTATACATAGCATTTTCTTGCCTTCCTTAGAGCTAGATATAACTGTATAATGAATTTTTAGCAATGGGGAATGAGTGAAAGTGACGTGCTTCATTTGGGGACCAGGTTTTGAGCTCTCTTCCCTTTGTGCTCTCTTCCCCTGCTGCCATCAGTGACAGGGCTTCCTCAGGGCTGGGGAGCCCCAGGGTATAAAAGTCTAGGATCCTGAGTCATCTGGGGAAAACTGTCTGGCTGAGCCACAACAGCCCACTAGGTTTTTTACACAAATAAGAAATAACCATCTATTTTGTTAAGGCTCAGAAATTTAGGACTTGTTTGTTGCAGCTGTGAGTGTGTGCTTGCCTAACACAAGGTGCTCCTGCTTGTAAGTGTGTGTCTGTATGAGTATGATTCTTTCAATCTTAGAAGCCCCATAAGGACAAGGACTAAAAAAATCATCTTTAACTGTGAGTAAAATTAAACTGAATTGGTGCCTCATTTGGAAACGCAGCAGATGGTCATCAGAATGAAGAGAGGAAGATGCTCTCAAACATCTCCCGTATTAAGAATGTCATTTTCTCATTTGCAAGCAGCTGTCTAGAATTTTGTAAACAATCTCATAGGTGACTAATTCAGATTAAAGAACAAAAGGAATATCCAGTTAGTTTCCATATTAAAATGTGTCCTAGCTCATTACTCATTCAAATATTCATTATTTCAATCAACAAGTACATAGTGAACACATTCTACAAGCCAGACCGTCCTCTAACAAGGCTGATCAGGAACAGATCTGGCTCCAGCTCACTCCAAGTTCACAGTCCTGAGGGAAAGCCAAATATTCAAAATTAAATTATCCCACTACTGCATATAGAGTCAGCTTATGACCTAGGCGCTCAGGTTCCTCTTCTGAGAGGAATAATAAAATGAGAGGGATACTATTGCCTATTTCTCAGATTTTATTGTAATTTTAGATCGTGTTAATATTATGATTATAAAATAACCCTACTTGAACTTGACTAGCCCTCAATAAATTGTAGCTGTTAATATTCACATTAATTTAGATAAATACTATGGGTTTGTAAGACAAAGGTATCCAATTAGACTATAGACAGGTGTATGAACACAACAGTTTCCTTTGGAAGTGATAAATTGGGAAGAATGCCTCAAATTTTAAAAAGTGAAATAAAATAAAAAATTGTACATACAAAGGACCTATATGTGAGGAAGCATTCTGAGGAATTGAACAACAACAACAACAAAACCCAGAGTAGCTGGTGTCTAGACAGCGAGAAGGAAATGGCTGCAGGAGATGAGCATGCAGAGCTATGGCAACTGCCATGTAGCCTTGT
This sequence comes from Castor canadensis, assembly GCF_047511655.1. Taxonomy (NCBI): domain Eukaryota; kingdom Metazoa; phylum Chordata; class Mammalia; order Rodentia; family Castoridae; genus Castor; species Castor canadensis. Next base: position 121,780,121 of record NC_133389.1, read on the forward strand.
TAAAAATGTAGCTTTCTTCCTAAGCACAAACAGAAAACCACTGAGTGGTTCCAACAGGTGGTGGCACAGAATGATATCATCAGCTACATTCTTTAGAAAGATCACTGTGGCCAAAGTGTGGAGAAAAAGTAACAGAGTGGAGACAAATAGTACTGCACTTAGACCGCTTAGAAGGTTACCACAGGAGAAGAGATACCTATAGTTTAAGTAAGGTGGGGTCACAGTGCTGGAGAGAAGTAAAGATAGAAGAGAAATTCCTGAAGTGACATTGGCAGGACATGCTGATGGATTAAGGACAGAGATAAGGGACAGAAAGCTGTTAAGAGTGACTACTCGTCTCTCAGATAGACAGAGGTGAATTTTACAGTGACAGGGTACCCTAAAGAGGATCAGGGTTGTGGGATCATGAATGTAGTTCTGTGCATGCTGCATTCAGGTGCCAGGTAGAGTGGCAGACCCCATCTGCATTTGGTTTCTGCATTTCTCATTTGCATGTCCTTATTCAATTGTGCACATTCAACTATACAATTGGATGTATGACTCTGGAGAGCCACAGACACCTTTGGCTAAAGTGTAAACTCAACAGTTATTAACATTAAGATGGTAACCAAGACCATTGGCAGGAAAATTTTGCTTAGAACACAAGCAAAACTGAGAATAAAAAAGGTCCTAGGACTTAGCCTTGAGGGACTTTTTAGCAAACAAGGCTATAGGAGTCAGAGTTCTCCAGAGAAACAGGCTATTCAAACTCATAAATTAGGCAGAGAGGCATGAAAGGAAACACAGAAATAGTGACTGCCTCCTAGTGCTATACTAGGTGCCAGAATACAACCTATATCATGGTTTGCAATGTGAGCCCCAGGATTAGATAGCCTGGGTTTCAATTCTAACTTTGCCATTTTCTTGCACTATGACCTCAGGCAAATCATTCAACAACTCTATCTAAATGGATTTAGAATGACCTACCTTTGATGGTTATAAAAACTCAATTAGTTAATATATGTAAGCAGCTTAGAAAACGGAACAAAGTAAGTGCTTAATAAATGCAAGCTCTTATTCTTAAGATGGACACAGACACATTATAGCTAAGGTCTATGGGAGCTGGAAGGTGTGATAAGCACACAACATGGCAAGGAAAGAAAAGCTGCAGAAGCATCAGACCTAGTTTCAGACAGAGGTCTGATCTGTAGAAACAGATAGCTATCCTATCCACAGGCAGTGATTTAGGGAACTCTGGAACCTGCTCATCCTCTTACTCAGTTCAAAGATACATGTCTCATATGTGGGCTGTGACACTTATGAAATAAAATCATCCTTTATTCTTTTCTGATAAAGCCCTAAATGCCTCCCTGTTAAGATACAAATGTTACCTGAGGACCACTAGGATTATCAAATTCTAATAGTGTCATGAATGCCTTTTCAGATAAACTACTCAGGTTCTAATAGAGCAAGGCTCTCCTCCCACTGAAGCCTAAAGCAGGATGCAAGGGGCCACTGGTATGTAGGAAGTGACTAGGGGGAATAGAAGAAGGAAAATGGAAAGAACTTGGAGGGTAGCACTAGAAACCCAGAAGAAAGACAGCAGGGACACTAAACTACCCCTACCTAGGGTTTCCCTAATGAACACTCTTTACCAGACCACATGCCACCAAGGTGTTGCTTAAAAAATTTTACAAAATCCTTTACCTGTTTGTTTTAAAAAGTATTAATTTTAAGTTGCTTTTTCCAGTGAACCAAAGTAGTTTGTCCAGAAATAGACCACCAATAGAATTCTCTAGTCCACATCGCCAATCAGGGTACACCATACATGGTTCCATTTAGATTATCCCTTTTAGTCTCACTTCTAAGATGGGGATCCATTCTTTGTCTCTGGTCTACCCAGGACAGTTCAGAAAGCACACATCACTTACTCTTCATTTGGTTCTTGGAGAAATTATAGAAATGGTGAGTATGCTATTGCTCTCTGACTCTGTCCAAAGCTGGAACAGGGAGTCTGTGCAACAGAACTTGGATCTGCTCTCTCGTTTCTCCAGACATTGTGAGGTATTTGATAAATTATCCAGCTTATAGTTCAGTAGCTAGACACTGTGAAGTTGGCAGGTTGCTTTATTTATCTTTTGAAATTGAATACTGATAATGATTTCAGACAATGGAAAAATTCAGGGTTAATTGTTCAAATGCTTTCCCTTGAGTTCCTTCTCTCTCTCTCTCTCTCTCTCTCTCTTTCTCTCTCTCTCTCTCTTTCTCTTTTTCTCTTTTGTTTGTTTATTTGTTTTTTGCAGTGCTGGGGTTTGAACTCAGGGCCTACACCTTGAGCCACTCTATCAGTCCTTTTTTGTGAGGGCTTTTTGAAATAGAAGCTTGTGAACTATTTCCCCAGGCTGGCCTCCAACCACATTCCTCCTGATCTCTGCCTCCTGAGTAGCTAGGATTACAGGTGTGAGCCACAGATGCCTGCCTGGTTCCTTCTCTTTCAATCATGCAAGTTAGGGCCTTAGTTTAGGCATCATTTCTTTTTGTTCATAGTAGACACTGGTACCATGCAATTTCCATCAAGGTGGGCCTTCTGACATTCTTCAGTCAAGTAGAATAGCACGTCCCATCTGCATTTGGTTTCTGCATGTTTCAGTCACATATCCTCAAGTGACCTGGATTATGCCTAGGTGTCACAGAGAGGAAATAGGTTGCAACACCTGACTCCCAGTCTTGTGTTGTATCCTCAATACCACCCTCTAGGACTCATGGCATATTCCTTTCCTGCTTGGGAACCAGCACCAGGACAGGCTTTCGCCTCACCCCTACAGAGCCCAAGGAAGAAGTGTTGATAGGAAGAACAGGTGCCTATGTCCTTTGGTTTTGATGGACCTCTTCTTCTGGGACAATTGACCAAGCAGCTGAGCCAGTACTGAGAAAGTAGAGACAGTAAGAAAGACTGGGTAAACTCAAGTTCCTAGACGCTACTAAACAGATAAAGTATTAAGCAAAGTGTCTGCCTATCTATGCCTCTGAAGAGGTCTCTGAGACACAAGCCCTCAAATAAACTGAAGAAACTCACAGGTGATACCTGTCGAGAATGGGCTGAGACAAACGGCAGTCAACAATGACTGAGGCCAGAAGGGTGAAGGTCAAGGCTTATAGAAACATTTGTAAATAAAACACAATTTTCCACTATGAGCCACCAAATGTTCTCTTACCAATATAATCATACTTCATGCTCAGAGGCAGAGTTCCAGGTGCCCCAAAACCAATGTGACAGAACGTATAATGGTGGAGACTCAACACCAGCATAAAGGGTGCCTTTTCTATGTGTCTTATACCTATAGGACATTTCCTGAATTACTCAAATACAGCACTGCAGGGCTGGCGGGGCAGGGCGGGGGGTGTAGCTCAGTGGTAAAGCACTTGCCTGGCTTGCATGAAGCCAAGAGTTTTGATGCCTAAAAAAAAACCACAAAAAAGGAGAATATCCCTGAAAGAATATCCCTGAAATACACCCACCAGCCAGCTGAGGAAGCAAGACTCCAAATAATAATATACACAGAACAGGTGCCAGTTACAGCAAGCACCATTCAGGATGGTCTGTTTGGTCACAAAGAGTAAAACAAAATCTAGGTGGTTCAGTTCCTAGGATCTGATGAGATCCTCAGCCACTGCGTTACTGACCTTGGGTCCCTTAAATTCTCCCTGACCAGGGAACTGGATTGGTCTACAGTGGCTCCTGGGTGAGACTGACTGAGCAAGGTGAGGCTGAGCAGCTCCAGTCTTGTGCTGTGATGGGGCTAAGAAGCAGGGGGCAGGCATGTTCTCTGCAAAGAACATATGCCCTGCCCTCTCTCTGGCCTTTGTTGCACGGCTGCTGTTCAGCAGTTTGCTTTTCTGGTGATATGTTTGTTCATGGCCTTGACTGCACTACAATCAAATTCCTCTCCAAACTATGCCTCAGCCACTGAACAAACTAGATTGAAAACCATACCATTCCACAATTCCTAGGCTTAAAAATGTTTGACAAAAGGCACTAAGGATTGTTGTTAGGGTTAGTGTTAGCCACATCACAGCGTACTTTCCTGGGATTTTGTGACAGCTTTTCTCAGCAGATGTCAATGAGCCCTGGAGAGATGGCACAGAGGGATCTGGAAGCACAGCAAAGACTTCTGCAAGCAGTATCCTGTCACTACCAAAATAGTCACTGCCTCCTGCCCTTTAGCTCAGGATGTTCTAAGCTCTCCAACAATACTTAGACTTAAGTATGGACTTATTTCCCAAGTGCCTTAACAAATATTTATCAAGCTATGAGCAAGGCCTAAAGTTTCTCACCAGACTGTGACACTGTGCCATGTGTCCTTGATCTCCTGGCTTGAAAAGATGTCAGTGTTCTGAAAGGTGAGGTTGCAAAAAAGCACACAGCTCACACAATCGCAGGATTTGGAAAATGCCCTCCAGCAGGAAATAGGCAACTTTTCCTTCACTAATCGAGTCTACCTGTCATCCACAGATGACTTTTCAGCTCTTCCCTAATAGCACACGATACCCCTCAGACCAGGCAAAGGAACCTAGCACATGATGAACTGCCTTGTGAATTAATGGACACCATTCCAGGGAACATATTCTGGAGACATTTGAAATGGCCAGAAATATTATCAGCAGAGGTCATTTAGTTGATGAGACGTCTACCACAATGATGCCTGATATTTTTCCTATTACAGTCCACACGAGAGATGAATTTCTCATGGGTCACACACTCTTAACAATCGAGCTGAACCATGTCCATCTTTCTGTCTCTCAGGAAAGTAAATCAGAAGTCAAGTATGTAAAACTGATACGTTTACAAGGACAAACTGGAATATGCTCTAATTTTTCAAATCACAGTCCCAATAGCAGAGAGATTTTATAAGTGCTTACTGTATGCTATGCACCATGCCATGAGCTTTGCATAAATATTCCACTTGAACTAGCAACAACCCTATGTGGTTGGTGCAGATTAGGGAACAAAGGCCTGTCAAGGCTGCTGAGCATTCCAAGGCTAGTATATGTCTCAAACTGGAAGCCAAGTCTCTATATTAGCATTATGATCAAATTTCAAATTTCAACCTTTGGTGACGACTGTTATACATTGCCTATAACAACTCTCACAACTGACTGCAACAACTTGCATATTAGAGAACCTTTTACCACAAAATAGTGCTGATTCTATCAAAGCTAGCTTTTGCCCCCTGGGTCCAGTCTAATTCTCCTATATTTATTTAAGTCACTTTAGATCTTAAAGAGGAATGAGATAATAACTGACTTTCACTGAGTATCCATTATGTTTAACTCACTATGTCAGCTATTTTTCAGAAATTATGTCTAATAATAACAGATATCTAAAGTATTACATATGAAGTTGAAGCAGGACAGGAGTGGAGACCAAGACTGGCCTCATGCATTAGTTTCATTTTTCAGGTTCCAACCAGGAGCCTCAGATTTCTCCTTTCCCTGCCCTTTGCAAGTCTCACATGATGCCTTTCCTCTTCTTTTGTTGGTTTCCTTCTCCATGGGCCTCATCTCAACAGAGACGCCAGCTGAAGGCTTACTAATGGACTAGGAGGAGATGGCTTGGTGTGGGGGTACAGCCCTCTAAGACGTGTAGGAGGAAAGTAGACAAAAGAGTACAAAGACTAGACAGGAGGTTATACTAAAAAAGAGAAACCCTAGTAAGGTAAGTGCTCCAAAGAAAGATACAAAGGCCCAAGTAAGGTCAGCAAAGGAGAAGGGAAAGGGGGAGAGGATGGTGAGTGAGTAGAGAGCAGTGGGGAGTCATTTCTTGCCTTGAGAAAAGAAAAGAGCAGCAGAGGGCTGGCTATATGCCACCACAGAGACTTAGGGAAAAGAGAAAAGAAATCTCTAGAGAACACTAACAATGTTTTTATGAAAAGGAGAGCCACATAGAAAGAAAAAAGATAGCTCTTCCCAGCCAAGCTTTGACATTTGTGTGGGAGTCCTATTGACAGACAACTAGATCACTTCTCTCTGTCATCCTTGCCAATCACTACTACCTCTGGAAGTCATGGCCCAGGGACATGCCTTCAAGGACGAAGAAAAAGTGAGTTTTCTCCATCCCTCAACACTTGAGCAGCCTCCTTAGTGACAAGCCTTATGAGGCACAGGACTTTTCACAGACCAACGAGTGGGGCCAGGAGCAGGTGGACTGTGGGGCAAGCATACCGTTGTGCAGACTTGTAAGAGGAAAGACATTAAGGGTCACGTAAGGATCCATTCATGTTAAAAAAAGAAAGATGCTGATCGGAACAAAAAAATCAAGAGTTTATGCAAGGTTTTCCTAGCCTCAGCAAAATACTTCCAAAGTTTCAACTGAGGAATATATACATTCATGTCTTTCACATTTGGCCCTGATTTTGAACCACCAATATCAATATGGGCTCACGGTGCAACTTATTTGAAGATGATGCTGCCAGAGGTGATTATACTGAATGTGTATGGATTTGGTTGAGAAGACTGGTATGTGTTCATTGGTTTCCTATGTGCACAAAGAACTGATTTCAAACTGTAGCTGTTTGGAAATACGTATAACCAAAATTAAGAGTTTGATATAAAGATAAACAAGCACTTCTTCACCTATAAAAGAGCTGATTTAATCACTTTGATTTTAAATTAACAAGTCAAAAGGTCAATTTGATTAAACACACACATACTCAGTTAATTGATTTGCTGATTGAACTTACTACTTCCATAAAGAAGCACAGTGATGTGATGGCTTAGATATCGGGCAGCCTTAACTTGGGCTTAGGCTCTATTATCTGCCACTTGTAAGAACTTGGATGAACCTCTGAGGACCCAGTATCTACATCCTGGATTTTGATAACAGTCAAATAAGATAATGTAGGTAAAAATAAGTTTTTATAATGGAAAGTTCTCTTCAAAATCCACTTATTACCATTGATAACTGTCACATAACCCCAAAGTCAATTATTCATCAATGCTTGGAAATGCCAATGCTGTATGTGATGCACTAATTAAGAGGTACTGTCCCATGTTCCACAATGTCTATCCTGCTCTTGTTTGAACCATACTTCCTGACAGTTTTTAATAGTGCCCTATATTAAAAATCCAATTCAGCACTGCTGAAGATGATAAGCCCAGCTACTGCTGCTTATAATGAGAGTTAATGGAAACTCTCATTTTTATGAGGTGCATCTGCTGTGGCATCTGTCTGAGACCCATGGAGAGAAGTCAGTGTTAACAAGCAAATAGAGTAATTACTATGTAATTACAATTTAAATTGTGTAGTCACTGATCTGCTCTCAAACTTCATATCTTTTGGAATACTCAATATCAACACCATCTGAGTTCTACCAAAATGGACAAGCATGTTCTTAAAATGCCCCAAATGAGGATTTTAGGTAAATGGCCAAAAAAATTTAAGACTATTATCTATAGAACAGAGGAAGTGGCAAAGAGGGACTAAGTAAGACTGTGAGAAGTTGTTAATAAAGAGAGAAAGAACCAGGAGGGATACTTTAGAGGTATATTACCAAGTGTTTTCTCTGTCATCTAATAAAACCTGTGAAATTGCTAAGTATCTCTATTTGGAGAAAAACAGAAATAAGGAAGAGATCAGAAGTTCAAAATTTCTCCTGTCCCAGGAAAAACCCAACACTAGGAATAGCTATTTGATCTTTGGAAATCTGCATCATATCTAGGCAGCTGAGGAATTAAGGACTAAAGAGACAGTATCTAACAGGTCTTTAAAACCATATAGATCCACAGTGTGCCCCTACCCAGCACAGCAATAAAAAATAAGTTAAATATACATACACATAATTTAAATATATATATATAGATTCACAGTGGTAAAAACTGAGATCAGTATTTTGCTAAAAGTACTTTGGTTACAAACAAATCCATAAAATTCCTCCAAAACCACTTTTAAAAACCCAATGGACAAATAGTTATTAACCACAAATTATATTGACTAATGTACACAAGTCTAGACTGGAGAAATAAGACAGAATATAAATACATAGGCTGCCGCATGGTGCAGTGGAAAGAAGGCTACATTGGATCCTGGATGGTCCGAGTTTAAATGCTGGTTTTCCTGAGTAACTACTGGGTTGAGCCGTATAAAGTTGTGAATACTCAACCATTCTCAATCTGCCTAAAAGGCAATTCCATGTGCCTCCAACAAATGGAATTAGTAAAATTTCTAAATGTTCAGGCCTATACTTTCATCCTTTCTAAAAGGAAAAATTAGAAAAAATAATATCTGACACAAAGGTACACATTAGTAACAGCAGCAGCACGTTTATTACTAGCTATATGATAAACATCACAAACAAATGGCAGAAAAGGGATAGAAACTTCCTGCCGTCAGTCCCCCAGAGAATATACTAAGTGACACCATTACTGTACAGTTGGATGGGGGCAAAGTCAAGAAAATGCAGCAGAAGGTTCACATCTCACTTTTGACCACCATCTAAAATGCATTTCATTAATAATGATAGGACTTTTACTAAAATAAGAGGACTCATTTATTAAGTCATAAGTGTTCACCTAACCATGCAAACAGATGTGTCTAGTTTCTAAATTGAAATTCCATGCTGAACACCCACCTTCTATACACAGCCTATTAAAATTCAGTTCCTTTGCAATTGTGTTAATATCACATAGTTAGATTTCTAGTAGCAAAGCACTTTCTTAACAAATAAGTTCCTCTATAGTCTTCAAAAGGAGTATTTAGGGAAGAACTAGGGGTGCAGCAGTGTAGTTGTTAAATTTACAGGAACACACCTCAAGCCAGTTCATCTGTGGGAATTGGTTCTTTCCTTTTGGGAAGGTGGCAGTTGCAGTGCAGACAGTATCATCAGAGGTGTCAGCAGGGCTTGAAGAGCCAGCATCATTAGTCAGTGTGCTAAGTAGAGACAGGAAGCAAATTCAATGGAGTAGAAAGGTCCCTGTTTTGTGGAGTTGATGGGAAGAAGGCATGTGATTAGTTTCTTAAGGGGCAGAGAGAGGGGTGATGAGTAATTTTGCCTCCCTTCGCTAAACATGCCTGTTTATCAGAAACAAATCAACATTTTTGATCATGCATTATGGAAATGACAGTGGCAGCTTGGCACCTAATGCAGTCTCCTTAACAGAGTTTAGATCCACTCCCACTGCGTTCTATAAAGAGTGAAAACAGACATGTCTTCCTTCCCTCCTTGACTTCTCTGCCCTTGAAATATAGCTTCCAGTAAGCCCACAGTTCGGATTAAGCTAGAAGGCATATGGTAGCATCCCCTGCCTAGGCTTTGAACCTGGACCACACAGGCTAGGAACTTAACAAAAACAGGCACCAATGACTCCTGCATTTCAAGGAGATGCAGTTCCTTAAACAGGATTCAAAAAGACCCTGAAGATGTTCCAGTGATCACTAATCAGATAAAAATTACCACCCAAAGGTAGCTAGATTCTCTTGACTCACTCATTAAAAAGTGACACTGAAATAGGCCTATCTTAATCTGGTGAAAAAAAGCTGAAAGTTACCTTTCTATTTTCACATAAGTTCTATAAAAAGATCATTTTTGACTGTGTCCCAAGAAAAATGGGAAGATATATACTGAAATTATGTGACTAGTTAGTCTACACATGATAAATGACATTTGTAAGCAAACTAGATTCAATCAAATTCCCAAAGGGAATACTGAAAACTCCCATAGTTTTTAAAATCCTCTTGTGCCTAAGGTGCTATTTATCTCTGGGGTAAAGAATTGCCCTAAATCATCTGTTTAGACTACCTCCAACACTGAAATTTGGGCTTCCAGGATGAAAATCAGAATTTTTAACAAAGAAAAGCTCAATGTTGGATTTTTGTGTCAGTGAGGAATTGAACTCTATTGTACAGTGAATTGTTATCTAAAAAGAAAACTTTGCAGGGCAAAAGAGAGTGTTAGTTTCCAACACTCTCTAAGATCAGTCAAGTCAAGTCAATGATGAGCCTGTGAGCCGTAAGGTCTTCATATATATTCTACCAAAGCAATCTTTTTTTGTATCATGAAGGCTTAGTACTTACAGTGGTCTTATCTATATACCCGTCTGTGCCCAGAGTAGAAAATTTAGGCTTTTAGTAGGTAAAATAGATGGCATCCAAAGGGAGTCTAGACTTTCATTTTAGCCAGCAGTGTCTGAATGGTCTCATAGAAGGCATCCTTTGCAAAGCGTAGTGTCAGAAGATGGAGAAAGGTCAGCTTACCTGACTGTCCCAATCAGCCACAGTGTGATCTCTTCTGTCAGTCTCACAATAGAACCAGACAATCATGTGCTAGCTTAGATTCCACAAGTTGTTTACTTAAACCCCAAAGGGTTAATCTTTCTGTAGACTTTCTCCTCATAGTTTGTACTAATGAAGTTTCCAAACTAATTATACTTGTAAACATGTTGAAATCTCTGATGCAATCACAGTACCTAAGGGACAAGGCTGTCATTTTCAGGCAAGCTAAGATCCTGCTTCTACCTACCATCTTGTCATTGTGTTCACTGAGAATGACAACTTGATAAACATGACCATGTGATACTCATACCTCCTTGGAAAGATTTTTTGGAAACACCTTTTTAAAAAGCTGTTCAGGAGTAACCCTCTACACTCAGTGCTGGAGCACTGTGTGGGCAGCCCCAGATGCTCACCTGTCCAACAGGAAGGTCAACATTTCAGGTTCATTGACATCTGACATTTAACCATTGTGAATGGCATTCCTGCCTCAATAGAGACCAGAAAATTTGTGATAGTGCCTTTAGGGCAAGAAAGACAATGGGATTAAATTTCCTATTTGGCAAATTTCTCAGAGACACTGAGATTACCTTCACATTCTCCAATTAGCAAACCTGGCCACAATGGCATTGCCACACTTATCTACACTTAGCTGCTTCTGCAAAAAGTACAAATGAAATGTACTAGCCTTCTAATGAGGACCAGAGGCCATGAAGCCACCTCCTTGCAACAGAGTGAGACGTACACATCAGACTGACACTTAGCCAGCAGTCATTAAGCCACATTCCTAGTTGGGAAAATAAAATGCTCCAAACAAAGATTTGAGAAGTCCAAATGGTTACAGTGAGTACCGCTTTTGAGATTCTGTATTTTCCCAGAGACTATTTCGAGGAGAAAGAAAACTAAGGCTAGCCATAAGGATGGGGAAGCTAATAACTAACATAGTTAAGCAGTGTTCTGTATCATAATGTTTTCTCTTTAAGATAATAATTTTTTTTATGTTACTGAGGTTTGAACTCAGGGCCTCACACTTGCTATACAAGCATTCTATCATTTGAGCCATGTCCCCAACCCTTTTTGCTTTAGTTATTTTTTGGATAGGATTCTCCTATTTTTGTCTGGGCCAACCTAGACTGTGATCCTCCTACCTACACCTCCTGCATAGCTGGGATTACAGACAGTTACCACCATGACCAATTGTTGGTTGAGATGGAGATCTCACTAACTTTTTGCCAAACTGCCCTTGAACTGCAGTCTTTCCTAATCTCTATTTTCCGAGTAGCTGGGATTATAGGTATGGGTCACTGTGCCCAACCAATAATTGTTTTTTCTCTTGGCTTGTTTTCGCTTAAACACCAGAAACTATTAACTTGATTTGGTACAGGATTTTAAATGAATAGACTGTAGTTTGGCATAAATGTTAACAAAGCTGGAAAAAAAAGACAAATTAATTAAAATTTAATATAAGGAGACATATTATTTTAAAAAGTTACTTCATACAGAGAATGATAGGGGCCCATTTTATTACATTTTCTTTAAGACAATAAAAGCCAGTGGTCAAAACAAAAGCATGTGAGGGTTCTTTAGATTCGAGCCTGCATTTAAAATCTCAGAGGGAAGCAGTAACCACAACCTTTTTGTAACCCTCGCTGCTGTCTGGCAAGTAGAAGTTCATTGTGCCTGCCATGACCCCAGCAAAGCCTCCCTGAACCTGTCTACACTGCAATACATGTCACAACATCACGTACTCACTTCTATTCTATACTGAAATAAAACATATTGCTCTCTAGACTTCAATTCCTCAGAGCACAGTAACACCTGCACATAGTAGAGACAATATGACAATAGTATCTGTAATCGCTTAGAAGTTATGTTAAAACATTTAAGTGCATCTATCATTTTCTTTAAATGCTAAAATTAATATTAGTATTTATTAAGGACTAATGTGCACCAAGATGGATAAGAGGGCACACTTTTCCCATCATAAAGCTGAAGAAATTAGGACAGAGCAATGATATTCCTAATGAATGGTAGAGTTTGATTTCTGGTTGTCTAATTATGTGATCTATAGCTTTAACACTTCGCAATGGTGCTTCTTGGTATAAGTACCCTAACAAATGCTTTCCAAAATTATTGACAAGATCTCCAGAAGTAAAAACTGTGTGTACATGCAAATTTTCATAAACATTTGATGCTTAGTGCTAGCCAAGGTATTTCTAGTCCAATTTGACTTTCTTTATAAGAAATATTATTTCAAGATGTATCATAGTTGGGGAAACTAAGGTGGAAGGAAAGCATGATCCGTCCTCATAAACTGACATGCCTAGAGTAGCTCCATTCAGACCAGGAAAACCCAGCACACCAGGCCCCATCAAGCTATGCTTGACCAGATAGCCTGAAGGACTTCTGCGGTAAATCTTCCAGATAGGAAACCTCAGGACTTGGCAGTCAAGGCAAGTCATTATTGGACTTGGCTCATCACAGAATACCAAGATTGCCTATTTCGGCTTCTTAACTGCTGAAGATACTAGGTAGAGTACAAGTAATATGGGCACTCACTCCAGGATAAGCTCTGAGATGAATAACCTGGAAGACTTCAAACAAAAAAAGCAACTGTTTTATGCTGTCTCCCTAAAGACCAGATCTCATACCACTCATGTTCTAACACTGGAAGGTTGACTTAGTGCTGTTTTGTTGACTTGATCCATAAATTGCAGGTTTCAGTTGCTTGTGTTGTTTCTCTGAAATATTAGTGGCCCTGGAATAAGTTGTAGTCATAGATTAATGAGCCAGGTTGGGAAGTTATGACTGTCACTAGCAGCATGAGTATGATTTCAGGGATTCCAGGCAGCAGATCATTTTTGGTGTCTTTGTTCTCTGACACCACAATTGAGACATGTGAAGTTTCTAGGACAGGGCTCTACAGAACCACAAACACTATCATCTGTTCTGGCAGTCACTTCATTGCAGTCTCTGAGAATGCTAATAGGGTGAACTTGGAAAGAGCAGGAAGCCTCTAAGACTAAATATCCAACCATAGAAGAATGATTACATAAATGGAATACAGCAGTCACTGGAAATGAGTGGTGGGAAAGTACACAATAGCATGCATAAGTGTTGATGATGCTTGTTAAATGGGGAGAAAAGCCCATGAAATTGTACAGACAGCATGATCCCATATTTATAAATGAAACTATATAAAATCCAAGTAGACAAAACATCCACATCTACTTGTCAACAGTACTTATATCTGCTGGATAGAATTATGGCTGATTTTTCTTTTCTTTTCCTTTAACTTATTTTTATGCTCTAAATTTTCTGTCTTGTGCATCCATCATTTTTGTAGCATGAAAATGAAAGCTTTCCCAAGAGTAACAAAGACTTAAAATATACTATTAGAGAAAGAGTAAGAACATCGAAAGTAATAAGGCAGCAGAGATGCAAATTTTTTTTTAAAAATCCTCAGATTGGATGATGTTTACCTCATAAAATAGACAAAAGATTATGAGCATCCTTCTGTTCATTAGAACAAAATGCAGTAACAAAAAAGGCGATGATAATCCTTCACAATTCCAAGATGGAAGTCATGGACCACTTAACTGTTCATGTAGGCATAACATCCCAGAGTGTATTCACAAGAAGTTTCAAGTAAAACAAATTCTGTGAGCCACTTTGTAGCTCTGTTCTGAAACCCTCAAAGGTTACACCAAATTAAAGACTTTGCTCAGCCCTGCAGTTTATTAATTCGATAGTCGTTGTTCAAACCAGTGTTTCCACCAATCAGGATCTCACAAGCCAAATTAATAAGGTAGCATTTTTTTTATTTTTTTATTGTTTTATTATTCGTATGTGCATACAAGGCTTGGGTCATTTCTCACCCCTGCCCCCACCCCCTCCCTTACTACCCACTCCGCCCCCTCCCTCTCCCCCCCAACCCCCTCAATACCCAGCAGAAACTATTTTGCCCTTATTTCTAATTTTGTTGTAGAGAGAGTATAAGCAATAATAGGAAGGAACAAGGGTTTTTGCTGGTTGAGATAAGGATAGCTATACAGGGCATTGACTCACATTAATTTCCTGTGTGTGTGTGTTACCTTCTAGGTTAATTCTTTTTGATCTCACCTTTTCTCTAGTTCCTGGTCCCCTTTTCCTATTGGCCTCAGTTGCTTTTAAGGTATGTGCTTTAGTTTCTCTGCATTAAGGGCAACACATGCTAGCTAATTTTTTATGTGTCTTACCTATCCTCACCCCTCCCTTGTGTGCTCTCGCTTTTATCATGTGCTTAAAGTCCAATGCCCTTGTTGTGTTTGCCCTTGATCTAATGTCCACATATGAGGGAGAACATATGATTTTTGGTCTTTTGGGCCAGGCTAACCTCACTCAGAATGATGTTCTCCAATTCCATCCATTTAAGGTAGCACTTTTTAAACCTTCTTTCAGACATCCATGAATATATCACTCCTTCTGGACACTTACTTATATGCTTAGCTCTCTGACCCAAGTAAAAGATAAATAATATTTTTGACTTTTGATGGTTGCACCAGGAGCCATCCCCTAGAGCTCCCTAAGGAACCCAGAAGAATTGACCATTCTCAATTCATCTTCTGGGACTGACATGTGACTGGGGAGCCATGGGTCCATTACTGCAGCTGCTCATCAGGCCTAGAAAACTTTCCAGTTATTACTTATTCTTAACCCCTTCTTATTATCACAAATTTAATTTATTCTCATCCTCTTCAGTCTAGCAGTAAACAGCTTCTGTAAAGAATTTTCAAGCATATGAAAACCAACTTAACAATAACTGGGGATAACTTCCTGGAGAGACAATCTTGGCAGTGCAGTTATGTTGTCTCCAAACTTTTCAATGTAGATATTCTTATCAGTAGTTTGGATGTGACATGAGGTGAAGCATCCTGTTAGGGGATTTTGTAGAAGAACACAGCACAGTAGCTATTGCAAATAATGACTGTGGCTATGGTAACCCAAGGTGAAAAGCACTATTTGCACCAATTTATCTCTCCTTAGAGATGCGATTTACACATTACTGCTGTAGCTGAACAAGATGGATGTAATCATAAATGACCCACTACAATAGAAAGTCAGATAATTTATAAAAATCACTTCAGAAAGACATTCAGGAAAGAATAATTCAAGGATTTGACAGTTGAAAACCTGTGAAAAACTGAAAAACATTCACCTCAGAAAAGTTCAGGTTCTATATCATACTTCCTGTATTTCTCTTGTATGCATGATATGTGTGTGTTTATTGCCTTTATACTAGGAATATTATTGTAAACACAGAAATGTTATATCTTATCTAGAAAATATATTTTAAGCTAGAAGCATTATAATTCCTTAATTGAATCAGAGTTAGGAATTTGCCTTGAATGGCACAGTGAAAAGAGCAATGTATGGGAGAAGATATTAGATACTCAAAATACGAAATATCCCAGCACCTCATGAAACTACTTGCTCTATATTATATCTACTTATCTATAACATCTCAGCAAAGGTCTCTTGCTGATGTAACTATTAGATGACAAATTACTGTTTATGACTATCTGGAAGACATTTACTGGTTATTTATTCATCAACTACAATGTTTTTGCACTGCACTTTTATGCTAAAGCATAGTGATAAAGAAAGACATAATAATGAGAGTGATAAAAAAAATAGCAAGAAAGACAAGAATCTTTGCCCTAATAGAGGTTACAGCTTATCAGAGAAGCTCAGTTAAAATCAATCGAGAAAATTACCCTATTGATTGAGGTATCTTCCCACATGACAAAGGAAACAATCAGCCTAAAATACAATCAGTGGAAAAGTTCTGAGGGCATCTTGAAGATGAAGAAGTGATGAAGGTAGAATGGAGGAAAAATACTCATGAACTATGACTCACTTCACATTCTCAAGTTCAATTATCCTCTACCATAAACCCAAAAGTCCACCACACTGAGCAGCTGTCTATTCTTAAGATACATCAAATAATTTAACCCATTTTTTTCTTGGCAAATGCTTTCATCTTTCCATTTAATCTTTCTCCTCTGCAACCAATTTATTCTCTATTGAGCTTTTTCTCTTCATTTTTAATTTTCAAGATCCAAGTCAAATTTTGTCTCTTCCATGAATCAGCAAATCATTCTCATAAAGACTTAACTATTTCAAGTCAGGCATGATAGTGTACACCTGTAATCTAAGCTACACAAGAGGCAAAAATAGTATCACTGTCAGAGGTCAGCCTTAGGTAAAAATAAGAGACCCTATCTGAAAAACAAGTAAAAAAGATCTGGGAGCATGGCTCAAGTGGTAGAGCACTTGTCTACCAATCACATGAGGCCCTGAGTTCAAACCCCTGTACCACCAAAAATATATTAACTATTTCAGTTGTTGGTAGCATATATAAGTCCTACCTCTAATTATTCCTCATTTCTTCCCACATAGGTTATAGTGGTAGGGAATTTACATTTTAGTTTTCATAGTTAATATAATGTTATAAAATGCAAACAGATGTATAGTGCTCCATTTTTGTACAAAAAAAGAGAACAGACTCACCAATGGGCACATATATGTTGGTATATATGATTATATACTAAAATTAAGACATCATGAAAAAACAAATGAATTTTCAGAAAATTTCAAGAGTACACTTATGGCAGCCTATTTTTAAATAAAGTCAATATGGTTTTCAGTAAATTCAATTTGAGGAAAGGTGTGCAAGAGTTTCCTGAGAGAGATAATCAATTGTCTTCCAGGGCAAGATCATGTGTGCCATGGGACATTCAGCCAAAAGACACGTGTAAAAAACATGAAAAGATAAAATAGAGTTTTCAAATAAAATCCTCAACACAGAGGGTTGCTCCTCACATAGTAAGCTATGTAGCATTTTCCAAGATGAATACAGTAGAAATTTATGTTTTATGACGGCTCGTTCTCTTGAGCAAAGTGACCAGAAATTAATACCAACACATTGCAGTTTAATAGACTTGTGCTCATATCCAAGTTTAATCACTCATGAGCCATGTGAAGCTGGGCCAAGTTGGTTAATTTCTCTAGGTCTTACTTTCCTATTCTGGAAAATGGGAACCACAAATGGCCACCTGCTAGAATTCTTAGTAAGATTATATGAATCTTAAGTTAATTATGTGCTGTAGTATTCTACCCAGCCATGAAAATGGTTACCCTTCTGACTGAAGAGACATAGGGAAAGAATGGCAAGTCCATTTTTCCCTTTAATTTCTGATTGTTTTACATTTGTTTGGTCCCATGTGTTTAAAAAAAAAAGGAAAGAAAAGGACTATTTCCTTTTACAATTGATTTGTTTCCCATTATACATATGCTAATCATTATGCCATATACTAATAGTTATACTAATGTTACAAAATTTTCAAACTGTCAGGTCTGATGAACTTTGAAATTATGTTCCAAAAGAAAGAGAAAGCAAACAACTTAGAATTTCTCAGAAAAATCATCTGTACCATCTGTCCAAGGCATACTGAAGAAATGACCATGAAAGTTCAGTTTTTAAATAAAAATATAGCTTTAGACTTTTATGGAAAGTCATCTCTAATGGCCCAAGTAAAATGTGCTTTGAATGGGACATTTTGGAATATTTGAACAGTTTCAGAAACAGCCTGACATCTCAAATATAAAGAAAAGTAAAACTCACATCTATATAAGGGAGCAAAAAGCACAGAATCGTTTCTACCTTGTGTTGTCAGTAGTAAAACCTGTCCCGTATGCCTGGTTAGTTTGTCCATAGTACAAACTTACTGGTCCAAGAAATTAGATTTGAGCACTTGTGTTCTAAAATATATTTTCTATGGAAAAAAAGTAAAAAGACTTCTATGAAAGAAAGAAAATTTCTTCTCCCTTCAGTATAAATTTACATTTATACCCTAAGGAAGGAGCTGTGGCAGCAATGTGAAAGGATATGAAATCGGATGAATCAAATCCTTCTGACTATGAGAATTTACCCCAGAATATTTTAAGGCCCAGGTGAAAAGTAAAGATGATAGACAAAAATGAAATTGATGCAGTGGGGAAGAGACAATAGTGAAGTAACCAAGGAATGACCATTGAAAAGCAAAGGCCCTAGGAAAGATTTTAAAATTGTAATCTTTTCTCATAGAATCCAAGTTAGAACAATCCAGTGTAGCCTAAAATAGACTCAAAAGCAATGTAAAGTTGACTGTTGCAAAGAGTTCAAGGCACCAGAAGGATGAAAACTGTTAGGCTGGGTCTTTAACCAGAGTTAGAATAAGAATCTTTGGCGAAAAGGAAGTTGTAAATGAAGTGAGGGGTGTTGAGACACAGAAATTTCACGTGCAGAATGCTAGCCAGTGAGGCTGAGCAAATGTTTTGCAGTGGCTTGTGTGGAGCCATGCTGGAGACCGGCAGGGGCAGGACTGTGAAGAAACAACCTCCTTGACAGAGGGTGTATGGCAGCTTCATCTAACTGGCCAGGACATACAAATAAAGAAAATCACATGAATACCCCAGATTTTAGAAACAAAAAAGCTGTTGCTAAAAAATTACCCTGCTAAACAAACTTGTCTGTCATTGTTATGCTTTCATTTGTGTGGAATTTTATAACAATTCATAAATCTGATCCTAATACTGAAAATTGATATGTCCCTTGGTTAATGATCAAATGATGACACTTGGCAATATTACATTCCAGATAGGTTCCATCATAACCTTCACAAGCCTTTGGGAAAAACCTACCAAGTTATATTTTATATTGGCTTTGTCTTAAACTTCTGCAAAAAATCATGGTATACTAATTTCTGGCTATTTTAATATACATTTAATGTTAATTACATCTACCAACATGCTATTCAGCAGGCCAGATCTATAGACTTTTAATATTGTGAAATTATGTTCAAAAAAATTCTGTCCCTTAGTGCTAATAATAAATAGTCACAATGTTTCTTCTAACCTGAGTACCTCCCTGTTTTTTACACAAATGCAAGAGGTATTTATATAGGCTTCATAAAATGAAGCTGAAAGCGTATGAAAACAGTCAACAAGAAGTGCCAAGTTTTATTTTATCCTCTTGAGCGACAGCCAAATAAGAAAACTGCTTTTGCACCAATTAGTCAAGATGCATTGGTTGATCATTCCTCCTGAAACCGTTTATAGGCAATCCTTTCTAGCTTTGTCTTTATTTATCACATTTATATTAATAATAGCAGTGCTTTAAATTCATCTGGCACTAAAGTATTTTCAAATACGCTATCCCATTTGAACCTTACAATGACCCTACAAAGCACAACCAGACATTAGCATTCTCATCTTATAGATCAAGAAACAGGCATAGACTTGCATAGAATTGAAAGGCAAATGCCTAAAAATCCAGAAGTCAGATCCAACTCTTCCACTGCCGGAAGATTAACTGCCTATGAAGTAATTTCCACTGATAGAACTACATAGAACTATTTTTAGCTATTAAATATTCTAACAAATTGATGTCATATAAAGAAGCATTTGAGTCAGAAAACAAAAGAAAATAAAAATCACAAATTCTCTTACATATGTTATCAGTTGCTATATAGTGCTAATCTCATTCTTTTGAAATATGACCTAAAATAATACAATATCTATGTGTTGAGATAAAAAATACCTCCCCAGGCTTCATGCATTTTAGATAGTACATACACTAACATTTTTCTGGCTCCCACAGATAGCCATTTATATCAGACTCCACACACCCCGAATAATGCGCCAAATGAATACTCTTCCAGTATCACATAGCTCATCATTTTTAAATTCTCCCAGCTGCTGTTTATATTAGTTGGATGTCTTTCCTCTCATCCTCTTCCACATTTCTAATAAAAAATACTGGCGTTTCCTTTCCCAGTAGAGAAGCTCCACCCGAGGCCTATCGCACCACCAAGCGTTCAGCTGCCTATGATTAAAGAGTGATTGCTCTGCCCGTCATCTTTAAAACCGTGTCTTCTGTAAGGCAGTCAGGACACAATATCCACCACTGCAAAGGAAGCCAAGCATTTATTTAAAATAATGAGATATCCTCATTTTCATTTTTCCCTGAGAGGATTGCAGCAATGTTAAAAAATTCTCCAAATTTGAGAACTAGGGCAAAACATTGATTTGAAGAAAGCTGTAATCTTCCCTTCTAATTTTAAGTGCACATTCTCCTTTGTGAAATAGAGTGTGGCTTTCAGAATAGCAAGAGCCCTGAGCCCACACAAAGATGTCCTCACCCTGACCACTGCTCTCTTAAGTTAGGCCCATTCTTCTAAATGTGTGGATTTATAAAGACCTTTTCAGGAAATACAAGGTATCTTGAACCAAAAAGAAGAAAGGTTCAAGTCATTTCTTCCAGATTTGGGAGGGAAAATATTTTGACTGCCAAGTCATGAGGAATATTACCTTCTGCTTTAAGCCCTTCCTTGTTGCACATGACGTATTGGGTGAGTTCAATTCTGGGATCTCTTTGAAAAGATTCATAATTAAAATTTAAAAAGGAACAAATTAGCTCTTTGTCTACCAGAGGCAGAGGAGACACAATGTTGACTTCTATAAGCACTCAGGGATTTCAACTTCCATGGGCATGGTTCCTTTCATAGGCAAGGAGGCTTTCTTAAATGAGCAGCTAGGAGAACGAGCTGGCCCTCTGTGACTTGGAGAGGTAATAAGTTAGCAAGCTGGATTGCATAATGGTTTATGAAATTCTTCCTTCAAGGACCATTATCTAGTGTTAATAGTGTTTTATTTCTTCTTCTCCTGTGCTTATTTACAGCATAATTACAAGAGTGAGAAAAAGGGAGGGAGCTGGGCATCAGGATAACCATATGCCAAATTAATGTAGCCAACTAGAAGCCCTGGCCTTTGGGGCTCATTTATCAATTAGTTCTGTTGCAGTCTGAGTTCCTGGATTTCCCCGCAGAACGGAGATACCTTGATTCCACCCTCACAACCTGCTTTGAAGAAACTCATTTGGGGATAGGTAAGACACCTAAAAAACTAGCTAGCATTTGTTGCCCTTAACGCAGAGAAACTAAAGCAGATACCTTAAAGCAACTGAGGCCAATAGGAAAAGGGGACCAGGAACTAGAGAAAAGGTTAGATCAAAAAGAATTAACCTAGAAGGTAATACCCACGCACAGGAAATCAATGTGAGTCAATGCCCTGTATAGCTATCCTTATCTCAACCAGCAAAACCCCTTGTTCCTTCCTATTATTGCTTATACTCTCTCTACAACAAAATTAGAGATAAGGGCAAAATAGTTTCTGCTGGGTATTGAGGGGGGGAGCGGGAGGGGGTGGAGTGGGTGGTAAGGGAGGGGGTGGGGGCAGGGGGGGGAAATGAACCAAGCCTTGTATGCACATATGAATAATAAAAGAAAAATGAAAAAAAAAAAAGAAATTCATTTGGGATCAAAACATTTTTCTGGAAATATCTTTTTTATCCTATTCAGTATCATGATGTACTATACACACTAGCACTTCACCCATTTCAAGAGCATTTTCTAAAGACAAGTCCATCCTTCCTTCCTTTCTTTCTTTTTTCTTTTTCTTTATCTATTTTCCTTTTGCTTTTTCAACTGTATTGTTTTCCTTCATATTTTTAAGTTACTTATATGGGTTTCTATGTTAAAATCACTTTTGCAGTGCCATGCACTCTGTGAATATTCAAAATTGGTTCTGAGTAACAGAAATGCCTATAGTATGAGATGAGACAAGAAAATTTTCCTTATTCCCAGAAACCAAGCCAGTATCTCAGGAACTGTTAGTTTGGGAAATATGCTGCAATCCTGCGTTATCTTTCTCAACTAGTGTGAATTTGTAAAGAAGTCAAAAGAAAAAGGAGGTAACAGGAGCAAAGGACTGCTTAAAATGGTCATATAGGGCTGGTGGAGCGGCTCAAATGGTAGAGCACCAACCTAGCAAGCACAAGGCCCTGAGTTCAAACTCCAGTACTGACCACAAACAAACAAGATCTATGACATATGGTCTGAACGTGCACTGTTTTTTTCTCTAAATCTTAAAACAAATAAAATTTTATGTCTGTTTCACACTGTTCCATTCTTCTTTGAATGCTAATTATAAATTTTTCACTCCTTGAAAGCTGGTTTACCAAAAAATAAGAATTTACTTGGTCATACACAAGCTCAAATCAGGAAAATTAAATGTGAAGGTGGGAAGTCTGTGGAACAAAGTATTTTCTTTTGCTGCCACCAAGGAAGGTTCAGGCTGAATGGTGTCCTACCCAAAAAAGACACTTTGTAGTCTCAACTCCCATACCGTAGGGTGTGACCTTATTTGGAAATAAGGTTTTTACAGAAGTAAGCAAGGTAAAATGAAGTCATTAAAGTAAGCCCGACTCCAGTATGACTGGTATCCTCATAAGAAGGGAAAATTGAGACACAAAAGAAACAGACATGCAGATGAAAGCAGAGATCACAAGGTAAGGGAAACCAAAAAACTGACAACAATCCATCAGAAGTAAGGGAACACACAGAACAGATTCTGCCTCACAGCCCTCAAAGGAATTCCTCCCACCCAAACCTTCTCAGCCTTGTGGCCTTCAGAATTGTGAAGAACATTTGTGTTGTTCAACTATCCAGTTTTCAGTGCTGTGCTACAGTAGACCCAGCAAAGTAACAGTGTTAGCATATGTCTCTAGAAGCTAGAGACATCTACAAGAGCAGGTGGGATGCAGCAGGGCAACACAAAGCCAAGAAGATCCAAGAGACCAGGAAGGGAGCAGAGGTTAAAGCTAGAAGGATACTCCCAATAAAGCATTAACCACAAGGAGCCAAGAACAGGAGAGAAAAGCTTAGTAAAACATTTAGACTGAAGCAGAGACAGCAAGGCTTTCTATTCTCAGCTCTGCTGTCACTTCCTCTGCGAGTGACCAAGTTATCAGCAGCTCCTCTCCCAATCCCACCTTTGTTCAGTTGTTTTATTTGCTTTGTAGCACTTATTATCTGAGACTATCTTGCATCTGTGTAGCATGTTATCATTTATTTTCTGTCTCCCTCTCCTAGAAAATAAGTTCCCACGTGTCTTCCCTGCCCAATACTTGCCTCCTAGTAGGTGTTCAGTGCATCACAGATGAATAAATGAAGTACACTTGAATATGCAAGGGAAATCAGAACCTAAAGACATTCCTTCAGACATCAGAGGGTGGCAGCAGACTATTTGGTGAGGTTCCTGCAACCATGTCTACATGTGAAGAAAGCTGGAATGACTGCCAGGCCAACTCAGTAGGACAGCCAACACACAGGAAATAGGTATTGCCTTGTACCTGCCTGTGTTAGTCAGGGCTCTCCTATAAATAGCTATCTAGATAGAGATTTCCCATGTGGGATTGCCTCATGAGATTATGAAGGCTATCTGCTGTCTGCAAGCTGGACACTCAGAAAAGCTGGTGATATGGTTCCAGTCCAAACCTACAGGCTTAAGAACCAAAGGAATCAATGTTGCAAATCCCAATCTGAGTTCAGAGGTATTGATGTCAAAGGGCAGAAGATGAATGTCTCAGCTCAAGCAGAGAAAGCAAATTTGCTCTTACTCCACTTTTTATTCTTTTCAGCCTCTCAACAGATTGGATGGTACCCTCCTGCCTCAGTGAAGGAGCCCTTTCTTACTCATTCTAACAATTCCAATGCTAGTGTATTCCAGATGCACTCTCACAGACACACATAGAAGCAATGTTTTACCAGCTGTCTGGGCATCCCTTAGCCCAGTCAAGTTGAACATAAAATTAATCATCAACTGCCTGCCCCATGATAGATGGGATGCTGAACTGCACTGTGTTCTCTAGAGATACTACCCACCTGCTCTTAGGCCTTACTTTGAGCTGGACAAAAGAAGACCCTTCTCAAGTTTTGGGTTTAAAAAAATTATTCAAAACAACAGACTATCCACCATGCAGTTTCTAAGAGAAACATATGCTTCTGAAATTGAAAATTCTGCCCCATTAACTTCCTGAAAGGTGAAGGTGAATATTTACTGGAGAGTTCTGTGATTGAGCTAATCAGAGATACAGTAAGGTCCCTGGGGGGAAAATCTTTCAAGTGTTCCAGTTGAATATTCTCATTTGGAGGGATTTGTATTTAATGGATGACAAGTTAATGTGTCATCAGTGTCTTGCTGTTGTGGTAAAGCTGCTAAAAGGAATGACAAATGCTATATGTGCAACTCTCTATTTCACTGATACATTAACTTGCCTGTTAAACAGGATTTTTAAAAAATCTTGTAAAACTCAAAGAACCCACCAGAGGATTCTGCTTTGTGTCACTCAGTGCCTTCCAGAAATTCTCAGCTGAATTTTTTTGGTTTTTTATTTTTGTTTTGTTTAGTTTTTTTTTCAGTGGGTCCTTGGCTTTGGGTTTTTCAGGAAGCAAAGAGATTTCTTTATCAGGAAAATCTATGTTGTGTACTCACTAACCTGAATGAACAAACCAAAACACTAATGGCAATCCTATTTATTTAGAATAATTGATCAATCAGGCCAGATGGGGTGGTACATATCTATAATCCCAGCTAATCAGGAAGTAGGATTGTAAATTTGAAGCCAGCCTGGGCAAAATGCTGGGTACATGGCTCAGTGGTAGTGCTTGCTGAGCAAGCCTAAGGCCCTGGGTTCAATCCCCCACCAAAAAAAATTTAAAAAGATTACTGTATGTGCTCAGAATCCGAGACCATGAGCTGATGAGCTATCAATACCCCATTCTCCTTGTTAGATCCTAATGCCATCTGCCTATACAGAACCCTTTCCCCAGAAACTCAAGTGATCTGGCAATGGTTATGAAGACCTTTAATGTATGTTGCAGAGGAAGCAGAAGTTGTCTTGCACTTATTTTATCTTTAAAGCTACTGAGACACAGAAAATCTCCATCACAAACTAGGATTACTCAAAAAGTAAACCAGAGCAGGTTGGCCATTAACCACAGCTTCCTCCAACACACATGAAATTAATCTTTGGAGCTGAGTGCATCATATGACTCTTTCTTTCCTTAGGTACATTACTACTTCCTGCCCAGAAGCATGGTTTTGTATTTGTTTGGCCACCTGCAAAATCTGTTTTGTTGTAAGAAAAAGGCCATTTTTAACACCCTGGCTTTGAGTCCATATTATCTTTGGCCACTTTTTAGATTCTGCACTGGTTCCTTTTCATATTTCAGATTCTCTGTTTGTTTGTTGTTTGTTTGTTTTCAGACAGAGGGTTTAGTAAATACTAACTTGCCTAGGATTGACTGAAATAATACTAGGCTTGTATTTGTTCTCACATCTAAAGAGAAAAGGAAAAGAAGGTCAGTAGAATTACGAATTCTTTCAATGTCTTTGTGCTTTAGGACTCCAGAGAAAGGGACCTGCAAAGTGTTTCAAAATTTCTTCAGCTGTTGCAGGTTTCCCACCCTACACCCAGCAGTTTCAAGCTCTAGTGTGCTTTTTGGAAATCATTTTTTGATGAGTAGAAATCCCTACAGAACTGGCATAGTGCAGTGTCTAGCAAACCAGCATGAACTAGAAAAAACTCCAACCAATGGAGATACATTTAAGAAAAGCATACTGGGAGAAGAGCAGCCACACGTTCCCAACTTGAACTGAGATGGCTTTTCCATCCAGGATGATACTTATTGTCCCAACATGCCTTATGTAGTTTGGGAATGACCATTTACCTGGTCACACTTACAGGTGTGTAACTTTTGTGTGTGTGTGTGTGTGTGTGTGTGGTATTGGGGTTTGAACTCATGGCCTTGGGCTGCTAACCAGCATTTTGTCACTTGGGCTACATCCCAGCCCCTTTTTCTTTTGTAATTTTTTCAATAGGATTTCTCCTTTATGCCTAAGCCAGCCTGGAGTATGATCCTCTTATTTACATTTCCCACATAGCTGGGATAACAGAGCATACTACAATGCTTAGCTTTTTTGCTGAGACATGGTCGCATGAACGTTTACTAGGGGAGGCCTCAAACTGCAATCCTCCAATCTCCTACTCCAACGTAGCTAGAATGACAGACATAAGCCACCATGGCCAATCTTAATCTTTTGTTTTTAGCATTTCCTTTTTTAAATTATTGTTCTGGGGGCACAATGTAACATTTACAAAAGTTCTTATAATGTATCAGTATTGAATTCACCCCCTCCACCATTCTCCTTTACAAAAGGTCTCACTTTTCCATTTATATACATGTATAGGTAGTATTTCCACCATAGTCACCATCCTACACCCTTTTTTCAAATCCTCCCCCTCCCATTGTCACCCAACCCCCAAGATAGGCCCTATTTTGCTTTCTTGTTATTCATTTTTGTAAGAAAAAGTTACATTTTTTTGTTTATGATAGCTACATTAAACAAGCTATTTAATATATCTGAGTTCCCATTCTCTCATCTGTAAAGTGGAGAAAACTATACCACTTTTGAAAGACTGTGAGGCATGAAACACTATAAAATAGAACAGAATAGCACAGAATACAGTGCATAGCACATAAGAGCTAACTGGAATAATGGTAAGAAGTATATGTATTAGCTGTCCAGAGAAGTTGTTTGTTTTTCTGTGGAAAAATGTTTATTAATCCATAAATTTTACTCATGTTCTTATTAGTTTCTCTTGTATTTCTTACTTTTTAGCTCTTTCCAAACCTCCCAGGTACCTATATTTATGCAGTCCTTTCCTCCAGAAAATCCCTGAGAAAATGATCAGATAAAACAAATTCTCACTTACTCTCTAGGAGCTACAACTAGAGGAGTCAGAAAACCTGAATATAGAAGAATGAATTGCAATTGAAATCAGCAGACAGGATTTGGGGGAAGGTGAAATAACCCCCTAAACCCTTTAAGTTGCACAAACGATAACCAGCTATAAGTCCAGACTCATTTCTGGACACTACTTACCTGGGACCCCCCCCCCGACTTATCTCTCAGGACTCCCTCTCCTCTGCAACACCACTTTCTCTTCGTCTACTCAATCATTTTCAGTCCTGACACACACCATCCACTCTCTTTTTATGCCTTTGCATATGCTGCTCCCTTTGCCTAGAATGTCCAACCTCCCTCCAGATAATTCCCAGTTGTACTTGAAGATTCAGCTTAACTCACCTTTTCTGATCTTTCCATGTTGTTCCTCCCAGGGTTTCCTCACTGTTGAACTCTTAGATGTAGTGGGAGACTGGAACCCACACTGCAGCCTGTGCGAGTTCACCAAATATTGGAGTAATTAGGTGATTGATGGATAACTGAATTCACAAAAAATGAATAAATTTTGAACAAAGACAGCTATAAAAGTGGAGAGTAATAACTTGACTCTGTAAGGACAGGAAAGGGACAATAAAAAGAAAATCAAAATATAAAGAAAACATCATCCATTCGTAGCCTGATTAATGCTCCCTGAAAATGGCCTGGCTGGAGAGTGTGGCTCACAATGTGAGAGGGGACAAGAGCATGATATCTTTATCATGATAGGATGATAAAGCTAGAGTTACAACAATCGAATACATAAGCTCAGGTAAGTTATTGTTGGTCTCATTTGGACCGTATATTCACAGCTAGCTCTTAGCTTAGACAAGGGTATGCGTCGTGTCTCTGCTGTTGCCCCTCATGTCTTTTCATTTCAGAATGCTATAGTGCTTAGGAGCATGATTTTTCACCTATAATCCCAGTTAAATTCCTTCAACACAGTCTGCACACTGAAGCACATAGTTTTCTTTGAAGCAGACTTTGTTGAAATTGCTATTACCTCTGCCTTCCAGGACTACTATATTCTGCTCTAACTAGGAAGGAAGAAACAATATTTACATGAATGGACTTTGTAACCTGGCATATATTTCTAACTGGGATAAAGTTTTAAAGTTCCAGAAAGCATTAGAAGTTATAGAAAGGATTAGTGTTCCAAAGGACAACTTGTTAGTCTGAACACCAATTTAAATCTTTTTCATGTCTTCATTGAATGTGAGCTCCCCGAGCTGAATTCTCCCTCTCATTCTACTCTCATTACTAAATAAAAAGAATTAAAAGGGGTCAGTATTTTAATCAAGCAAACATATGGGTGAATTATTGAAAACCACAAAAATCTGCATTGTTCAGACCAACTCCAAGACAAATGCAACCAAATGTCTGAAAGGACACTTGGGTAATGGCTTCCATGCATTAGGGGTAAGAATATTTTTGACATGAAGCCTTATAGGAAGTAGAATTATGAGCTAAGAGTTGGGAGAGAAGGAAAAAGTAATGAACAGGAGGGAATTCCTTCTAAGTCTTAGTCAAGAGGGACAAAGTATTATTTTTTATATATTTACTTTATTTATTTAATTTTTATTATTGTGCTGGGGATACACTGTGACACTTGCAAAAGTTCTTACAATATATCATAGTTGAATTCAGTGCCCCCCCCCATCATTCTCTTTTATTCCTCCTCTCCCCATCCCTGGAGTAGTTTCAACAGGTCTCATTTTTCCATTTTCATACATGATACGTAATATTTTCTCCATATTCACCCTCCTACAGCCTTCTCATATATCCTTCCCCTCCCACTGGAACAAGCCCCCCAGAGGACTTGTTTTGGCTTCTTGTTCTCTGCTTTTGAGGAAAATAATGACATTTTTGTTTGTTTAAGACTGCTATACAAGGTGTTTCATTGTGACATTTTCATGTTTATATGAATTATAACCCAAATTGGTTCATCCCCTCTATTTGTCTCCTTTCTACCTTTGTCCCGTTTTAATGTTGATTTCAACAGGTTTAAAAATTCTATATTCATAGGAAGTACATCAACCATGTTCACTTTCCTAACTTCTTTCTTTTACCTTTCCTCTCTTATATGTGACCTCCCCTTAGTGTGACCTGTTTTTCATAATATTGTTTGTATTTGTATTGGGTCTATATTCACAGATGAGAGAAAACATGCAGCCTTTGGCTTTCTGAACCTGAATAACTTCATTTAAGATGATGTTTTCCAGTTCCACCCATTTACCTGCAAATGGCAAAGATTTCATTCTTCTTTATAACCAAATAAAATTACGTTGTATATAAATACCACATTTTCTTAATCCATTCATCAGTAGTGGGGCATCTTGGCTGTTTCCATAGCTTAGCTATTGTGAATAGTGCTGCAATAAACATGGGTGTGCAGTTGCCTTTATTGTAACATGACTTACACTCCTTTGGGTATTTCCCTAGGAGTAGTATTGCTGGATCATACGGCAGTTCTATTTTTAGATTTTTGAGGAATCTCCATACTTTTTCCCATAGTGATTATACTAATGTACAATCCCACCAACAGCGTATGAGGGTTCCTTTTCCCCACATCCTCACCAACAGGTGCTGTTTGTGTTCTTGACGATAGCCATTGTAACAGAAGTGAGGTAGAGTTTGCACGTGATTTTAATTTGCATTTTTTTTTATGGCCGGGGATGTTGAGCATTTTTTCATGTGTTTTGTGGCCATTTGGACTTCTTTAAAAAAGCTCTGTTCAGTTCATTTGCCCATTTCTTCATTGGGTCATTGATCTTTGGGGGAGTTTAGTTTTTCGAACTCCCTGTATATTCTGGTTATTAATCAAGAGGGGCACAGTATTAGCATAGGTTTCCCAGTGGTGATCAATACATTTTCAAATATAGCATTAAAGAAAGCATAGAAATGTTGAGAATTGATTCCTTCAGAATCAATTAAAAAAAAAAAAACACCTCAGACATAAAAAAATGGAAAAGAGAGCCAAAGTCATGTGTGAGCCTTTCTTGTTGGGAAGATTATTTAGAGCCACAAAGTACTTGACAACAAAGAAGACTTCTTGTGAAGGAGATACTTGTTTAAAATAATTAATAATATTAAATTTACTTGCTATTTATGTAGAGCTTATTTTCAATACATTTGTTTGCTGGGTATAAATATAAATAAATTTCTGTCAAAGGGAAACAAAAAGGTAGGGTTATATCAGAAAGTTTTCAGAACTTATAAAAATAAATGACAGTATTTGTTTTAGCCATTGTGGGTAAGCTTTATACCCCTATTATGTTTATTCAAGGATGTAAAAGTGGCTAAGTAAATGTGAACAAAATGTACTTTGTTGGTTTTGCAGAGTTATGAGGAAGATTTATGAGACATGGGACCTTGCGTCAGGTTTGGAAGAAAGTAGAGTGAATGCAGAGGCGCCAGTCTACCCTAACGCGCATGGACAATCTCCAACTCACTCTTCTCAATCAGACTTTCAGATTTGCGAGTAATATGCTGCCTTTGCAAGATGAAAAGAAACTAGTGCCAAAGAGGTGTATTCTTCAATATTTGGAGTAGAGGACTCTTGAGACAATGGCGTCAAAGGTCTCCTGCTTGTATGTTTTGACGGTCGTGTGCTGGGCCAGCGCGCTCTGGTATCTGAGCATAACTCGCCCCACTTCTTCTTACACTGGTTCCAAGCCATTCAGCCACCTTACAGTCGCCAGGAAAAACTTCACCTTCGGCAACATAAGAACTCGACCTATAAACCCACATTCTTTTGAATTTCTTATAAATGAACCCAACAAATGTGAGAAAAACATTCCTTTCCTTGTTATCCTCATCAGCACCACCCACAAAGAATTTGATGCCCGCCAGGCAATTCGGGAGACATGGGGGGATGAGAACAACTTTAAAGGGATCAAGATAGCCACACTCTTTCTCCTGGGCAAGAATGCAGATCCTGTTCTAAACCAGATGGTGGAGCAAGAGAGCCAGATCTTCCATGACATTATCGTGGAAGACTTCATTGACTCCTACCACAACCTCACCCTCAAAACGCTAATGGGGATGAGGTGGGTGGCCTCTTTCTGTTCTAAAGCCAAGTACATCATGAAAACAGACAGTGACATTTTTGTAAACATGGACAACCTCATCTATAAACTTCTGAAACCTTCCACCAAGCCAAGAAGAAGGTACTTCACTGGCTATGTCATCAACGGAGGGCCAATCCGGGATGTTCGCAGTAAGTGGTATATGCCCAGGGATTTGTACCCGGACAGCAACTATCCACCGTTCTGTTCAGGGACTGGCTATATCTTTTCAGCTGATGTGGCTGAACTCATTTACAAGACCTCGCTCCATACCAGGCTGCTTCACCTGGAGGATGTGTATGTGGGGCTGTGTCTTCGAAAGCTGGGCATCCATCCTTTCCAGAACAGTGGCTTCAATCACTGGAAAATGGCCTACAGTTTGTGTAGGTATCGGCGTGTTATCACTGTGCATCAGATCTCTCCAGAAGAGATGCATAGAATCTGGAATGACATGTCAAGCAAGAAACATCTCAGATGTTAGGATTTTTACCAATGTAAATATGTTTCTTTTTCTTTTTTAAGAAATGGGGCCTAAGGTGTTGGTATTTTACAGATATCAACAGGGGAAATGAACCCATGAAGGGGTTTTGTAAAGTTTTTGCTTCCCACTCCTAGTTCCTTTCTTTGATTACCAATTTACAAATGTTAGGCTTTGGTTTTAGAAACGGTAAGTGAGCTAGAAGGACCAGATTTCATTCTCAGGTCCTCAGATATTGTTATTTATCTCAAAAAGTGACTTCTGAACAGCTCCTAGGACTTATGCACTGTGCATCTGAGAAGAAAATCTGGTTTGGGAAATGGAAATCACAGTACTGTCTTCATATCATCTCTGCAAAAATAAATAAGAAAAAAAACTCCTTTTTTGAAAACTCAGAAATGATGCACAGTCAGGAAGACACCTGTTATTAATATTGTGTGTGATTGTTACATTGAATTTTTACATATATTGCCATATAATGTATACAGTGTTTGTGTACTGACCTTGGTACTGGCAGGGAGACTATAGTGAAATAGATGGGATTTAAACTTCAGAATCAAATATTCTGTTTGTTTGGAAAACAACTCTGCTTGCTTGTCCAAGAATTAAACCTGGTCAGCAGGTGGAATGTATATAAAATGCTACTTAAACAAAATAATTTTCTTTTGCTCTTTCAGAACAAATATTACATGGTGCCTCCAAGGAGACTTTGCCAAATGTAATAATCTCACCTGCCTCCTTCCATTTAATGACACTAAGTCCATTACA
This sequence comes from Castor canadensis, assembly GCF_047511655.1. Classification (NCBI taxonomy): domain Eukaryota; kingdom Metazoa; phylum Chordata; class Mammalia; order Rodentia; family Castoridae; genus Castor; species Castor canadensis. The sequence continues at coordinate 121,812,384 of NC_133389.1, forward strand.
GTTTCTCAGTCAGGCAGGTACATGTCTTCATGTATAGAAAAACAAGACAGTAGGAGGCCGTAGAACAAGAAACCACATTGAGAAAATACAAATTTAGGTATACATTATAATTAACATAAGCTTAGCAGTAGTGTAAGATGCCCTCCCCACACACTTGCAAAGCATGTGAGAAAGTTTTTGAGTAGCAGTATTATTGAAAGACTTGGCCTTAGTGCTGGCAGATACAATACTCTAGCATCTGAAAAAGCATACAAGTACCTTTAGCAGCAAAGTTGTTATGAGGTGTTCTCAGGACTCTGTTACTAAGTAATGAGAAGGAAGGATGGAGAAGCCCGATTTCAGACCCTATTGATAGTACCAAACTTATTGGACCATGGGAACAGGCCTCTCAGCTTCCATGTACTTCAATATGCTCACTTGTAAAATGGATGTAAAAAAGGAAAAAAAAAAAACTATCCCACAGGTACTGTGAGAGCAAATCACATTTGAGATCCTTAAATGGTGCTATGTCATGTGATGTATCATGCATTATTTATACTAAATGCTAAAATTATTAAAATAATGATAATGGTGGTCTTCAGTAGTAGTAGCATCATCATCTTCATACGAAAACCTACCAAAATAAAGATCAACTATGAACTGTCAGTCTACCTGTTTCTTCCCCAACTTTGACTTTTCCTTGACTATAAGTTAATTGTTGGGGAAGCTTTGATTTCTCTTCCATTTCTTCTGGTTTCAATGAATGAGTTAGCACTTCAGTGTGTTGTTGCATTGGTAGCCTAAGGTGTTGAAAGTGAAGGCAGTTGCCTTGCTTTTAGGAGGAACCTCTGGTAGGGGTATGTTACAGTGAGTGAAGCACATGCTTTGCAAAATGGGAAACATTTCACCTAAATTCTCTTCGAGAATTTTGAGGATGGGTGGAGCTAGTTGTTCTATCAGAAGAACAACAGGTACACAGCAAATCCTATACATTGCACATCTACCATTCCTCAGGAAAAGTCATTCTCATTCAAAGAAAGTCCCACTGCTGAAAGAGGGAACCTTTTTATTCATTTGTTTCTTAACCTGACCTCTGGAAGCCCCTGTAGAAGTTAATAGCAAACAAGGAGACAAAATGACTAAATAGACATCATAGCCTATTTCTAGAAAACACTGGATATCTCATTTCAAGCCCCAAAGTAGCCAATATGAGATAGTACTTCTTGTCCCTTTAGTATATCTTTGTCTTATTATGGCCAGCAGAACTGATGATTTTGATTACAGAACAGGTTAGGTGACCTAGGGATGGATAGAGCAGCACATAGTGAGCCACCCTCCACTGCTGTGAGCGCCAATCACTGGGAAATTCTCACGACTTCATGCTTCATTTCCCTCTCAGTCATAGGACTGAGTCAAGTCTCTGTCTCATATTATTGCCTTGCATCTACTCCATGCTCAGTCAAGCCACCTTCAGTGTCAAGGAATTGCACATTATAAACACCATAAATGTATATCTATGAATTGTTTTGTATGTGTTTGTGTATAGGGTATGATAGAACCCTAATCTTGAAAAGGAGCAACACTCAGAAAATCATATGTCTTAAAGAACTATTTCCTAACTTTTTTATGCTAGGTAGTGCCCATGTGACAAATATGTAAATAATCAAAGATCACATGTATATATTTTAAAGACTTTTTTTTTCTTCTCCCCGACTGTATGTAAAGCTAGCATCTACTTGTTATGTAACATTTTCTTCTGCATGGAGCTTGGTGAAGCAAGACCATTTGTTCAGTATTTCAATAGCCTTAAGCATGTTTACCTTTGTTTTTTGAATGTTCAAAAAATGTTTAAGTGACCAAGGAAAAGTGCTAATTTTCTACTTTTGTTAACACTATGACATGACACTGGCCAAACCATTGTAATTATTTGTTAAGTCATTCTTATTTCCCCCATTTAAAATAATGTTTCATAATAATGGCAGTATTCTAGATTGGGGGTGTAACTCAGTGGTAGAGCGCTTGCCTAGCATGAAGAGTACAGAATTAAATCTCAGCTCTGCAAAACGAATAAATAAATAAGGGCAGCATTCTACTAGAAGTCATTTGGACAATTTTTACAAAAACTCTCTGATTGCCCATTCTCCCCATCTATTTGCTCCATGCACTAGATAGCAATGGGTATCAGTAATCAGTGTCTATATTCTGAAACTTTCTTTTTAAAATTTATTTTCTGGATAAAAAGTTTTACCTTTGGTGGCTTGTTTGTGTAGCTTTTTGTTCTCTTATTTTGGAGTAGTTTCAATACATAATAATGTACTTTTAAACAACCAGAATCAAAACATGAAGATCATTTTCAATTTGGACTAAATCCAGAAGAACAAAATCCTCTGTGTGGTAAGATTTGGGGGAAACAAACTCTACCAACAAGACAAAGAAGGAGTTTTTCAACCAAATTTCTCCTACCAAGAGATAATGGAATACTTATGTACAGTGTCTGGGACTTATTTTCTACCTTTCCTTATATATGGCTTCAACAGGGGAATTGATTATGTCATTTCTTCTATAAAGGTGAAGATAGTTTTTATAAGCAGCAAAGTAACTTGTGAATGAAAGAAGTAATTTACTAGAAATGCTTGTTGGTGGTAATTGACATTTAGGTGTCTCATTATATATGAATGATTGTATTTATGTATTTATTGTTCAAAATTGTACATAGAGTTTTGCCAAAAGTAATTGTCTGTAAAAGTGCACTCTCTGGGTTTGTAGTACTACTTAGGGTTACATGGGTTGCCAATCAAGCTGCTAATCAAAATACTATTTTTTTGTATTAATGTTGTAAAACTAAAAATGACAGATGCTGAAGATGTCTTTACACTCAGTTTCTTCACCTTCCTCTTGAAATGTAAACTCGATTGAAAGCAAGATGCTAATGTACAGACCCATCTGTCCAGAGGAAGATTATGGTTCCATAAAGCTGATTTTTTAAAACCACTGGGACAAATAAACAGAAGGAGAACATATCCCATTTTGCTGCTTTTTTTGAATGAATCTCTTTGGGGAGATGTGATTATTAAAATAAGTTGATACTCACCATTTACCAAAATCTCTATAGATTCAATGTAGATAGTGGTTCAAACCATTCAGAATTCATCCACAAGAGCCCAACTTGGAGACTCTGGTCCAACAAGTAAACAAACCATGACCGTTCCTGGGCTTAGGAAGCAGGTTTTCACTTGTCCCTATTGGCCTCAGAGTTAGCCTCTGTGTTAAATCATATGGGTTGAACCCACCAACAAATTCCAGTGGAGAGGGGCATTATTGTTGATACTGTGCTTGGCAAGTTAGGTTAAATCAAAAAAAAAACTGTCATCTTTATGTTTCACCCACCTTTGGAATATTGCATACAACTTTGAAAGCTTAATAGGACTAGAAAATATCTATTCAGATGTTCTTTAGCATAAACAAGTAGATGTTGATTGCTGATGCCTAACTGTAAGCAAGAGACTAAGAACTATTTAAAAAACAAAAGTTTTTTTTAATTATCAATCTTAATTTAGCAAACAAGTCTTCATTTTTAACAGAAATATAGCATTGGATTTATTGCCCCATATTTTTAAGTTCACAAAGGTAAAGTCTTATCAGGTGAGTTGAAATATGTGAGTAAACAATGAAAACATAAAATATGCAGATTTGTATTCCATGGAACATTTTAAAAGGACCAACATCATGAACTGTGTTCTGAAAGTGTGGTCTCCTGCCCAGGATCATCATATCCATCTGGGAACTTGTTAGAAATGTAAATTCCTGGGCCCCACCAGAAACTACTCATGCATGCTGAAGCTGAGGACACTGATCTAGAACAGGGACTACTGAACTATAATGTGTGAGCTGCAGGCAGCCTGTTACCCACCAGCTAAGGACAGCTTCACAAATGAACAAATATTTGCATTATAGACCTAACAGTGAACCCCAACAAAGCAAAATGTTATTCCAATAATAAGAAGCCTATTTATCTGTTAGTAGATGTATATTGTAAAGAAACTGCTCAATTATTATTGCACCATCTTGAATTCCATCAATCTGATGGAATGTTGTTTTCTCTCTTGTTATTAAAGTTTTTTCGCATATCTACAGTTTTGCCTCTTGGACTGCAAATCTTAAAATATTTATTATCTGGCCCTTGTAGGAAAAGTTTGCCAAAGTCTGACCCAGAGAAATAAGAAAACACTGAAGAAGGTTTACATACAAAATTTCTCCAGTTATGAACAAGGAATCATATCAGTAAAGCTGTCAGAATTGCATCCATGCTGCTAGGGAAATGACAATAGTCATAATAATGAATTATGTAAAAAAAAAAAAACCAACAGCTGTATAGAGTTTTAAAATATTTCCTTTTCTCTCAGAGCGATTTTTAAAAATTATAAAAGCTTGATTCTAATTGTAACAATTATCCACAGTTTAATTAATATATTGCTTAAAGATGTGTGGGTATCAGACCTAAGAGGGTGGGTTTCATATAGCTTGATTATCATAATTACATGTGTTCTATTTTCTCATTTACTTAATTGATTGTCATAGATTTCCAGATGAATTCACACCAGTGGAAGAAAATTGAATACATTTCTAAGAGAGAGAAAAAATAACAGAAACAGAGCATTTAGAAGAGCAGTATGCCCCAGAATATAATCTGTGTAAGCATGAAAAATTGCTCCTGATAATATTTCCTTACCTCTTTGCTGTTTAAAATGGGCATTTTTGTGAAATGAAAAAGAAATGAATGAAAAAATATTATTGATGCAACCACATCTATAAAAACACTGGCTTCACTGTCTCTTCAGCCAGAGTCACCCAGTGCTCAAGAAAAATTTTCCATTTAGTTTTCCTTATTGAATCTATTAGTTTGGTACATTATGTTGACTATTTGTTATGCCTCTTGCAATGACCTCAGTCCTCACCTGGAGGAAACATGGCATAAGAGGTGATTTATTCTCTCTCTAAGGTTTATTCCAGAGCATTTACTCAGCAGTGGCTGCCTGACATGGCAGGCTGGGCAGAGTTACATGTGTGGGGGCTGTGATGAAGACTGTTTTTGTTTTTGTTTTTGTTTTTTAGCAGAGGCAAGAATGAGCTCAGCAAGCATGAGGTGAGGGAAAAAACCACTACAAGAATTTCTCCCATTCACAAAGCCTTAAATTTTCAGTGCCCATTCCTCTGTGGTATTGTTGTTTAATCCTGGCAACAGCCTTATGAATTAGATCCTACTATCTCAAATTCACAGGTTAGGAAACCAGCAACAGAGAATTTTATAATTTACACTGTGAATTCAAGCCCTGGCAAGAGGCCATGTTGGTTGCCTCTCAAAAACAAGAAGTAAACTGTATCCCCACCAGACCTCGTCAGCACGCAGTTCCTGTGGAACTCGGTGGGGATATTTTCATTTGTTTTTTGGACTGAAAATTTTATCCCTTTTAAAAATTTGAGCTATAATTTATATGGTTTAAAGTTCACTCTTTTAAAGTGGACAGTTCTATGAGGTTTCACAAGTGCATGCATTTGGGTAACCACCACCATAATCAATATAGAACAGTTTAATCACTCCCTAAAATTTTCTCATGGCTTTGTAATCAGCCCCTCCCCTAGCTTCTAGCAATCACTGGTCCCTTTCCAAACTTCTATTTTACATGACATTTGCATGTTATTTACTAGTCCTTGTATATAATGTTTAGCATATAGAAAAAATTCTTTGGATAACCCAACTCGGTACCAGAAAAAAACTGAAAAGAGTTAAACAACTTACAAGTACAGTTGAAAGATTTAGGGATTTTAATATAAGCTACCATTGATTCAAGAATATCCAAGTTTAGCGAATATTAATAAGAAGGTCAAGTCAGAAATCTATAACCCCACTCACTCAGGTCAGCCCAGCTCACTAAGAAATTCCATAGAGCCCCTCTCTCCTTCAGATCTCCCACACACATTTTGGTAGGTAGAATGATCTGTGAATCCAAGTATACATTTTTCCCTCATGGAAACAGAGGAGCCTACAGTCATTCATCACTAACCAGATCATTAAAGGGACACACCCTCTCTGCACTCAGAATTTGTCTCCACACCTGTCTCAGCACTCAAAGATGGGTTCTTCTGTATCTGCTTGTGCTTCCTTTCCATTGGTTTCCCCAATGTAAGCTGGTTCACATTTCCTTTAGGCAAATATGGCTTCACAATGACAAGCTTCTCTTCAAGCTTTATCGATAGAAACATGCCACTTGCGACAAGACACCTATATGGATGTGAGAGAAACATAGACTACAGGAGCAAAGAGAACAAGATGAGGGTGGTGCAGACTCTACAGGGTACTTTGCAGAGTGTCATGTACCTAGTAACTACCTGGGAATCTTACTGAATGCTGAATGGTAGTTCTGGGGTACAACCCAAGGTTCTGATTTTCTTGTAAGCTCTCAGGCAATCCTGATGCTGCTGGTGTATAGACTGCTGGTTGAGTGATAAGGCTCTAGAATTCAAGGCTAGAGTCTAGATGGGTATACTGACATTCATTAAGAATCTATTTGGGGCCTTACAGAGGGCTTTAGGGTACAACTTTCCAGAAGACCTTATGGGAAAAGGTTGAGATCCTAGAGGAAGAAATATACCCAGAAAGCAAAAACAATAGGAAACAAAAATATTACACTATCATTTTGGTGATTGTTATGATTTGGAGAGAAAGTGTCCCCCCAAAAGGCTCATGTATTGAGAGCTTGGTCCCCAAATGAAAAAATCTAATCATTAAGAATCAATGGATTAATTTCTTGCAGGAGTTCATAATATGAAGTAGGAAGTTAGTGGAAACTATACGGTTGGGCCTGGTTGAACAAAATAGATCTAGAGATGTACCTTTGAATATATCTTGTCCCTGGCCCCTTCCTGTCTGTCTCTTTCTGCTTCTTGGCTACCATGAAGTGAGCAACTTTGCTCTGTAACACCCTTCCACCATGATGCTCTGCCTCACCACAGCCCAGAAACAACAGAGGGAGCTGATCATGAACTGAAACCTCCGAAACTATGAGCCAAAATAAATCCTTCCTCCCTTTAACTCACTTTTCTCAGGTATTTATCACAGCAACAGAATAGTGTGCTCCAGTTCCCAGTAGCCAAATACAGGATTCTGTTAAAGTTGGAGCTCATGACCTAGCTCTAGGTGAAAGGCAGGCCTGATGGTTTCATCTTCACACTACCACTTACTAAAACAAAAAGTGGGTCTGCTATATAGCACAAAAAGGAAATAAAACAGGTGAAGCATGTATGGATAGGCTCTAGGGCATGGAGACAACAGGAGACTAAAAGGAAAGCAGCAGAGAAAGCCAAACTAGTCTGTCACATGTGGACACATAGTCACTCCCTCACATGCCATGTAAATGTGGCCAATTCATTGTCATAGAATATGACCATTCAGATTAATAATTGGGCCACTGGGAGGACCAATATTTAGGATGGGAGAAAGGAATTTTGTTTGGAGCATGAAAAAAAAAAAAAAACAACTAAGTAGTCCCTCCAAGAGAAAGGAATTGTCACAATTTGGGGTTTGAGAAATCCAGGAGCCAGAGAAATAAAGTAGCTTTTCCAATGTAGAAAATTAGTAACTAGAGAGATAGTTCTCAAACTCTAGGTTTTTTTGACTGGAGTCCAGTGCTTTTTATTTCATTATGTCATATTGCTATCCATTCCAGTTGCAATTCTGTGAAACAAAGTAGAAGAAAATTCTGGCTTCAAAGGTTAGAATCAGCAGTAATATACAAGGTCACATGGGCAGTCAGGGCTTATAATAACAGACAAATACAGAAAGTCAGCATAAAAAAAAGATCTGGAGTCAAGATATTCAGCCCAAAGAATATACAAATAGCTGAGGCAACAGGGTCAGAATCCAGGCAAGGCTGGAGAAGGAGGTTTAGGGCATCCATCAGGATTAATAATACCGAATGGCAAAGCACAGAGAACCTGATTTTCAGGCAAAGCTTTCATCCAGGGATACTTCTAATCACTGTGAATTACGTTGACTATAGGACTTGCAGAGGAAGGACTTTGCCTCTGCTTTGGAATCTAGAAATAACCTAAGTCAGAGGAGGCCACACATAAGTGTTTTTCCACAAAACATAAAGTACACTTTGCAATGGCTTTGCATGCACTTTTTATTTCCAATGCAAATAAAAGGAAGTAAAAATGACTCTGAAGTAACAAAGAAGAAGAGTCAGCAATTGAGACAGAATTTTTTTTTAATGCTTTAAATTTTATTTATTTTTTATTTTTTTCTTTTATTATTCATATGTGCATACAAGGCTTGGGTCATTTCTCCCCCCCTGCCCCCACCCCCTCCCTTACCACCCACTCCGCCCCCTCCCTCTCCCCCCCACCCCCTCAATACCCAGAGACTGAGAATTTTTAAGACTGTGAGCAGGGCTCAGGAGGAGCAGGGAAGTAACAGCAGAAAGCAGGAATGCAGGGCAGGAGGGAGGAGTCACTTGTTTTGGATTGTGCTGACCAGTATTCCTGTTTTTTCCTGTTATGAAAAGTATCTATCAGGGTTTTTAATTCACTTTCCATCAAATGGTCTTCCAGCTAGAAGAAGGATGGGGAGGTATTCCCCAGAGGCAGACACCAATCCATGCGTCTTTCTATGGTAATATATTTGTCAAATCATATTTTTTACTTACTGACTTGACTTGTTTTGCTTGTGTTTGTTTTGCTTTGCTTTCTTATTATATTCAGGTGGTTCTGATGCCCACAGCAGAGCGTTACTTTCAGATGTGCTGTAGGTTGGACCCCAGAGGTTAGGCCTGTTTGGATTTTCCAAGGGCATTCATTAAGAGATAATCGAAATTCCTGCCATTTTAAGTAAAATAGGAGGGTTTGGGATACTTTTCACAGTACTGGAAGGACGTTACAACCTAAAACAATTCACTTTAAAAACTAGCTTTAAAGTACAAATAATGAGATTCACATTAGATTTCTGATAAACTATAAAAATCAATTTCAATTGAGAAAGCTGTCATTTTGCTTTATTACCCCTGCGTAGACGGCAGAAGGTTGATGGAAGCCTGTGGAGGCATTCTCACTCATTCAACTGTTCCTCATAAATATTCCTTGAAGACTGACAAAGGACCAGACACAAGATATCACCACAAGATATCACCACATTTAGGAACTGATTGTCCAAAATTCTTTTTGAAGCTAAGCTCCTTTGTACCAATATTGAAAATCAGAATAATTTTTTTAAATTCCTAATCCATTGATGCCTTCCTAAGTAGTACTCCACTCTAGTAGGTCTTATGATCCAGGCTTACCAAGCCAGAACTTTTCATCATTTTATCTCTGGGATCAGCATTTTTATTCTTTTATGAATTAATTTAATGGATTAGAATATGAGCTACATTAGTATCTGCTAAGCAGAAAAGAAGAATAGTAATGCATTTGTAGTCCTGTATGTTTGAGTCTGTCAGACACTAAACTCACTCCCATTGCTCAGCTCAACCAAGAACAACTAAGTTTAACTTACATTTTGTGGTGATTCTTTCACTTCTTTGAACAAATGGAATATTATACAGAATTCTATATAGAATTATTTAATTCTGAATATTAATAAATCTGGAATTTAATTCTATGCAGAATTAAACTCTCGACAGGTTTAATAATATAAAATAAAAATATATTTTGTGAAATTAAGGGAAGCATATTGCACAATGGGCAACAGTATTTGCTGAAGAGCTCTAGGTGAGCAGACCTATACCAACTCCTATCCTGGAGGAGTCATCTATATCCAATCTAAGTTCATGGCCATAAAAGTGGAGCTGGGCATGGTGTGAACTCTCCAGACCATTCAGCAACTGCCCCACTAAGGCTGAGGCATTTCTTACTTAGCTTTATTGAATGCCACATATATGTTCAATCAGAGCTTATTTGAATCTTCTCTTTGATACAAGGTAGAGCATCTGGCTGACCTTCCTACCCCACACTTGCCATTCTATCCAAATCTCAAGGCCTAAGTCAAATGCAACTCACTCGTGGGGTTCTTTTTTTATACTTCATCACTAAATCTTCTATTTTGAAGGCTGTGAGACTTCTCAATTCATTTGGTGATGCCATTTAATCTCTCCAATACGAGGAGCACCAATACCATGCTGGTCACAGATATCCTGTGGCATCAATCCAGTGCTGTAAGAGGATTTACCAGATCATCATTCTTCTTGGTTAAAGAGCTGATGAGTTTCTTTGGAATAGGTCAAAGCATTGATCACCAACTTTGGACTTTGCAGACGTTATCTATCTCTCCCCAAATCTGCCCTTTTTTTTCCAATTTTCACATCTCAGTATTTGGGCCCTCCCATCCCAGTTGTTCATGCTGAAACTCTGGAAACAGGCACCCGCCTTGACATCTGCTTCCATCTCACTCCAAGGGTCCATCACTAGTTCTTTAATTCTATTCATGTTACATGTTTTGACTACAGTAGTCGTTTGCTAGATCATCTCTCTAATCACACTGCCCCTCTTCCAATCCCTCACCCACATAGCAGCCAGTGAGGACTATTTAGGGCAAAAATTAGACCACATTACCCCGGTACTTAAACCATTTCATTGATTTTTCCAGTACATCTGTACAAAATACATAATCTTTAATATGGCCTGCCAGGTCTTATTCAATGGGATCTCTGACTATGTTTGCATTCTCACCTCATGCCCCCAAACCTTCCTCATATTCCAGACACTGTGGCTGACCCTCTTTTCCATGCCTTACCCTCTCCTTCCTCAGGACCTCATCTTTGCTCTACCTATGCAATCTTAACCTCTCACAGTTCTCCCTTCCCGTGGACTTTGCTAACTTACTCTACTCCTAGAACCTGGTGTAGGTATCATTCCTCAGAGAGACCTTTCTAGGCTCTTCCATCTGAAATTACTCCCTTTATCACTCATTTGCATAGTACCTTATCACACTTTTTTATCGTATTTATCAAAATTGCTGAAAGTCAGCCTCCCTTTTTAGACTACAATCTCCATGAAGGCAGGACCATATCCAAATTATATGTCCAGCACCAAATGCTTACTGAATAAAGCATTTGTGGAATAACTTAGTCAACTAAGTTCCCTCTATCTCAAGGGAAATACCAAAAATCCTACATAGTTCTCAAAACAAAGTTAATTTTCCATCATTCTCATTTTCCTTTGAACTTATTCCATCCTTTAAAAGTATGCAAACCTAATTTAACAAATTTCAATATTCAGATGCACACCCATCTACCTGTGACTTACTTAATTCCACAGATAGGGACTACACTTGTTCCCAGTCCTTTCTGGATAAATCACTGGCTTTCTCTAGCTACTAGAAAATAATTTCAATCTGTTCCCTGGTTTTCTATTTTGTCCATAAGCCCCCTCCTGAGACATGTAATCTTTCTAACACTTGGAGATCTGATTTCAATGTTTCCTCCCAGTTGTTTTTAACTGGGACACTGCATAATGGAGGCCCAGTGCCATTGTGGGCATTACTTAGCCTTTGGGAAGGTGTGCCCTGCTTTCCCCATCTCTCTCATCTCCCTGTGCTCAGTTCCCACTGAGCACATATTCTCTCTTATCTCTGCACTTTTCACATTTTATCCTCTCTGCTTAAAATTCTACCTCTCTCCTCCCTCTTGCATTCTTCCACTTGTTCACCTGGTACCTGCTTCTCAATCTATAGTTCCCAGCTCTGAAGACCTTCCTTCTGGAAACCTTGCCTGATGCCTGATGCTCTTCTCCACATCATTCTAAACTACAAGCTTGTTATTTGCTTCCTAAGCATTCTGTCTTTCTAAATCTGACAGTCACACTTCAGAGTAATTGCCTGTATACCCATCTGTATCTAGTACCCAGACAAAGCCCCATGAGGCAAGAGTTACACCTCTCTTCATTTGTATTCAGCCAGTCAGGTACTATTTAACAAGTGTCCACTGGCATCTATTTTGTGTCAGACACCATCCTGGGCACTGAAGAAATATCAATAAATAAACAGACAAAAAGCATCTGTTATTATCATTTTGATTTGTTCACATGTAATCCTTTGGTCAGTTCTTAGAACAATCCTGAGTACTTAGAATGTGTTCTAATAGGTACTAATTCATTCATTAATTCACCAAATATATACTAAGCACTTTCTGTAGGCCAAACATTGTGCTAAGAGCTGGGAATACAGTATTGTACAATGTTAATTCAACCATAGTGTCATAGAGCTTATGGTGTAGTGGAGGAGACAAATTCCAAACTAATGAACACACAAGTAAATAACATTTCACTACCTTTCAGAGAGTTATTTATTTTATGCCCTGCTTTTTAACTTCAGGTCTTCACTGGGGCACAGGTCAACAAAATATGTCCCACCATTATTTACTCTACAGAAGGAGCTTCCATCTGAACTGGAATTTCAACCACTAGTCTATTTTCTGTCACTTATATATATATAAATAATGTGTTAGTCAAAAAAAAAAACCAGCCATGTCCCTTTACTTACAAATTTTCTATGGATGCTTTCATGCTAAAATTGTCAAAATTGAGTATTTGCAACAAAGAGCATTTTCCCAAAAAGTTTAAATATTTATCATTTGGTTCTTTACAAGAATGTTATTCAACTTCTGTGTTAGGGGCTAACAAATTTTATTGGGTTTGGTCATCAATTCTTTAATGAAATAAGATGGTAGAGACTGAATCAAAATATAAAGGAACAGAAAAAGAGAATAGACTAGAATCTATTCCATCTTGAACTGCAATTTCTACCACAAATGAATTTTCTGTTTCTACAGTTTTCCCTATTCCAGACATTCCATAACTCAGGGCCTACACTTTGAGCCACTTCACCAGCCCTTTTTTGTGATGATTGTTTTTGAGATAGGGTCTCCTGAACTACTTGCCAAAGCTGGCTTTGAACCGTGATCCTCCTGATTTCTGCTTCCTAAGTAGCTAGGATTACAGGGGTGAGCCACCACCACCTGGCTTGTGTGGCCTTTCTTATCTGGAGTTTTTGCTTAACATAATGTTTTGCAATCCATGCATGTTGTAGCCATAAAAAATTTCATTCTCTTGTGACTGAATGTGTCCCAATGTATAACTATGCTACAGTGTCTGTACATTATTCTTAATGTTCCCTACAATCCTTTCTTAATCTCTATAGCTCTGGTAGTAATGTCTCTCCTTTTAATCTTGATTTTGGTAATTTATATCTTTCCCTTTTATTCATGATCATTAAAATAAAGTTTTATCAATTTTGTTATCTTCACAAAGATACAAGTTTTAGCTTCATTGGCCTTTTCCCTGTGGCTTTTAGTTCCCTGTTATATTTCTTGCCACCATGGTCTGCATTATTTCATCTTTCTGCTTACTTTGTTTTAATTTTTTCAAGTTTCTTTTGATAAAGGTTAGATTATCAATGTCAGACCTTCCTTCTATTTTAATATATGCTAATTTGGGCTCTATATTGCCCTTGAGTCACGGTGTTAGCCGCACCTCATAATTCTTACATACTGCATTTTTGTTTTTATTAACTTCAAATAATACTTGAAATAATCCTTTGTGATTGCTTTCATTGACTCATATTATTTAGAAGTGTGCTGTTTCATTTTTTAAATGTTTGAGGATTTCTCAGTATTTTTCTATGGCTAATCTCAGTAAAATTGCACTGTGGTTGGCAAATCATTTCATTTTTTTAAATTCATGGTGTTTTGTGGCCAAGCATATGATCTATCCTGGAAATTATCTCATGTGTTCTCAAAAAGAACTCTTATTTTGTTCTTTTTTAAAAAGTAATTCTTCCCTCTTTATTAATATTCTCTTTCCAGTGAAATAATGGTTTCATAGTTTCCTTTACCTTTTTTTTTCTTTTTTCTTTTTGGTGGTACTAAGGGTTGAACTCAGGACCTTGCTCTTGCTAGGCAGACACTCTAACATTTCTGTCACTCCACCAGTACTTTTAGGCTTTGGTTATTTTTGAGATAGGGTTTTGCCTTATGCCTGAGCCAGCCTGGATCACAGTCCTCCTAGTTGTGCTTCCCATGTAGCTGAGATGATAGGCACATACCACCACACAAAGCCACTAGCTGTGATTAGGACACACACACTTATTGTCTAGGCTGGTCTCAAACTACAATCCTCTTGACTGCCACCTCCCAAGTAACTAGAATTACAGGTTTGAGCCACCACAGCCAGCCTTTTTTACTTTCTTTTTTTATAGTAATTTTCCACAGAATTTTAGTTTTATTTCTTTACTATACACATTAGAAGAAATTGACATAATAGACATCTACAGAGTATTTCACCCAACAACCTTGCATTTGTTTCTGAAGCTCATGAAACTTTCTCCAAATTAATCATATTTTAGGACACAAAGCAAGTCTCAACAAATTCCCTGTATTGTATCAGATCACAACAGAAAAAAACTAGACATCAAGAACACAAGAAACCTCAGAAAATATTCCAACACATGGAGACTGAACAATACACTGCTGAATGACTGGTGGGTGACTGAAGAAATAAGGGAAGAAATCAAAAAGTTCCCAGAGTCTAATGAAAATACAACCTTCCAGAATCTGTGGGTCACAGCCAAGGCTGTGCAAAGAGGAAAGTTTATAGCTGTAAGTGCCTACATTAAAAAAACCAGAGACTTCCGAAATAAACCACCTAATGATACACAAATTTTACATAAAAAGATTGTGAATTTTCTAGTGCTCTTGAGAGCAAATTATCTTCTCTCCCCCTTCCTGACTGAGTCTTTCAGTCCATTTGATGGAAGTCTAATTGTATCTGGCTCTGGAGCAATGTCTGAGGATGGGGAGAAAGGGGTGTTTGGAGATCCAAGCTGAGTCTCTTGTCAATTTGCCAGTCTCATGCCATCACCTATTGCAGCTTTCTTCTCTTCCGGCTCCCCAGTGCTTACAGTCTATAGTTAATGTTCAGAAGCAGGCTTTTGCCAGACGTCTTCACCGACAGAAGATTCTGGGGTCAGCAGTGACTTGGAGGTCTTCACTGCTAAGGACCCCGTGTTTATTCAGTCCAGGGAAGGTCCTTGTTCAAAGGCAGCCATATGGAGCACATCAGCTTTCTCTGATGAGGTTCCAGCAACTTTCCCCAGGGAGAAGCACACCGGAAATTATACACCATTCACCACAGGTTTTGTGGTGCAGATTACTTTTCCTTCCCTCAGGGAGGGGGTAGCACTCCTGCTCCGTGAGGAGGGAGAAGGGGCTCTTGGGCAGGTGCAGTGGGGATCACAGGGCCTCTGTGCACAGGAGGGTAGCAGGACTACTGTCCCCCTCAGCGTAGTGGAGTGTGGAGTATGTTGGCTTCCTGGTGCTGAATAGCATTGCTGGCTGCCCATGGGGCAACAAAGTGTGTGGGTGTAGGCTTTCTAGTGTCCATGGAGAAGCAAGGCCCTGAGCCTACTTGTGCATGGATGCAGTTTCCCGGGTGTTTCGGGGCCTGGGGTGGCGGGTCACAGAGCAAGGAGGAATGTGGAGCTCAGAGCCTGTCTGTGTGTAGGGAAGCAAGACTTACCCATGGAGCATGGAGGAGTGGAACGACAGAGCCTTCAGGAACCGGGAATCAGGAGTGCTGACCTACGAACTATTTTTTCATGAAGTTAGTTGCTTCTCTGTTTGTGGGTTCAAAGAGAACTCTGCTTCTCATTGGTTATGGAACTCTGTGGATGTCTTTGGGCTTCTCCCAGTGGCTTCCTTCTTTCTGGTTGTGAGGCTCCAGGATTAGGGTATGTCAACAGTCCACCATCTTGCCCAGCTTCCTTATCCCTTATCTTTTACTTTTTCAGACATGGATTTCTCTGGCTTTTTAAAACATACTTATAATACCTAATCTATGAACTTTTTACCTAGTAAATGCAGTATCTGGGCTTCTTCAAGACATTTGCTATTGACTGTTTTTATTCCTCTAATGAGGACATATTTCGGTTTCTTCACATGTCTGATAGATTTATTGAAACTCTAAATTTTAAATAATATAATATACCAATTCTAGAAATCAGATTTTTCTGCTTGCCCCCCACCCAGGTTGTTGTTATTGATACTGATGTTTCTCATGGTGATGGTTATATGTGTTTCATGATTTTCCCAGACCAACTTTGTAAAACCTGTATTCTTTTTGGTGTGAAATCAATGAAGTCTCTAATCAGTAAGGTTAATGGCCAGCTAGTGATTAGACAAAACTTTCCTTAAACACCTTGGATCAATAAATTTTTTACTCTTTGCCAAAGGAGGGAGGAAGTCTATGTTTTCAAGGCTCTAGCAGACAAGGTACAACACGACTCTGCCTTAACCTTCACTTTCTGCTTGCACAGGAATTGAAAGCTAGAGTTGAGGCCATCAAGCCTTTTCACATCTTCGTTGAGCATATTCACAGTCTCATACATGTGCATGGCCTTTCAGCTTCCCAGGAATATGTCAGAGTTTTTCAAACCCTCTCATGATATCATTCTCTAGGTTTTCCTTTCAAGATTTTTTTGCCAGCGTCTTGTTAATTAAAACATAGGCAGCTATATTATTAAATAATTCCCACTTATTGTTTTTAACACATGCTTTGTGGGCAAGACTGCTTCTATAGAATGATAGCTATATTAAGCTCAGTAAATACAAACCTGAGAGTGGAACTGATTGGCAAGATGACAAACAGGGTAAAGAGTAACAATTTCCTGGTAATGGGGCAGAGAGTTTTAAACCTGTTAGGCCTTCTCCAATGGCTTCTAGGCTTCTGGTTTCCTCAGATACTGTAATGAGCCATGAGGTCATTGGTTTTCAAGACTATTGCAGAACTAGGAAGAGGGGAACAGAACTGGGCATATTAAAACCTGAAAAACTACCTGTTTCCATCAAGATTTATTTCTTAAATACTCCTCAGATTGTTGTAAGCCTGTAGCTCATTAAAATCATTCTAAAAATGTTAACTTTCACAGTTGACAGCCTTTATACTTTCAGAGGTCCTTATTCTACTATTCTAGAAAATGATTATTGACAGTTTTTTAATTCACTCACTCATTTACATAGTAACTGATAAGTGAATGCTTTTTAATTCAACAAATATTTATTGTGTGTCAAAATCTTATTGTTCTGAATATAGTAAGATTAGAGAGGGAGGAAGGAACAAGATGGCAGAATGCTGACATCCGTATAGCCCAGTAGTAACTAACTACCCTGAAAAAGGAAGATCAGAGGACCCCAAAAGTCACCCATGGGGTCCCATAACCAGCAAGAAGCTAAGCCCTCTTTGAATCCACAAATAGAGAAGCAACTAACCATGGAAGAATGACTCACAGCTCAACACTCCAGATCACCCACCGCTGAAGTCACTGGGTGGCTCCAGGCTCCATCACTTGGTGCTCCCTTGGCAGTAAGTCCTGCTTCCTAGCACATATAGAAACTCAGAACTCCACACTCCCCCCAGCACAGGACCTGCTACCTTCACCCTGAAATTCCAGGGAAACTGGCACTCCTGTGCAAGCAGAATCCCCGGTTCCCACTGCTCCATAGGTAACAGAAGGTCCAAACCAGCAAGCTCAGTTTCCCCAGAAGCAACACCACAGAACTGGGCTTCCTGAAGCCTGTATGGGAGATCAGCCCAGGAACTCCTCCTGCTCATAGACTCAATTCTTCTGAGCTTGAGCCAGCAGCAGAACCACTGAACTGTGCTTCTGAAGCCCGTGAGGGAGATCAGGCCCCAAAACCCTTGCTGCTCACAGAATTGGCTCTTCTGAGCCAAGCCAGCAGAGCCTTCAAACTGAGATCCCAGAAGCCCATGCATGAAATCAGGCCCCAGGGCTCCAACTTCCCAAAGGTTTGGTCCCCCTGTGCTTGTAGCACTATTGCACTACCCTCCTGGAGCCCATTCCCAGAAAGCAGGCTCCAGAAACGCCTGCTGTCCAAAGGATTAGTACCTGCCCCCCAGCAGTTGCCATGCCCCTGGGTGGCCCAGGGTGAGCAAGCAAGCCTCAGGGCCCAAGCTACCTGCAGACTTGGGTACCCTGCACCTGCAGCAACTGCTGTGGCTCCTGAAAGCTCAGGCCCCAATGCAAGTACACCCTCTGCTGCCTTGTGAGCACCAGACAATTCAAGCCCACAGGCTCTGCTGCCCCAAGGAACCCTCAACTTGCTACTCAGTGCCAGGAGCCTGCCACCACACACTCAAGTGAAACTCAGGCTCCAGGCTTTGCTATTTTTTTGCCACCAGGAGGCTTCCCTCCCCACAGAACACAGAGGCCCAGCACTCCCTACTGTCTCTGACAAGAAAGCCCTTGCTACCCCAACCAAAGAACAAGAACACCAGATTCCCCACTGAGGAGAGGAAAGCTATAATCTGCCACACTGCAGGTGGCACCAGAAGCCCTGTTCCCCAAGTACACAGAAGCCCAGAGCTTCACACTGCACCTCCCTGCAGAAGAGTCATGTCTCTCCTGCCCAAGAGATGGAATCCCAGCTCTTCCACTGAGTGGCAATCTGCTACTTTGCCGGTGCTAGGAGGCCTGGTCCTCACAGTGCACAGAGACTCAACACTCCCCACTGTGACTGCAAGAGAGCCCTGCACCCCCATCAAAGAGCAGGTACTCCAGCCCCCTCAAAGGAGAGAAAAGAGGTAATCAGCACCACAACAAGAACCCTGTGAGAGGTAACATATCCAGCATACCACTCTCTGAGGAACATTGCTAGAGCACCATGAGAGAAAAACACCCACAAAAACCCAACTATAGGGGCATAAGAGACTAAAACCCTAAACAAAAACAACTCCAGATGCATGAATTTCAACACAGAATAAAACAGTAAGACAACCACTCTCCATCAAAAGCCAATTCTACCACTAAGGATCCAAACACCTGTGTAGAGGAAGATCTATCAAATAATGAATTCCAAAAAAAATAGTAAAAATGATTAATGACCTCAAAGAAGAAACACAAAAGTTAGTATTTGACCTCAAAGAGAATACAAACAAACAGATGGATGAAATTAAGAAGACTATCAAGGATATGAAAGAGGAAATCAATAAAGATATGGAAACCCTGAAATATAATCAATCTGAAATAAACAACTTAATATCCCAAATAAATATTGCAATTGAAAGGTTGGCAAACAGAGTGGAGCAAGTTGAAAACAGTGTATCAGGAATGGAAGACAAAGTAGAGGAATTAGACCAAACAGTAAAAGATCATGAAAGTATGCTAAGAAAATACAAATGGAACATGCAAGAAATCTGGGACACCATGAAAAGACCAAACCTAGGAATCATGGGGGTAGAAGAAGGAGAAGAGATACAAAATAAAGGCACTGAAAACCTATTCAATAGAATAATAGCAGAACAATTCCCTAACCTTGAGACTGAGAGAGTCACCCAGGTGCAGGAAACTTACAGAACACCACACAGACAGGACCAAAAAGAAAACACCTCCAGACACATCATAATCAAAACACTCAGCACACAGAACAAAGAAAGAATTCTGAAAGCTGCAAAAGAGAAAAGACAAGTCACATATAAAGGCAAACCCATTAGAATAACAGAAGATTTCTCAACTCGAACTCTAAATAAAAGATGGTCATGGAAAGAGATAATTCAGTCCCTGAAAGAAAGCAACTGTCAACCCAGACTAGTCTACCCGGCAAAACTATCCTTCCTAATTGAAGGAGAAATTAAAACCTTCCACAGAAAGGAAAAACTAAGGGAATTTGTGACCACCAAGTCACAAGTATCTACAGAAGTTACTTAAAGGACTTTTAAATATAGAATAAGAAAGTAGAGTGAGAAAGGAAGACCCAAGAAAGAATAAACTCTTTTGACCAAGCAGACCAGTAAACAGGAAATAGGTAAAACCAAACAACAGGGAAATAAGAATGACTGGAAACAAACACCTCTCAGTATTAACACTGAATGTAAATGGCCTTAATGCTTCAACCAAAAGACATATAATTGCAAACTGGGTTAAAAAACAAGACCCAACCATATGTTGCTTACAAAGAGACTCATCTCATTGAAAAAAATAAACACTGGCTTAGAGTCAAAGGCTAGAAAAAAGTTTTCTAGGTGAAGGGACACCATAAACAAGCAGGAGGAGCCATACTCATATATGATAAAGTAGACTTCAGACTAAAATCAATCAGAAGAGACAACGATGGTCACTTCATATTAATGAAAGGAACAATACCTCAAGAGGAAATATCAGTCCTTAACATATATGCACCAAACACAGGGGCACCCATTTACATTAAAAACTCTAATGGCCCAAATACACTGATAGACACTAACACAGTGATAGTGGAAGATCTAAATATCCCACTGCCCCCAGTAAATAGGTCATCCAGACAAAAGATCAGCAAAGAAACTTCAGAGTTACTCCACATATTAGAATAAATACACATGGTTGATATCTACAAAGTATTCCATCCAACAACTAGGCATAAACATTCTTTTCTGTAGCTCATGAAACTTTCTCCAAAATAGGTCATGCTTTAGGACACAAAGCAAGTCAACGAATTCAAGAAAATCGAAATAACCCCTCCGCATCATATCAGACCACAGTAGAATAAAACTAGATGTCAACAGCAAAAGAAACCCCAGAAAATACTAAAACACATGGAGACTGAATACCACACTGCTGAAAAACCAATGGGTGACCAAAGTAATAAGAGAAGAAACCAAAAATCTCCTGGAATCCAATGAAAATGAAATTACAATCTACAAGAATCTGTGGGACACAGCAAAGGCTGTGCTAAGGGAAAAGTTTATAGTTATAAGTGCCTCCATTCAAAAAACAGAGACCTCTTAAATAAACAATCTAGTGATCCACCTTAAGCCCCTAGAAAAACAAGAACAAACCAAATCCAAAACCAGCAGGCAGAGAGAAATAATAAAGATCAGAGCTGAGATAAATGAGATCAAAACCAAACAAACTATACAAAGAATCAATGAAACAAAAAGTTGGTTCTTTGAAAAGATTAACAAAATCAACAAACCCTTAGCCAACATGACAAAAGAGAGAGAGAAGACCCAAATTAATAAAATCAGAGATGAAAAAAGGGACATAACTACAAACACCAATGAAATCCAGAGAATCATTACAGAGTACTCTGAATACTTATATTCATGTAAACTGGAAAATCTAGATGAAATGGATAAATTCCTAGACACATATAACTAACCAAAATTGAACCAAGAAGCTATTAACCACCTAAATAGTCCTATTACTTACAATGAAATTGAAGCAGTAATAAAGAGTCTCCCTACAAAGAAGAGTCCAGGACCTGATGGATTCACAGCCAAATTTTACTGAATGTTTAAATAAGAACTAACACCAATACTTCTCAAACTTTTCCAGGACATAGAAAGGTAAGGAACAAACCAGACTCATTCTATGAGGCCAGTATTGCACTCATTCCAAACCAAACAAAGACATAACTAAAAAAGAGAACTATAGACCAATGTCTTTGATAATATAGATGCAAAGATTCTCAACAAAATACTGGCAAACAGAATTCAACAACATGTCAAAAAGTTCATACACCATGACCTAGTCATTCCAAGGATGCAAGGATGGTTCAACATATGCAAACCCATAAACATAATACAGCACATAAACAGAATCAAGGACAAAAACCAAAGCCTTTGACATAATCTAACACCCTTTTATGATAAAAGCACTGAAGAAACTAGGAATAGAAGGAAGTTCCTCAACACAATAAAGGCTATATATGACAAATCTGGAGCCAACATTATATTAAATGGAGAACTACTGAAACTGTTCCCCTTAAAGTCAGGAATGAGACAGGGCTGTCCACTTTCCCCACTCCTACTTATATAATTTTGGAATTCCTAGCCAGAGCAATAAGACAAGAGCAAGAAATAAAAAGGATTCAAATAGGGAAGGAAGAACTCAAATTATCCCTATTTGCAGATGACATGACCCTATACCTAAGAGACACAAAAAACTACTAGAAATCATAAACTCTTTTAGCAAGGTAGCAGGATACAAAATTAACATATAGAAGTCAGTAGTTTTTCTACATACCAAAAATGCACAGACTGAGAAAGAAATCAGGGAAACAATCTCACTTACAATAGCCTCAAAAACAATAAAGTATCTTGGAATAAATTTAATGAAAGAAACCAAAGACCTTTGTAATGAAAACCATAAACCACTGAAGAGAGAAATCGAAGAAGATATCAAAAGATGGAAAGACCTTCCATGCTCATGGATCAATAAAATCAACATTGTGAAAATGCCCATACTACCAAAAGCAATCTACACATTCAATGCAATCCCTATCAAATCTCTAATGACATTCTGCACAGAAATAGAAAAGTCAATCATGAAATACATATGGAAACACAAAAGACCTCAAATAGCCAAAGCAATTCTGAACAAAAAGTCTAATGCTGGAGGCATCACAACACCTGACTTCAAACTATACTACAGAGCCATAACAATAAAAACAGCATGGTACTGGCACAAAAATAGACATGAAGACCAACAGATCAGAATAGAAGATCCAGACATAAACCCACACATCTATAGCCAACTGATCTTCAACAGAGGAGCCCAAAACACATAATGGAGAAAAGACAGCCTCTTCAACAAATGCTGCTGGAAAAGCTGGACATCCACATGTAGAAGACTGAAAGTGGATCCCTGTCTTTCATCCTGTACCAAAATCAACTCAAAGTGTATCAAAGACCTTGATATAAGGCCTGAAACCCTGAAACAACTCCAAGAAGCAGTTGGAAATACACTAGGACAGATAGGTATAGGGAACAAGTTTCTAAACAGAACTCAAAAGGCTCAGCATCTCAGAGAAACAATGAACAAATGGGACTGCATCAAACTAAAGAGCTTCTACACAGTAAAGGAAACAGTCACCAGACTCAAGAGACATCCCATAGAATGGGAGAAAATCTTTGCCAGCTACCCATCCAATAAGGGACTAATATCCAGAATCTACAAGGAACTCAAAAAACTCAGCCCCCAAAGAATCAACACCACAATAAAGAAATGGGCACATAAACAGGGAATTCTCAAAGGAAGAGTACAAATGGCCAGTAAATACATGAAAAAGTTGAATGTTTCCTAATAAAAATTTTATTTAAAAGTACCCAACACATACACATACAAACACAAAGACTAGTAAGTAAGCATCCTTTCTCCAGAGGAGTTGAGGTTATGGGGATAGAAGGAACAAATTTCAAATAAATCCTTGAGATATAATGTCATCACTAATGTATTAGAGGTAGAAAAAGAATGTAATGGAGGAAGAGATGGAAAAGCAAGTCACTCTATAGTGGCTTTGTGGTCATTACTGTAGAAGAGATGACTTCTAAGGTAAATAGATGAGTAACAGATTATCAAGGAAGAGTCCAAACACCCAGGTAAAAAGAATTGTGTGAGCAAAGACAGCAGAGATGAAAATGTCATGGATATTCATTTGGCTGAAAGATACTAGCTGCTCCAGAAAATAGAGTGCAGTTACTGGAAGATGTGAAAGCAGAGTAGGTCACAATATTGGGTATTCAAGGTGGCTGCAGTAGATACTGATTTTTACTGAAGGGTCATTTGGACTCAAATAAAACAAGTGCAGGACTAAGGGCGCAAGTGTAACAATGTTTCCGGCAGTTGTTTGCCAGAAGTCTTCCTTATCTATACAATTTGTCAATATTCTTTGCAAAATAGATTATCTCATACTTGGTACAATTGTCTAGGTGTGTTCAGTGCTCCATCAACCCTAAATCACTCTGATACAGCCAGATGCACTCAGCCTGTGGACAGCTCAACCACCTGTTTCTTTCCTTTAACTAAGCATGTCTCCTCTACTTTTTTACTCTTTGAATGAAGGAGTGTGTGGGGAAAGAGAAGACAAGGAGGCAGGGGTAGCTGCTCAAGCCATTAGATAATCCTCACACAATTAGCATTGATTGTCTCTCTCTCTCTCTCTGTCTCTCTCTCTGACACTGGGGATAACATTCATTCTTAATTAACCATAGTGATTATTTTTAAACCATCTTACAGAAAGTATGAAAAAGAAAAAAAAATCCATCAATCTCACCACTCTAACGTACTTATTTTTAGTACATATTTTTATTTTTAGTTAACACATAGTAATTATACATATTTATAGGTTATAGTGTGATATTTTAATACATGTATAACATGTGTAATCACTAGATCAGGGTAATTGGCATATTTGTCACCTCAGACATCATTTCTTTGTGTTGGGAATACTCAAAATTCTCTGCATTAGCTATTTTGAAATATTCAACTAATTATTGTCCACTATAGTTATCTTACTTCTAATACCTATAATATGCTTTACATTCCAGTCAAATAATTTTCCTGTGTCTATTTTTACATAGTAGTAATATTTTCCACAATATCTTGAAGCCTGTTTTATTGAAGACCTAACTATTGTATTGCTGTTCCATCCTTTGTATATATTATTTTTAGTGGATACATTCTATTTCTGCTGGGGTACACATTATAATTTAATCAAAATGTCTACCACTATCAGATATTTCTATCAAACAAAGTGAGTCATCATTCCAAGAAGACTGAAAATCCCTGGGTTAGGAAATTGCATATTAAAATTACTTTATTATTTTCCTGCCTTCAAAATAGAATTGCTACCTGCCAAATGATAGCACCAAGTTCAGTGAGGATCCTTGACTAGGGAAGCACACTGGCAGTTAGGCTTGGAGGATAGAGCCCACTCCTGGTGCACTGGGAATAGCTACTCTGTTACACTCTAGGTTTGCCCGGTGATAGCCTAACTAATTAAAACTTGGCCTTTGGCATCCAGAGGAAGCATTCTCTTCCAGCAACACAGCCATCCACTAGCACCTGATGTCAGCTTCCCCATCTGAGGGCTAGGTGAGTCTTTACTTCTCACAGACAAAGGGGAATCAAATGCCTGCATAGGAGCAGTTTATGTGGTCTAAGCAGCTATCTGCCACACTTTTCTCAGTTTATTTCATTCTATTCCCAGGAAAACAGTCTCTGAAATTCATTAAAAAGAGTCTTGTTTGCAGTACCCAGTGTATCCTCTTTGCATGCAAGGTCTCATTCGATTTATTTTTTAAAAAAGCTCATGCTGGGAAGTGTTGCCTTTCTAAAGCTTGGGAAAGAAAACAGACAATAGCAGACATTTACTTGCAGGTCCCACAAAGAATACAGTAATCAAAGTACACTTTTATTAGGTAATTAGCAGTACTCTACCTATATTAATTATCAGTCAGCCAAAAAAGATGTAAGTCTCCTTTATCCCATTCTCATTTCTCATTGTGTTCTTCACCCTAAGGGAGAACATGCGATACAGTTTTATGTGACTACACAAAAATAAGCTAGACCCTGTCTTTTCTTTTGCTTGAATAAGCTACATCTTCAAAGACTTACTTCCCACACAGAGGTTTGGGGTGACTCTGGGTGCATAACCCAAAGAGAGTTCCTCTTTTGTTAAGAAGAATGGGAGAGAATAAGCTCAGGACTGAAAGGGACCTTTGAGATCATCTAGTCCAGTGATTCTCAAACACTATCTACTTGCCAGTGCCCCCAACTACAGAAACTCACCATTGGAGCATTTAAAAATACAGATCCCCATGCCTTGTTCCTGGAGATTCTAACAACAGGACAATGTTCATAGGTTATTCTCCTGCTCAGTCAGGATTGAAAACCAATAAAATAGTCCAACTTTCTTATTTTACAAATGGAAAAATGGATACCCAGAGAGGATGATTTACTTACAGAGACAAAGATCAAAATTCCCAGCCTATTACACTACCTACCTAAAACTGTAACTACTTGCTAAGGGCTTCCAAAAACAAATTGAGGATTCACCAACTAAAATACTAGCAAGCTAAATGCGCACTCTTATTGAGAACAAAGCTTTGCTTTCCTAACCAAAGAACACCCTGGTAACTAATTAGAGGTAGAATTGTAGTTTAACGTGGCTTCTCTATTTCCTGTGCTCCTCCTTATTACCTCAGTACAGACTCATCTACAGCAAAAAAGGAATGGGATATGGAAATTTATTTTGCAAATATTTGTAAGTCTAAACACCTATTAACATATCAGAATGTGATAAGTCCTGGGAAAATAGTTGATGAACAAAAGGGAAATACTCCCTAATCTAATGGAGTCTATAGTTTAGTGAAGTTTAAGGATAATTAATTGGGCAATGTATAATTTAGTATACTGAGTATTATGAAAAGTGTGTTACAGGGAGTACCCAAACTTTTAAAGCCTTAATATAATTAATTACAAAGAAATGGTTTTGAGCAATAGGCCTTTCCTATTGACTCAAAATGGTCAGAGAAAATAAAGGATATGAATATATTGATAAATAACGGTAATTTCAGCAATTCAAAATGTCCAACCAGTGGCTATGGTAGAGAGAAGTTAGCAAATCATCTCCCTAAAACAACAATAAAACTGTGTAAAATTATCACAAATGACTATTTCATGGCTCTGGAAATTAGCAAAAAGGCAAATAATCAATTGAGGAATGTTTGTTCATTAAAAGCTGCTGGAGCTCTGTGTAACAGTGGGGATTGATGGCTTTCTTGCCTGGGTTGGCTCACAGTCTGCCTTCCTTTCCCCCAGCACAGTTAGGGAGTAGTTTGCCAGGATGCAGCTAGATGTGAGAAACAAGAGCCTCATCACTGGAGCAGGCAGTCTTGATTTGGAGTAGAAAGGGAAAAGCCATGCTTTACTATGTTGGCAGTAAAAGTTGCTGTATTGAAAATCAGCAGGTCTGTATGCACATATGAATAATAAAACAATAAAAAAAAAAAAAAAGAAAATCAGCAGGTCTGCTTGCTGGAAGGTCCAGCCCCAGTTAGGAAGAAGAGTGTGACCAGAGGGCAATCTAGACTTTTAATAGGGAGATCTTGGAAATGAAAGAGTCATAGAGTGGCTACATAAACTCTCTATACCTCTTTCTGTCTGGGAAGATTTGTAACTACCTTGGAGACTTAAGAGGGCCTGGGACAGAGCAAACATCAAGAAGGACTTGACAACTGCCTTAAATTAGAACATCCCCTCCACCCCAAATAAGATCCATCACCAGAGGGCTACGAATTACAGGCAAAAAGAGTTAGAATACAATCTCTGATAAGTCATAAGCTGACCACTAAGCTACATAGAAACAGATGTGACATCTAAGCATCTTAGATAAAACAATGAAATAAGAATAAAAATAAGCTGACCAAGACATAGATAGCTACGAATCACAGAGAAGAGTCACAGACTAAATCCAAGATGCCAAATCATCCAAGCAAACAAAAACTTACTAACAACTGGCAAGGAAAATAACCAGAACCCAGAATTGCTACAAAATATTTCCTATAATGTCCTGTGCTCAGGAAAAGCAACCTTTAAGTCATAAAACAAGACAGCCAAGAAAAAAAGCAATCAACAGAAATTGACTCTGAGTAGGATAAGGATTGGATTTAGCTGAAAGACTTCAAAGTAGCAATTATAAATATATGGAACAATTAAAGAAATCTTTTTAAGAAATCAAAGGAAAATATGGGAAGGGGTTTATTCAAGTATAATATGGTTGATATATTGTAAGAACCTTTGTAAATGCCACAATGTACCCCCCCACCCAGCATAACAATAAAGGAGAAAAAAAGGAAAATATGATGAGAATGGTTCATAAGTAGTAAAACTCAATAAAGAAATATAAACTATAAAATGTAAATTCTAGAGTTGAAAAATAGAAAAGGAATCATTAGGTTAGCTTAAAGGAAATTTGAGTGAATACTAAAATACAGATTAACAATAATTATCCAATCTTAAGGATGGAAAGGGTTGAAAAAATGCATACTAGTATACATATAAAGAGTATCAGAAAGACAGAAGAGAGAAAATGGGGCAGAAAAATACAGGAGATGGAAAACAAGAAAGAAAAAACACTTTTGTTTTCGACATGATGTTTCAGTCAATGATGGGTAACATATAGATTATAGTGGAGTCCAAAAACTCTCTATCACCTAATAAACAGCTTTAGAAGAGTGATAAAAGAAAAGGAAACTGTTAGAGCAGAAAACGAAGCTCCAAAAAAATTCACAGTGAAGTGCTTGGCAGAAAATTTGGCAGAGCTCAACAAGCTCAGTTTGAAGACATACATTCCCCCCAAAAAGATTTTTATTAATGGAAAGTAATTTTCATGATGCATTATCCATTTACAAGCAAACCTGTGATTAAAAAAAAAAAGAAAGAAAAAAAAATTGAGCCAACAACCATGTGCACATTTCTGGAAACAGTGCCATCTCCTCAGAAGATCCTGGGGCAGGTCCAAAAGCAGGTACTGCTATCACAGGAAATGATGGGACAAGATGTGTGAGGGTGGAAGACAGTGATATTGAGGACCCTAATGTTGTGTAGGCCTGAGCTAACATGTGGATTTATGTCTTATTTTTAACAAAAAGTAATCAAAAATTTTGTAGAAAAAAGCTTATAGAATAGGATACAAAGAAAATATTTCTATATAGTTATAGAATGTGTGTTTTAAGCTGTCAATACAAAAGAAAAAACCTAAACTTTATAAAGTAAAAAATATTACCAGTGGCAAAGACTGATTTATAATTGAGGAAGAAAACTATTTTTATAACTACAGTGTAGTCTAAGTGCAGCGCTTCCAAAGTTCACACCTGAGTGCCGTAATATCCTCAGCCTTCACGTTCATTCAGTGACTCCACCAGAGTCACTTCCAGTCCTGCCAGCTAGATCACTTTTTAATTTTTCATACTATGTTTTACTGTGCCTTTTGTATGTTTAGATGTGTTCAGATACACAAATACTTACCATTGTTTTACAATAACCTACAGTATTCAATATAGTTAAATGACATAGAGGTTGTAGCCTATGAGCAATCAGCTATACCATATATGTAGCCTAGGTGTGTAAGTACAATCTATGATGTTTGCACAAGGATGAAATCACCTAATGAGACATTTCTCAGAACATAGTCCAGGTGTTAAGTTACATATAACTGTATTGGAAAGCCAAAGGAACATGTAAAAAGTATACCTTAGGACCAGATAAGATTTATCCCAGAAATTCCAGTTAGGTTTAACATTTGATAAGCAATTAATGTAATACATCATAGTAATAAAGTAAGGGACAAAATGGCATGATTCTCTAAGGAGACGAAGTATTTGACAAAAACCAAACTCATTCATGAAAAAATATTCCCAGAAAACTGGGATTAGCCCCAAGTTTCTCAACCAGCTAAAGAGCAGCGACAAAAACAACAACTAACATTACATTTACTAGTTTTTTTTTAATTTTTATTTTTTTCATATGTGCATACAATGTTTGGGTCATTTCTCCCCCTTTCCATTCCTCCTGCTCCTCCCTTACCCCCCCTATTTCCTCCCTTACCCCCCTTACCCCTTGCTACCCAGCAGAAACTATTTTGCCCTTATCTCTAATTTTGTTGAAGAGAGAGTATAAGCAATAATAGGAAGGAACAAGGGTTTTTGCTAGTTGAGATAAGGATAGCTATACAGGGCATTGACTCGCATTGATTTCCTGTGCATGTGACATTACATTTACTAGTGAACTATACTTCCTTCCTACAATTGAGAAAAGGTAAGGACAGCTATTGTGTTTAACCACTTCTATTTAGCCTTTTACTAGATGTTTTAAACAGTGCAATAGGCAAGAAAAAGAATCTAAAAGTTTACACAATGGAAAGGAAAAATAAAACTATATTTATTATGTGAACTTATATGTAGAACATTCCAAGGAACACCAAAAAATAAACAAACAAAACAAAGGAAAAAAATCAAAATACCAGAACTTATAAATAAATTTAGCAATGTCTTAGTATATAATGTCAACACAGAAAAATCATTTATAATTATGTTGTGTGTGTATTTATTTTTTGAGCATATAATAAATTAATAATTTTTATATTGTACTGGAGATACATTGTGACATTTACACAAGTCCTTACAATATATCATAGTTGAATTCACCCCTCCATCATTCTTCTTTATCCTCTCTCCTCCCATTCCTGGAATAGCTTCATTTTTTCATTTACATACATGTGTACACAACATTTGTACCATATTCACCTTCTTACACCCTCACCTCACATCCTCTCTCCTCCCACTTGTACCAATCCTTGAGACAGGACCTATTCTGCCCTCCTGTTCTCCATTTTTGAAAAAAAAAAAAGACATTTTTTGATTACGTAGCTATATAGGGAGTTTCTTTATAACATTTCTGTGTATACATGAATTATAATCGGAATTGGTTCATCTTCTCTATTTTTCTCTTTTCTATCCTAGTCCCCTTCTTGTGGTGATTTCAACAGGTTTAAAGCTCTATATTCATTCTTGTATAGGAAGTACATCAACCATATCCACCTTCTTAACTACTTTTACCCTCCCTCTCTCGTATGTGACCTCCCCGTTGCGTGACCTGTTTTTCATAATATTGCTTGTATTTGTATTGGGTATATTTCACAAATGAGAGAAAACATGCAGTCTTTGGCTTTTTCAACCTGGCTAACTTCACTTAAGATGATGTTCTCCAGACAACATTTCATTATTCTTTATGGCTGAGTAAAATTCCACTGTATATAAATACCACCTTTTGAAAATATGTTTGTCAAGGAGCTAAAAATATATGATGGAGAAATAGCAGCCTCGTCAACAAAAACTGCTGGGAAAACTGGTTAGCAGTCTGCAAAAAACTGAAACTAGAACCATGTATATCACCCTATACCA
Source organism: Castor canadensis (assembly GCF_047511655.1). Taxonomy (NCBI): domain Eukaryota; kingdom Metazoa; phylum Chordata; class Mammalia; order Rodentia; family Castoridae; genus Castor; species Castor canadensis. Next base: position 121,843,143 of record NC_133389.1, read on the forward strand.
ATATTAACTCAAAATGGATCAAGGATCTTAATATCAGACCACAAACTCTAAAGTTGATACAGGAAAGAGTAGGAAATACTCTGGAGTTAGTAGGTATAGGTAAGAACTTTCTCAACGAAACCCCAGCAGCACAGCAACTAAGAGATAGCATAGATAAATGGGACCTCATAAAACTAAAAAGCTTCTGTTCATCAAAAGAAATGGTCTCTAAACTGAAGAGAACACCCACAGAGTGGGAGAAAATATTTGCCAGCTATACATCAGACAAAGGACTGATAACCAGAATACATAGGGAGCTTAAAAAACTAAATTCTCCCAAAACTAATGAACCAATAAAGAAATGGGCAAGTGAACTAAAGAGAACTTTCTCAAAAGAAGAAATTCAAATGGCCAAAAAACACATGAAAACATGCGTTTTCATCTCACCATCTCTAGCAATAAAGGAAATGCAAATTAAAACCACGCTAAGATTCCACCTCACCCCTGTTAGAATAGCCATCATCAGCAACACCACCAACAACAGGTGTTGGCGAGGATGTGGGGAAAAAGGAACCCTCTTACACTGTTGGTGGGAATGTAAACTAGTACAACCACTCTGGAAAAAAATTTGGAGGCTACTTAAAAAGCTAGACATTGACCTACCATTTGATCCAGCAATATCACTCTTGGGGATATACCCAAAAGACTGTGACACAGGTTACTCCAGAGGCACCTGCACATCCATGTTTATTATTATTCACAATAGCCAAGTTATGGAAACAGCCAAGATGCCCCACCACTGATGAATGGATTAAGAAAATGTGGTATCTATACACAATGGAATTTTATGCAGCCGTGAAGAAGAACGAAATGTTATCATTCGCTGGTAAATGGATGGAATTGGAGAACATCATTCTGAGTGAGGTTAGCCTGGCCCAAAAGACCAAAAATCGTATGTTCTCCCTCATATGTGGACATTAGATCAAGGGCAAACACAACAATGGGATTGGACTTTGAGCACATGATAAAAGCTTTAGCACACAAGGGAGGAGTGAGGATAGGTAAGACACCTAAAAAACTACCTAGCATTTGTTGCTCTTAACGCAGAGAAACTAAAGCAGATACCATAAAAGCAACTGAGGCCAATAGGAAAAGGGGACCAGGAACTAGAGAAAAGGTTAGATCAAAAAGAATTAACCTAGAAGGTAACACACACACACAGGAAATCAATGTGAGTCAATGCCCTGTATAGCTATCCTTATCTCAACCAGCAAAAACCCTTGTTCCTTCCTATTATAGCTTATACTCTCTCTACAACAAAATTAGAAATAAGGGCAAAATAGTTTCTGCTGGGTATTGAGGGGGTGGGAGGGAGAGGGAGGGGGCGGAGTGGGTGGTAAGGGAGGGGGTGGGAGCAGGGGGGAGAAATGACCCAAGCCTTGTATGCACATATGAATAATAAAAGAAAAAAAAAAGAAAATATGTTTGTCAATAGTGGGGCATCTTGGCTGTTTCCATAGCTTAGCTTATTGTGAATAATGCTGCAATAAATATGGATGTGCTTTATACCAGCAATGAATAATTCATGAGATTAATAAAATCATTCATTTACCATAGCATCAAAAAGTATAAAATAATTAAGCAAAATAACAAAAATAGTGCAGGAGCTATACACTGAATACTATAATAAATTAAATTAATGGAGGTATTCATGTATATGGATAAGAATCAGTAGTCAAAAACCTAGCTGTTTTTTCTTTAATTGACTACTTTATTCTAAGATTTGTATGGAAATATGAGGAACCTTGAATAGCCACGATCATTCAAATAATAAAAAGAAAGCTAGAGGACCTACATCTCCCAATTTAAAAGTAATACAAAGTAAATCATGATAGTGTGGTACTAGTATAAGGACAGAAATATAGTTCAGTGGAATAGAATTGATAGAACTAAGGGCTCAGAAATAAATTCTTCAATTTCTGGCCCATTGACTGTAATACTTTCAATGGGGTAAGAATAGTCTTTGTGGGGCAGAGGGGCATTGAGAGAAAGTCTTGCTATGTAACCCAGGCTGGCCTCAAACTCACAATTCATCTGTCACAGCCTCCTGATTGTTGGGATTATAAGCCTGCATCACCACACCAGGCTAAAAGTATAGTGTTTTAAACAAATGATCTGCAATAGTTAGATAAGCTCATGAAAAAAAAAGTGATTCTAGACTGTTACCTCATGCTCTACAAAAAATGAAGTCACAATGGATTAAAGAGCTCAAAATGTGATCTGAAGACATCAATTTAAGAATTAACAAATTGTGATGCAACTTTGTGGCAATAAATTACCACTCCCAAGAATCCAGGAACACTCAAACCCTGGCCCCATGGATAGGGGAAGATATAAGCACAAGGAAAAATAGCTAAGGAAACCAAAGCACCATTTTTTTCGAGACAGGTTCCATGTAGTACAGGCTGGCCTCAAACTTGCTATCCTACTGTCTCAGTAGATTGTCCCAAATGCTGGGGTTACAGGCATATGCTACTACACCTGGCCTTCCAGAGAACTACTTTTTTTTACCAACTGGGTATAAGGCCCAAATCTGGAAGATGCAGATTTTGGCAAACTAAATTGGAGAGCCTAGAATTGTATAGCATCACTCTTTGCCTTCATCAATTAGTATTTCTCAATTTTAAGTAGCAGACAATCTTGTCCAAACTAGTTTAAGAAAAGAAGGAGTTTATTATAATACCAATGGAAAGTTACAAGGTAGTGCAGCTTTAGACATGCTGGTCACAGGACCAGATATCTTACATCCATGTGCATTGGCTCTATTCTCGGGCAGGCTGTCCCCTTGTGTCTGGATGATGGCAGTGAAAATTCAACATCATATCTTCCCAGATCAAGTCCAGTGAAAGAGTATTTGCCCAACAACCAAGAAAAATTCTCATTGGTTCCTGAAATATGCCAGGTGGTCAGGCCTGCACCATGAATATGAGCGTGAATTGAGGTTGTAAGGAAGAGGGTAGTTTCCCAGAAATTAACTAGCTCATCATTTCCAAGACTGAATGGACACTAGGAGGTTAAAAACAACAGAAGTCTATTACAAAATTATTTGTCTAAGCTTAGACAACTCAATTTGTTTCATTCAAACTACAACCAGAAAATATCCATCAGATTCAGAGGAAAAGTAAGACATAGCAATAAAAAAAAAAAAGTACATTTGGTCATATCAGGGTTTGTACTCAGGGCTTTGTACCATTTGAGCCACCCCTCCAGCCAAAACAGAGTAGATTTGAATCATCTATATATCAAAACAAGAGAGAAGGGGTGAGGGGAGAAAGGAAAAGAAAATATACCTTTTATATGTGTTACCAAACCTGTTGCTTAATCAGAGAAGCTGCCATAGCTCAGCTGCTATGTGGGAAAAAGAGAAAAGAGAGAGAGAGAGAGAGAGAGAGAGAGAGAGAGAGAGAGAGAAGGAAAGAAGAGGAGCACACAGAGAGAGATGGAGGGCTGAATCACTATCCCATGCAAAGTGGGACCCTAATCACACTAACTGTGGTGACGAGAAAGCAGGAAGTCCAGGAGAAATCAATAGCAACCAGATGGTGGCCAGGTCTACTTGGATGCAGTAGACCCTGGAGTGACCAACCAGCTGCATGGAACGAAGAGACAGAATAAGGTGACAGAGCCTCCTCTTGTGAACAATTGAGTATGGGTTTTTTTATATGCAAACCAGGAAAAAAGGAAGAAACAAATTTAAAAAGGCACTCTCATGAACAGATCTTTCCACATGGAGCGATTCTGCCTACTTTGAAAGGGAGCCAATTGACAGATGAATAGTTCTGTGCCATGAAGAGGAAAAAGCAGAAAGTGGAAACTCCCCTCTCCCAAAGATCTACACATTTAGAGATAACTTTTGAAGCCATGGATGTGAACGTGGTTCTCAGAAGTGTGTAAAATGAGAAGAGAGGAGGTGAGGAAAGAGGAATAAAGGAAGGTAGAAATGGATCTATGACAGATCCTGGGGGAGCTCTGACCTTGAAGCAACACGTAGGCTTTCTTTTCCTTCACAAGTTTTGTTAACTTTGGTTTTCAGAGTCTTGGAAGGTTGGTAGTAGCCTGGACACATGTTGTCTTCTTAATTCCCTATTAGCCAACCACAGGGGACATGAGCTTGTGCTGGAATTTTGCAGAGATCTGGCGATAAATGAAGCACCATACATGTGCAAGACAGAAGCCAGAGTAACTCATACAGCTAGTGCAAAGCACTAGTTGCATTTTCTGAGCTTGAGAGGAAGTATATCTTTTCTGAAATCTAGTTTGACCATTACCCATCTCTTAATGTAAAATATGAGACCATCACCAACTAAATGCTTCCCAGCATCTGTGACTCATGCTGTCCAAGTGAGCAGGTATGGTGAGAAACCAGCTAGAAGCTGGGGGAAGAGCCACTTTAGAGGGAAAGATGCTGGCTCTCCTACAAGAAGGAGCTTCTGAGTCTTAAGGATTTAATGCTAGCAAGGAGAGGGAATCTTCCAGACGTGAGGCATCTGAGCTGCCTGTGTTTCCTAAGGAGAGACAGTGTCTGAGGAGGGGAAACAGATGGGGGATGATAACCGATAGCTTTTCACATCCAGAGTCAATTACATGTAGACAGATTGTACCTGCCTTTGGGACTCTTTTGTTTGAAATCCTGGGGTAATTTGTGTTGAGGTTAGGAAAGCACTGTAAAGAAAATATTGGGGAAGAAATCACTCCTTAAAAGCCAAAATCAACCACACATTTTGCCAGGTTTCCCACTAAAATCTCAGAGAAGGTACTGTTACTATCTTTTCTACTTTACAGAAAGAAGGCACGGTGAAACTAAGTAGCTTGTCCAAGGTCACAGATCTAGTTAGAGATGGAGCTAGGATCAGAACCCATGTGGTGTTGGTTTCAAAAATCAAAGCTGGAAACCACTGTGCTAATCAAGCCCAAAGGTGGCGTGGGAGCTTGTATCAAACCTAACATCAGGCAGGCTGTGGACAGAGCAGGCACCTGTCCACACCCAGCAGGTGTCTCTTGACTGGATACAGACCTTGAGAACCTTAGAGCTGCTGTCTGAGATTGACAGACAGTCAGGGAGGGATTCTGGTGGGGTAGGGAGAGAAAGAAAGACAGGATCACTAGCTTTGAAGAAATGGATGCATTTCACACCTGGCCTCCAAAATACCAGACCTCTGTCTTCCTTTCAAGATCCATTTTCCCCTCACTGAGCACACTTAAAGAGGAGAAAATAAATTCTGCCCATTGGAAAAGGGCACGCTGTAATGAAAAACCACTTTAAAGACACTTCAGCACATAAAGTCTTTGAGCTACATCACTGACAATGGTTTACAAGTTTATTTTCAATTTGTGGTTATGCTGAGCAGACATTTTGGACTGTGTGGCAGTAATTCAGGCTGCCTGCTGCAGCCTCCTCTGCTGAGCGTCCATCTGCACAGGAGTTCATTGTCACAGGCGACCAGGTGCAGATTTATCCAGAGGCAAAATGACCAGCCAAGAGAGCCTTCGAAATTTTGTTTCTCACCATTTTTGCTAAGTACACAATTCTAAGAAAGTAGATTTCTTAGCAAGGAATCTTCTTCACCATGGAAAGACTTTGCACAGAAGCAAAGAAAGCCTGAGCTTTAACTCCAGTGTGAGTCCTAGCCCTGGCACTTGCTAATTGGCAACTCTTGAGCAAGTTATGTAAACTCTCTGAACTTGATTTCCTATTGATAGCATGGGAAGAACATTTGGTTTATAAAATGGGGCTGCAGGAGGCCACCATGGGAAAGGGACTAGGAAGTAGAGAAGAGGTCTGGTAGAGATTAACCCATGTGTGTTGTAATACACATGTGCATGGAAGCAATGCTAGGAATCTCTCTGTATAGCTATCTTTATCTCAAACTAGCAAAAACGCCATGTTTTTCTTATTATCTTTTATGTTTTTTCTCCAACAAAATTGGAGAGCAAGAGGGTGGAACAGGTTCTGCCCAGAGGCAGTGGGGGGGTTGTGGGGAGGGTGGCCCAAATAATGTATACACATGTAAGTAAATGTAAAAATGACAAAATAAAATTTTTTTAAAATGGGGCTGCAGACAAAATTAAAGGAGATAACAGCCATTATTTTTGTATGTTACATAAAAAGAGAAGATATTTTTGGCTCACAATTGTATCTCCAGCACTTAGCATTAAAATGGCACAAAATAAGTGCTTAATAAACAGGGACTGGATGAAAGAAAGTGTGTACAGTACAGTGCATGAAGTCTGACATTTAGGGACATAACAGAACTCATTTCTTCTTAATTGTTTCTCCAAGGAGAAAAACTACCTCTTCCTCTCACCCTCTGTTCCTGTCTCAGGTAATTGCTTTCCACAATTGCTGCACATCTGTTGTCCTATGACTTTCTTCAAATACTTTTCTGGTTTGGATATTTTGTTCCCTAGATCTGTACTTTCTGCTTTATTAGCTCATTCCCTTGTTTTATAGTAAATCATCTTCACTGAACTTCCTAAAAAGAACAAATTAATTGAAAGTCTAGCAGTTTCATGTCTAAACATGCCTTTATTCTCTCCTGCTATTGATGAGTAATTTTTCCCATTATAATTTTAAAAGCAAATTTCCACTGTTTCCTATAAGATAACATTGTTTACTATAGGAAATTTGGAAAAATGTAAGAAAGACAAAAAATATCAATAAATATACCACCTAGAGACAGCCCTGTTAAGACTGTGGTATATGCTCTTCCAGGACAGAACACACACACACGCCACACATATATGTATCACATCATGATTTGTGCAATTTTATATCATGCTATTCTCAAATCATTATATATAATTGAGTTACTTGTAAGGTCCTTTTTGACACTAAGAATCAATCCTTCTGTGATTTGTTAAGGATGGATTGTCACATATGGATGGTTTCAGTAAAAGTAACAGACAGTTTAGGAGTTGGTTTCATTGATACCAGCATGAAATAGAACTGTGGCAAAAGAAGATAAGGTTAACTACCTGCCAAGTGCTTTTCATTTAAGGACACAGAAGGTTCTCAGAGAGTATAAAGGAATCAAAGACATATTACAGATGAGGCTCAATAAATCACCTGAGTGTAACCTGTAGTCAGAAAAAGCATGTTAGGTTTGGAAAAAAATGCCCAGCTGGGAACTCTGGGAAAAACCACTGTGTACAGCCTTTAGGATGAAAGAAAGCCATGCGTAAGCAAAGTATTCAAGGTCCCAAATGGGAGAAAGGCAACTAGGGCCAGTTTCAAAGGTCTACAATTATAGACAACAGTGAATGAAAACTGAACACAGAAAGACTGTAAAAC